>NC_134218.1:7609962-7912993 GCF_965140235.1 Caretta caretta | reverse complement strand
TTCAGGAGTCGGCTAAAGCGACAGGAGCAGGAATCTGGTGACCTAACAGCAACCAAGAATAAAGTTCATTTTGAAGGCTAGGACACACCAACTGTCAATCTCAAAAAGTCACTCTTTCTACTTCGGAGGCATGACTTTGCCTTTCCCTTTTTAGCCCATTCAGTTCAAATTAAACTTGCAGGGAGAGAGCAAGGGACAACCCCTCACACAGCAGAAACTTGAAACAGTGCAAGTGATTACTGAAGTAAACAAAATAAGGCATTTGGTCCCGTTAAGAGGTCCAGTCCTGCTCCCTTTGAAGTCTGTGGGAGTTTTGAATTAAATCTTAAATTTAGTCCTGGTAAGCAACATTTTTAAACTCGCCATCTCAAAGAAGAAACAATAAATAAATACATAAGTAACAACAACAACAATCTAGAGGCATCCAATTGGTCAAGATAAATGTAAAATAATGAACAGCACATGTGGATTTGAGTTATAATATATTCATGTCTAGATATAGATATATACAGTATGTATGTATGAGACAGACAGATTGCTTTGTATAAATCTAGGCAGTAGGGGCCTTAACCAGGTCATCAAAGGAATCACTGACTTTTGCTTGAATGTGGCTTTGATTGGAGTCCATAGCCCTGTTTGTCTGAATGGAATAGGGGACATGATATTTATGTGGATACACAGAGGGCTGGCGAAGAGGGTGAGATTTTTATGTAAATGATGCATAAGGGGGACACAACTGAAATGTATTTCAGTCTGTACACGAGTAATTCTGTTGAAGGATGAGCTCGGGGAATGTAAAGGCAGAATAAATTGCGGGAGGGTTTTCTTATCCTTCTTTTGTTTAGACTATATAATTATTTCAATGGTATAACCAGCAAAGAATATCATGCTCTTGGTTTTGATCTGAAATATTTAGCACATGAAAAAAGACTGTCAGAGAGTGCATTGATGAAGATATACCAAAATTAACACCTCTCAGTAGCATACATTGCATAACCCGAAGCGGTCAGTAAGGGAAAGGGGGAAAAAAAATCCCTGAATACCTTTTCGATGTGAAATGGTATTTTCTTATCTAGGAATGTGTTAGTCATTAATTTAATACACAGTGTTTGTCCCTTCTCTTTTTCTTCATTGGTGTCAGGGCTCTGATGCACTTGTGAGCAGAAACATATTTCTTTCCTTAAATTAAAACAGCTTTTTACTAAGATCCTAAGACACAAAAAAATCTATCTTGCATTTCTGCAAAGAACAGCAAAAGTAGCCCTCGCCTGGCTGTTCTCCCTGCACTTTGTCCCCCATGTTCATTTGGTCTGTTTGAAACCGAATTTATTCCTAGGAAAGCCCCCATCAATTTCCTTTACTCTTTTGTTGACAAGTTTATTAAAAACCTGGGCAACTATGTATTATACTTTTATCAGTATTGCGAAAGAAAGCATTCTTTGAATAGATCCCAAAGTTAAGGATTGAGCCTTAGCATTTCTTGTTCCATAGTTTCGCTGAGTCAGCGCAGCAAATACAAGTTACTATCTTTTTTTATTTTTTTTCTGAAGAGACCTTTTCTTAAACGACATAAGTAACAGTGTCTGGCGATGGTAAACGGTTTATGGGGTGGATAAATGCAGACATATTTCCTTGATGGGCTGTGATTCTTTGCTATTTATGTGAATAATTAACTAAAAATTGGAATTAAACGTCCATTTCTCAGTGAATCATTACTGCCTAGCAATTGAGGCAATACTGTTGGGACAAGAAATATTAAGTTACTTATATGTTTAAACAATACATGCAAACAAAGTCAAATGATAATTGTAATACCCTATGATATCTGAACTGGGTCTCTATTAAATGTATTAGTAATGCAGTGAAGCTTCTTGGACCAATTTCACCAGGTTTGGCTTGATGTCGCTTGTCTACGGGTGTAATGTTATGGGTATAGCTGTGTGATATAGGAACTTTGCTCATTTTCTTTAGTCATAAGATTAAAAGAGGAAGGACGCAATATGTTGCACCAACAGTGTTAAAAATAAAACACTAGAATCAAATAACCTAGTTTCTGTTTGGTCATGCAACCGAGCTTTTAAATGTTGAAAGAGCCTTGAAAAAAGTTGGTATGAAGGTTTTTGAGCTGACAAAACAAAAGACATGAGGAAAAGAAGCAAATGGATAGTTTAAAACCAGAATTTTTGAACCAACAAACAATCCCTCTGATCTCACAAACAGCATATTTCTTTACCTGTGACAACGTTCAAGGATTTTTCAGTTGTTAAACAGGTTTGCTGGAATAATTTGTCAAGTATAACAGGGAGTTTTCTGTGTGGCGGAGAACCATTTGTCACAACACACAGTAGTCCACCAAAGCAATCCTAAAAGCTCTGTGCAACTCCATAATTAGATAAGAGTTAACATATGTGTATTAGATAGATCGTCATTCATGTTATAGGATACATCAGACCAGGGGACTGCCAATATTGTGCTGTGCATAAAGTAGGCAGTGCGTATTCTGGGCAAATACATCTTACTCTGGGAGTTTATCTACATCACCATTTGCTCCAATTATAACTAATTGGACACATATTGCATTTTCAAAGCACCTAATTTTCTATTGATTTTAACAGGACTGCTGGTGTTTTGTAGTACACAGCCAGATGTTATATCAGTTGCTGTTTTAAAATGCTGAATATACTCCCCTGGATAGGATTATGCAATCAGCAGATATTTTAAAACCTATTTAATTGTTTGGTTCATAAAATACACCAACTCTATTCGGGATCAGCTTCATTCTCTTTTAATACCCTAGCATAGTATTGCAATTGCAGAATTCAACAGATGCAGCTTCAGGAAACACATACCTGTTGCTGCATTTCAGATGAATGACTTCAGAGTTTTCTCCATTACATTTCTAGGGTCTACGTGTGTAGGCACCAGAAGGCCTCAGAGAAATATGACCATTGTGGAAGGGGCCCTGCTGCTACTCTCTTTCTTACATTAGAGATGTATCTGAGCCACAGCATTTGCATCAAATCCAGATTGTGAACTCCTTGCATTTTCTGGGTGGACTCTGTGTTTGAATTTGGCCCTTTATCTACACTGGGCCCAAAATTTGGATCCAGATCTGGATGTTCAGATGCAAGATTTTGATTCGGGCCTCTCTCTGTCTTAAACATTAATAAGGGACCAACTGGCTAATATTTTTTGCCACAGTAGGTTTTGTTTGCTTTATTCTTCATGGTGGAAATTGATATATGTCATAGTAACAAGGTGTAACATCCAAATAAACTTGGACTCTTAAATTATCAATTGCATTTAAGCAAATAACCACTGCAGCAGGATTGAAACAATTGTCCTCTGTTTAGCATCATGCAGAAATAGGATTTAAAAGTTATCTCTAGCCCAAAGAATTGAGAAGGAAGGGAGCTGGCAAAGTATTTTCAGTGTTGTACATTTGTACCTTAGAGGCACAAAACAAGCGTGGAGCATGTTTGTATATTGGTATCAATTACTGGGACATAGAGCAGTTAAAACTTGATGGTGATTGTGTTTTGGAGATACAGTGTTACACATTGGGTTGTGGTAGGTTTGCTTTTGCTTTGCTGTCTTTGTTAGCCATAAGCAGAAACCTCATTGTGTTTGTGGGAGACAGGTGAGTTCTACAGAGGTGTGTAAGTTAAATATACATATTATTAACTTCAGGTAATAGTTTTGGTTTGAAAGATTCAGTAGCCAGTGAGATGTCTGCAACTACTCTAGTCCCCCCAAGTGCTTTTTAATAAGTTCAAATAACATCTAAGCAGAAGATGCATGTGCCCTGTTTGTGCTGTACTTCTGAGGGTTGAATGCTCACATTTTAAAAATATATGTTAAGAAAATGTAGTACAATCTTTCTATTATATATGATTTAAATCTATTATAATATGATTAATATTTGACAGCTGTAAGGAAAAAAATGACCAATTAGTTTATACTTTATGGCTTACAAATTACACTTTGTGCAGAATACAGCAACCTGGGCATTGATTTAAACATCCTTGCAAAGATACAATGCAATCAAATTGAATCATCTGCAGTACAAGTATGGGCCCTTTGGTGAAAAAACAACAAAGTGAGAGATAAGAGGCTCTCTGTGTTATCAAAGGGCATTTCATTTTGGGAAATTCCTTCAGATTTAGCAACGTTTGGATGGAAGTCAAATAACGCATTAACTTGTGGGAGGGAAAAAACCCTTCTAAGGCTAATTACTAAGGGAATGTGTACTTCATTAAGATAAAGCTGTAGAAAATCAATGTTCTCTATTGTTGTTGTTTTTTCCTTTTGATTGGATTTTAGAATGATAAATTGTTAATGCATTTGATCTAAAAATGATTTGTTTATTCAGATGAAGACCAACAGTACTTTGTCTCATTTGGCCTTTTAGCTTGTAATGATAATGGCTTTGAGGGGCGTTCATTTTTCAAAAGGGGTTTAGACTGAAATATCCAGTCCAGTAGCCAAGCTCACTCCTAGAGTCAGAAGGATGGGCCCAGTGCAATGGTTCAATGCAGGCTAATTCTATTGCATGTCGAATCTTCTGCTTCATTAGGAATATTGACAATTTGTGATAAACTCTTTGGCTTCCCTGTGCTGTCTATAACACGTCTTTATTAGAATATCGAGACAAAGGCAGAAAGCTCTTCAAGATAGAAGATCTTTTTTGTATTACCTCCTAGTGACATTCACCTCCATAGTAAAGATTCTGTAACCTGGTACATTTGGGTACCCTCATGAGCATAAGTATTAGCAGAGGAACCAGTGTCTGGGATAACAATACAAGGGATGCATGATCCAGTGCTGCAGCTCTTCTCTATGGCTGCTTTCAGATAACAACAATCCCATAACATCAATGGAATGTCAGGACCGAGCAGGTGCATCCAGTAGCACAGCACGTCTTAAATGCACTGATGTCAACAGCTCACACAACTTGTTGCATGCTGAAACAAAATGCCCATGCCTGTCATGATTTATGTTGCATGTTCCATGAAGCAATGTTAACTGAAGGCGTTTCCTCCCCCCTCTTCCACCAGTAAATAATTCCTTTCCCCCCCTGCAATTAGCCAAAGGATGAGTTTAATACTTCCAGGTCTTCTCTGTCTACGTTTATTTAGTTCCTTGACTTGATTATCTCTTGAAATGGTGCCTAGAGATAACTTGATTTAATTAATTGTAGAGCTCTTCTTTAAAAGCGATTCTCTCTTTCCTCTGCCCTCTCCCCCATTCCCATTTATTTATGGGAAGCTTAGAGTAACGGGTTTGAGCAGTTATGTGATCTGTGATACTTACAAATACAGCCCAACGCCTCTACGGTGGAGCTTTAGTGCTGGCCCATTTGTTATATTTCTACATGCAGTGATTCTAAGCATAGGCATTTTGCACAGCTGGTAGACAGCTGCAATGTCACCTTTCCCTTACTGAGCTTAAAAATGCTTTACATATGTTAGGCTTAAAGATATATGCAATATTCATGTGTGACCCCCAATAAAACAGGCCTGATTTTATTGAACAGCACAAATGATCAAAATTGATATATATTTTACTTAATTTACTTATTTCCAGCAACAGATTGTTAATTCTGCAGAGCCTTGTGAGACAAATCTCTCTCAGGTAGCTGAAACATAACTGCCATGCTTACAATTTGGGCAAACAGAGTTTACCAGCACTAAGTACTGTATAGTCTTCAGAACGGCTCATGCGTGCTTTATTTCTGGTTCCCATCCTGATGCCTTACCCCTTTTCAAACAACAAATCAAAAGAAATAGAAGGTTGCCGTGAAACAATAGCTGTTTTCCTTTCTGCTCCTCTTTTTTACTTCCCTTTTCATTGCTCTCCTTTGGTTAGTTGCAGGTGGCCAAACTCCCGCCCCTCCCCCCAATAACTTTTCTCAATCAGATATTAAACATATTGAAAATCCTAGTTTTAATGCCAGGTTCGAGGCTAATGTGGATTGGTGGGTTCAGAGACAGAGGTTGCTAATCTCTGGAAATGTTAAAGATTATATTACTTGTTCCATCCCATCTGCTGAGAGAAGATGTCCTGTACAACCCCAAACCTTTCAATCACAGGATGACTTACAATAGTGAGTGACATTGCACATGGTCTACTGACCTCTGTAGCCAGTACCTGCAGGTCATCATTGTGAGCAGCAAAGCATAAAACACAAAGGAGAACAGCAAACAATAAAACATTTAAAGGAAGAAAGCGTGAGGTGGGGGATTCAAGTACCCAGATTAGGCCCATGGCCTTTACTTATGTTGGATCCTAATAATATTTTAGCTCTTGAAGAAGAAATTAAATAATGGGTTTAAAAGTGCTATGGCCTGGAGGTTTCTATGGCAGAGTAGGAAGTCCACTACTTCAAACTATCTATTACATTCAGACCCACTGTTCAGACCTAGCAGCTAAGAAGCTTAAATAAATCCTGACTGCATGAAAATGAAGCTGTTTGAACCAGGGCAACAAGTCCAGAAGAGTTCCAGGTGGCTGTGAAGGAAAGAACCCCGAGGAATCACCCTTTTTGCTTTCCATGAGCCATGAGGCCAAATGCTTTGCTAAAGCTGGTAAAATGGAACCAAATCAACTGTTCAATGGATTTGGTCCCCTTCAACCAGCTGTAGCTGTGCATTGATCACTCAGATGCAGCTTGAAGGATTAAGTACTTGAACTGGACCAAGACAACTAAGGTAATGGAAGATAAATGGCCACATGGACCCTGTCGATAAGGAAATTATGATGACTGGCTCCTGCAGATCTATCACTCTGACTCTAAACTGGTGGGCTGAACCTGAGTCATTATGTGGTTGCCAGTCAATTCCATGTAACTGAGACCCCTCAAGATTGATAATCTCAATCTTCCCACTGTATTGATCTGAGCTGTAATTCAGAACTGTATATTTTAACTGCAAATGCTGCATTTTCACATGTATGCACTGAAGCCTTTCAAAGAGCCCCATGCCTCAATGTTCCATCTATTGTGATGATGAATAAACATTTTGACACAAAGTTCCCTTGTCAGTATTTTGTACTATGTGATAAACTAATCATTCAGCAGGCGGTCATGAAGAAATGTATGCTATATGGCCAATGCAGCTAGATGCAAGAAATGAGCTACAAATAAAAGATACTTTCTAAATGTCCCCAGACTGGTAAATATCCTCAGCTTGTGTAATCAGTGCAGCCACGTGTTAGGTTTGGGAGTCTATGGAGGGTAGCAAACAAATATGTTCCAATAATGGTCCTTTGTTCTTTAAGTTGACCTCATGCTCTTAGGGACTTGGTGTAAGGTATAAAGTCCAATCTGGCCATAATGAACATTGATGTTATGCTAATAACTTAAAGAAAACCATGCACTTGCTACTATAATAATGATGAGTGGGAAAGTAAGCCAAGTGTCATCTTTTCCAAACTTTATCGTAAATCTATAGGACTGTTACAAGCTACAGATACTGCTGGTGCAATGGGCTAATAAGACCCAAATTCTGATGTGAGATTATATATTTCCATCATTTTGGGATACTCAGATCAAATTCTCTGTTGGCATAATTGAGTGCACTACTGTTGAATGCAGTTTTGAGTGTTTTCACCAGGAGAGAATTTGCCTCCCTTTAGCCCAGATTTAGGCCCAGATACTGAAACCTACATGAATGATCTACCAGAAGCCAATGGGATGTTTGCTGGAGTCTCACCTTAATTTGTAAATTAAGTTCACACTCGTGTATTTTTATAGGATGAGAAATTAGGGAGCAATGTTATTAAATTAGAGCCCACACCTCAAGTTAAAAAGCAAAGTTCTGTTTCTGTCATTATTAAGGTTTCTGAGTAGCAGCCGTGTCAGTCTGTATCCACAAAAAGAAAAGGAGGACTTGTGGCACCTTAGGGACTAACAAATTTACGTGAGCATAAGCTTTCGTGAGCTACAGCTCACTTCATCGGATGCTGTAGCTCACGAAAGCTTATGCTCAAATAAATGTGTTAGTCTCTAAGGTACCACAAGTCCTCCTTTTCTTTTTGTCATTATTAAAAGACCAGTTTTGTTAGATTTTGGAGGTATTCAAAGATACTGGAGGAAATCCTGACCCAATTGAACTCTGAGATTTTTGGCCTTGACTTCAATAGGGTCAGGATTTCATCCACAGTTTCTTTTTTGAAAACCAGTGAAACAGAAGTACCGCTCACAATAGGTAGAGAAAACTAAATCCTCCCAGCTAACCTTCTTGGAAAATAGCAGCCAGAGTGACTCACATTCTGAAAAGCCTGGTCAAAAGGCAACAATAACAAATTTCACAAAACATGACTAGTAACAATATAGCAGCTATACAGTGAAAGCATGTTCTGCAATAAGGTAATCTTTTGTTAGAGATGGTTTCTGTATACTGGAAATGACTATGGTGTCGTGAAACTAAATTCCCATGGAACCACTTTGAAAATGTAGGTATAAAGTTGTTAGTTATTCCCCTCCTGCCCCCCCTTCAATTAGCTGGTAATTATTAGCAAATATGCCAGCAGGGATAACACAGTGCATCAGAGCTGATTAGAAATATTTACACTTATTTTTTAAAAATGAAAAGGTATAAAGCAATGCATCCAAAAATAGGGACATTTTTATCCTCGTAAAGTGAGCTAGGTTTTTTTAAAGACACACAAAAAAGAGGCTTTTTCATCATGCAACACATTGCAGAACACCAAGATCACATACCATGAAAATGCTTCAGAGAAGGATTTCCCTGTGGAATAATGAAAAGCAACAGGATCCTATGCATCGTATTATTGCTGGCTGGAGACATCACACATACACCCATGGATAAGCAGTTTGCTCAGTGGGAAGAGACCAGGCTATGCTGGATTGTAAACTGAGTTAAGCAATGCCAGCCCTACCCTAGGCAAAATATGCTGCCCTTCATCTTTGTACCTTTAATTTGCAGACGCAAATAATTGTGTCTACAGTTTTTCCACCAACAGCCATTTGCATTGCAACTTATAATTAATGTCAATGTCCAAACACCTGAGTGAGCCCTCAAATTGGGCCTCAGATAATTGTGCAGATGCAGGAATGAAACCTGGTTAAGGCTGATTGAAAATGTAGCTCTCTGAATTGCCTTCACAACATCCCAGAGCCACTAAGTCAGAGTAGCCACTGAAATAGTAATTTAACCCTACTTCAATGTCTACTAGCATCACCTCAAGGCTGCGTTGCTGCCAGGCAAGGGGCACAGATTCAGAAACAAGGAAGAAGAATAATAACGAATATTGAAGGGAAAGGGAATCCTCAAAACTAGTCCCCATTTGCAGACAGTCTAGGCTGTGAATGATATCAGGACTCTAGAAAGAAAAAAGAGAGAGTAAGAACAGATGCTTCCAGCAGACAGTGGACTGGGTTTTCAAAATATTACTTCCCTCCCTCCCTCTCTTCCCAATCTGGGTAATTCTCTCTAATTCCCACGGGCTCCATCCAGTGTAAACAATACCATTATTAAAATTCTTCCTTAGTAATGATAATTAAGTTGCTAAAAACATCAAATGGGAAAGCTGGAGGCATCATAACTTAAACAGAACACAGAATGTAAATGAATGTAAGTGGGTTTTCTTCTTAAAGGTGCCGTATTGAATAATACCACATCAACAGGTTTGGTTGACTTTTCTTTTAACTTTTTGGACAGATTTTCTGCAATTAACACATGAAAATGCATGAAGCAACTGACACACCACATAATTATACAACGTATTTGCACAGCCACTCTGTAAAGCATCCATTTATCCCAAGGCATTATTTCTCTAGCAATTGTTCTGTATATGTGCATATAACAATATTTTAGCATATGTACACCTGTGAAAACACACACACGTGTAGATACATATAAAAATTACACATATGATATTTTAGTTTGATAAAATGTACTTATCAAATACAAAGTGTTGGGGGTTTTTTTTGTTTGTTTTTTTTGTATATAAGCACTTTGGCCAAGATTTGCAAACTTGGATGCCTAAGGTTAGGCATAAAGTCTATATAAGTGACCCAATTTTCAGAGGTGCTGGAAAGTTGCAGCTCCCACTAAAATCTATGCCGCCGGGAGCGTTCAGGACCTTTGAAAATTAAGACATTCATTTAGGTGCTTAAAGATGCACTGATGATTACCTTTAGGCACCCATGCATGAAAATTTTTGTCAGTATTTTTATTGACTAATTGCATTTTTATAGAACAGGAAATTCAATTCACGCAACAAGGAATTTCTGTAACAATATAGCCGATGACAGTCTATTAGAGGAAATACGAGATTCAAGAGTAAGACTTAAACACATTAGAGTACTAGGCATGGATTACACCAGCCTTGGGCCAGATCCTCCAGTCAAGACAAGCTACACTCAGAGCAAAACTGGAAAGGACCAGGTTGGCAAAGGTGGCTTTAAGCCCCTGATCTGTGCTGGCCTGATTCAGAGCAGCCCGTGGTCTGCAGTTACTTATGCTGCCTGCCTAGGGTTTCCAAGGGACCTTTCTGGCAGCTAATGATTGTTGGGGCATAGGGATGCCCTAATCAAGCAGGCTCTCTCCTGACTCACTCAGGAGGCGGGAAGGAGAGAGGTAATTCTCCAGGGCTCTCTTGTGTGGGCAAACAAGATAATTTGCATTAACTGACTCACTTGCAGCCAGTCTGTGCACAGGCCAAAGATCGAACGGGCCATAGAGAATGAAGTATCTTGTTGTCCCCTAGAGATAATTCCATGGGGTCAGGGTTGAGGTTCATCCACACCCTGCTGGGGCCAAGCAGAACACCTGGGCTGTCGGCCTGGCTCCCTGAAGGATCCCTGAATACACATAAAAAGGGAAATACAGTCCTTCGGTGAGATATAAAAAGAGTTTGATTCCACCCCAAAATAGCAACGTGCTTTTCAAAGGTGTCCCCTCAGCTCCTATTGACGTCAGCTCAGGCTTGGGCTTGACTTCAGCAGGGAAAGGAGGAGGTACTGTGCACAGAATACATCAAACAATTCTGCCACTGAGGAGAGGTAACCCCCGCAACAGTCATGGGATCAACGGGGGCCTTTATTTATTTCTTAACAAACCTTCATGGCTTAGGGCCCTCGTTGGTGTTATTTGCACATGTTAGTTCAGATCCCTTTCTCTATGAGGATAACACCATGTCCAGGAGGCAAGCACAGTCTCTCACTAGCCAGGCAACATTTCCGAGCACTTAGAGAGTGGCAGGATTTTCTTCGCTTCAGGCACAGATTAAAACCACAAAGAAATACCAACAGGCGTTGAGCAGAACAGACCCAAGTGGCTTTTCCAGAGGGAGCACTCGTCTTCGTAACCCACTCTTCTCCTGCCATGACCACACCAACCTGGCAGCCGTTACTCAGGGTAAAATCTTGTCCCCATCTTCTCCCGCAGGAGCTGGTGTGATTCGGATATGAAGGGGTGGGGGAGGGGTAGAAGGGGTTCCCTTACCATGCATTCTGAGGGACACTGTGGGTTATGGCTACAGCAATCCAAGGGGCATGGGGGATGGGAACAAGAAGCTCTGCAGAGCCACAGGGCCATATGACCCAGGGATGGGGAACTCAGGGGTAAGCATACCCCTGGCCATATATGCCTATTGGTTTCCATAGGAGACTCACAACCCTGGCTAACATCTCCCAAGCAGCTGCTTGAACCTCCTGCTTTATGGACAGGCAGTTGCTTAGTCAGCCCCAAGAGGATGAGACCTCATACAATGGCCTTAAAAAAGAAGTCACAGAGCAGAATGGGGGCGTGGACAGCTGTCACAGCAAGGTCCCTGCAACAAGAGCAAGCTACGGACTTGGGGAGCATATGGGTGGTGGGAGAGGATCACTGCAGCTCAACGCATACAAGCTTCCATGATAGGTACCAAGCGTGGGCTTTATTGCCGCTAGACTAGGAGATGTGAGTGACTCACAGGGGAATGAGGCAACTACCCTGGAAACCACAAAGAGGTGTTTTTATTGGGCAGGGGGCAGAAATACCCAGGCTGGGATTTGGCCAGGAGATCATCTAGGTTCAAACCCCAATCCATGCAGAGACCCAGGCTCCCCACGGTCTTTAACTCCCCCACATGTGTGCCATGTACCTCGTTCAGCAGCACATACTCTGGTTTTTTAAAAACACATATGAAAAATCGATCCACTTCATTGTGCTTTGCATAAGCCACAGTGGTGGGTGGAAGTTTTGCCACTAACTTCAAAGGCAGCAGGATTGGGCTGCATAACAGTCATTATTAAACCTTTAGCCAATCGGCTTCTAAATATATCAGATAGAACTGTAATTCTTTTCTAAACAACAGGTCCCTTACACATGGAACCAGATAATGCTCGTTTCCTGGAAACCTATTAGCTTCTCAAACAAGACAACCCTGTGGACTCAGCCCCCAAGCATTTTGTGTAAATATTAAATAATTAGCGAGAATAATCCTTTTTCATTTGACCTCTGCTGTAATAAAGACCTTTGTCTGGAAATGTAAGTGTTATTTTGAGCAGTCATTCATAACCTGAATCTGCTAAACAGATCATCCTAAATACCCTAATGCTCAAATATCCACAGTATTTATATAGGATTTAACAGAGATAAAAAACAGACACACTCCATGACCCAAAGACCTCCCAGTATGTATCAATCAAACTTCAGAAAGGAAGATGGCAATGGAAGGGGTGGACAAAATTAAGCCAATGTGAATTATATTATATTAAAAATTAATCTTGTATGTTGGGATATTTTATTTAGGGCATCCATCCGTGCTCTTGGGGTCCCCCTGACATAACTTAAAAATACCTGCTAAGTGCAGCAAAACAATTTAAGATGACCCATCACTAGGCAACTTAAAATCACGCATCCCTGTCCGCCTCCAACAATGCCCCACTCTTACAATTCGCCCCCATTTACACATATCTGGGGGAGATGGAAGACGACCTTTGGTATGTGTTCAGAAGGGCATCAGATTCTGGCTACTTCAGACCATTTTGAATTGTACCTTGAATGTTGGCAACTGGGCAACTCCAGCTACTATTTGAGCTCTACGTTTTTAATCTTTTATGTGTCGGTCAGCAGTGAATCCCTAGCAGAAACCCCAGATCCAAACACCCCTGAGCACTGAGGAAAAATGGGATCTGGATTTGCCCCTGCATTTTTGGGTGGGACCCAGCTCCATCACTCATATTGTGGCTTGGTTTGTTTCTTGCTGGGGGTGACTGAATCTGTGCCATCACTGTTGGGTAGAGTGATCCTATTGGTCAGATTTTGTCCATGGATTTTTATCATGTTTGTCCTTTTTTTTCCACATAGCTCTTCTGAAAAAAGAGAAGTGGGGATGAAGGAAAGGAACCCACAGATAGCTGTTCTATGGTGACATTTCATCAAGTGATGGAAGCCCATTTTCAGCCAGGGAGTGCTACAGTACCATAGTGCCTGAGTAGAAGCTACTCTTTCCTTGCTCACAGCTGGCATTGACATATAGCCGGAAGGGGCTCTCGGCTACAAAGCTAAAGATGGTTAAAGACATTTAAAATTCTATGATGTGAGCACCGTCTACACCAAGAACATCATCTGAGAGGAAGATGTATTTTGATGTATCAGGCAAAAGAGAGAATACAAATTACAGCTCTCTGGCCAAAGATATTTTAAAGATACATGAAAAATATATATGTATATGTAACTAACAGGCCTTTTCTCATTGGTCTTTATTGACTCTTTCTTTTAAAAAAAATATTACCAGTAAATATAATGGGCTGCCTGCATCTTTCTTCCTGGATGAATTATGGTTCCTGTGGGGCTATTTATCACCGAGGGCAATGATTGGGCTGATCATACAAGTGATCTGTTCAGCGCTTGACTTCACTTCCCAGCAGGCTAGTGAACATCCCTCTTGTCTCAGGATAGCTGGCATTTGCAAGGTCCTGCCATGGGTTTTGTTACGCTAAATAATAAATATCCCACTTAGAAAAGGGTTGTAAATCTTTCCACTGGGCTGGAAAGAATTTGCATGTTTGCATTCATTGAGATCAGTGCTGCATTAAGTCTTCACAATGTACTTAGGTAGAGACCCCGAATGGACTCAGTACAAAGATAAGAACTTCCTTTTAATCAGACTCACAGATATTTTGTACATCAGACATGCCAGAGCCAGCTCATAGGAAAAAGACACAGGAGCAGGGTACTTAGCGAAGTGAAAAATGCACCTACCTCTGCCAAAAGAAGCAATTAAATAGTCAATAATATTGACACAAGCTGTAAGTAAAAATGGATGCAATAATAATACATAAACTGGTCAAATATAAATAGTAAGATACACTGGAATGTTGTTTTTGCAGTTTATTGAGGGCCATATTATGGCACGTCCTGCACTTTCATGCAGGGACTTATGGGGCTGTGCAGTGGGGAGACAGCCGCCTCTAAGGAACATCTATGTCATTGCGTATGCATGGGAATGGGCAGAGCCCTGGTGGTGCCTCTTGCTGAGGCATGTGCAGAGTGGGCATTGTTTCCCTCCTCCAGCCCTGAAGCAGGCACAATCTGGGAGACAGATTGTGATGACCCTCTGAACCTCAACCTGCTTCTCCCTCTGCTCCTAGGGCACTACTCAGAACTCGTGGCGAAGCCACAATGGAGCCCTCAATTGTCATATATATTTACAGGATCAGGCACATCATTCATGTTCCTGATTTTTCAGGCTAGCTTGTGCTAGCCTTAAGCTCCTTCTCTCCTCCAGCAGGACTACTTGGGGCTAAAGTACTTCCCCAAGTTAGTAAAGCTGACCACATTTGGCTGTACCTTATTGTGGGTCAATTCTCAAAAGAGCTCGGCAGCCAGCAGTTATCACTGTTCTCCATGGGAGTCAAGCCCTTTGGGCAATTTGGCCCTATCTGGCTAAGAGAGGAAATGAACATTATAAAACAGCATTTCCCCCCATTTTGTTCTGTGAAACCAAATCCTTGGTTTATGAGTGTTAGACAACAAAAATATAATGATAGAACAGCAAGTGTCCTCTCAAAGCCAGATGAGTGGACTTTTCTGGTCTAACCTGGGCACCGGGAGTTGTTCAAGTGCTTGCAAATCTGACATGAGAAAAGAACCAGATTTCAAAGGATAAGAAAAATAAAAGCCCTACACCTCAATAGTTTGAATGGCCTGATCCCATTCTCATTTACACCGGTTTTACACGGATGTAACTCCATTGACTTCAGGACAGTTAATCCTTATTTACACCACTGTGAGATCATAATGCACGCGGTCAGATTTCTTGGGTCTCGTAAACCACCTAATTCCCATAGGGTTAAGGAAGGACTCATTGGCTCAGTGCGCACACCAATATACAATGGAATGGCAAACAATCCATGGTGATTTTTTGAAATGTTGATCTCTGTCAACCAAACTCATTTGGTTTATTATCACAAGATCAGATTGGCCGCAAAGCTTGGGACCTGCCTATTTGAGAATCTAGCCCTCTCCCTCTCCCTCTTCACCTCCCTTGTGATCAGCAGAGGGGCTGGAACTGGAGTCCTCTCCATGTAGATGGATGGGGACACAGTTCATGGGAAGCTTTCCTTGTCTCTGGACTTCCCCACGTTGGTCTGAAATAGCACAAATATATTGACTTTCTGGGTATGCTGTTTATCAGTTTTCCTAGGTATCTGGTGAGAATAAGGACACTGGGCAAATGGGGCTCGGTGATATTATGTGGGATTATTTGCCCTGTTTATGAGTTTGATCCAAAGCCCACTGAAGTCAATCAGGAGACTTCCATACACTTCAAGGGGATTTGGATCAGGTCCTGCCTGTACTGTTAATTAACTGTGTATTAAGGGGTTGGGCTGACTGGACTAGATGGACTTTCTGTATTAATATTTTTATGTACATGTTTTAATGTATGTCAGGGCATCTAGACCTGGTACAGATAGGTGCCTCTCATAATACAACCTCATCAAGAAATAAATAATAAGGCATGTGCCTCTGCCCCCCTCCCCTGCCACCACAAAACTGAGGGGGGTCTGAACATTGTAGCATCACCTGAATGTGGAGCAGTTATTTTGTATCTTTGAATTCCTCCCTTGGTAACACCTCTGCCTCCTGCCCCTTCACCCCCACCCCAAAAAACCCCAAACATTTTATACAATACATGACGGATAGCTTTTTTCCCTCAGGAAGAAAGAAAGAAAGATTTTTCAAATGCACCAGGTTCAATTGTGACTTAACATTTCTGCCCAAGTAAGGGATGGCGCCCAGCAGCAATGACCCAGCAGTAAACAATGATGCCCCATTGTGCTGAGGAAGGGGTAAGTTATTTCACCCCCTTTTGTGGGGCAGCTCTCCCCACTTCTGCCCAGCTAGGTACTCTTGCTGGTGAGTTGGGGATGGGATGCAGAGCCAGGGCTCCTCGCACTCCCCCACCTCTGACCAATGCCACTGAAGTCAAGGGGAGTGCTAGCGTGCAAATGGGTTTTCAGGATGCGACGCATCTAACTTGCTCCAAGGAGGAGAGTTGAGCAATTAGTTTTTGCTGCTCCACCCTCCCCCCGCATCCATAGCTGGAGTCACAATCAAAGCAGAGCCAAGCAGGGTGCAGGGCCGTACACTCCTGCGCAGTTGAGCGAGGGCTGTGACAGGCTAGCCAATAACTCTTAATATCACAACCCTGTTTTTCTTTAAATTTCTTTCACTCAGAAACTCAGCAGCCCGGATCTCATGTCTTTGTCATTTTATTGAAAAATTAATCTCAAACTCAGAAAGAAAACGATATTTGTTCCTGCACAAGGGGGGAAATTACATGTCCATTTGTGTCCTTACCATTTTCTGACACTAATCTGCATATTTGTTTTTAATACTGTGTTCTTACTGCTTTGGAGCTTACTGACAATGACTCAGATCTTTCTAATAAAGTAACTTTTTGGTTATCCAACATGAATTTCCTACCATGTCATCTGTCATTTATTCTTTCTTTCTTTCTTTCTTTCTTTCTTTTTCTTTCTTTCTTTCTTTCTTTCTTTCTTTCTTTCTTTCTTTCTTTCTTTCTTTCTTTCTTTCTTTCTTTCTTTCTTTCTTTCTTTCTTTCTGAAATGCAAATATACTGAGGTTTAATAGCATCACTCATTTTTTACTGGTTGGCCATGACAGCAGCCAGCTTGCCCTAGAACCCAAGGAAGTGTGGATATTTCACAAACCGGAAAGGGTCAGGGAGAAAGCATGGAGGTCATCTTACATTTGGAGGGGATACAGGTCACTTCATGTACGAGTCACTTCATGCCCTTTTCTTCATGTTGAAGACATTCATTCTGTGGTGGGTTTAGTAACTCAAAAAACCCATCCTTGAATCATGAGGGACAGGAAGTGAGAAACCCCACAGGGCAGTGGGGCCTGCTGCTCTTACAGAGAACTAGCAAAGGTTGGTTTGCTCTTGGCCAGTCTTTAAGAAAAAACCATGACCAGCTCGTGAGGGCAGGGACCAATTGTTAGTGTTAAAGCCATGATTCAATGCACATTAGAAGAATTCTCATTGACTTTATTGGGTTCTGGATCAGGCTCTTGGAGAGTAAATAGAAGAGAGGTGATAGGAGGAGAGGAAATTTGTAAGGGGAAGGGAAGAATGATATGGAGAGGAAGCTCCAAGAATAACTTCATTGCATGCCCCCCATATACCAGAGCCACCCTTGGATACATTGGAACAGATGGTGTAAATGGGCATAGCTAGATTAACTTCAAGGTCAGTTTACATCAGATGGGGTCTACTACTGACTATAGGCATTAGCTGTTATGATGGGTGAGCGCTGGAACTTTGTCCAGTTTTTCCAAAAGCCTGCTGTATGAAATCTCTTTAACAGGCGGTAGGATCTCTTTAAATTGAGGCATTTCCATTCTTTTTGTACTTAAAATTTCTTGGGGGCATCTTCCCAACCATCTAGGATATTACTCATGCAGAAATCCCATATGGGGGTCTGACTCTGAAGTTCCTATGTGTGCAAAACTCCCATTGACTTCTGCAGAGCTATTGGCCGGGGATAACAGCTGCAGGACAGACCTACGATATAATCATTTTGAATCAAAACTCAGGATTATTAAATATGTCATTAGAAATTAAAGGGACAACAGAGATGGGCCCTACAGTACAAACTTGTGTAGTCATGCAGAGCTCCACTGAAACAAAGAGCAGAACTAGCAAGAGTAAGGGTTTGCAGGATGGGCTCCGTAATGTTTTCTGAATGCTCAGCTAACCAAAGGGGAATTAACATGCTGAAAATATCAGAAGAGTTTGACTTATGTGACAGATTGTTTCTAAATAAAATTCCTTCCATCCTCTTTCCACATTGCTCCTCGCTTTGCATTCATTTTGACACTCTTTATCCAACCCTTAAGAAAGGCCTCGTAGACAAAACTATCAAATCTCCGAGCTTCTATTTTTAATACATGCTTTTCACTGACTGTGAAATTCACCCAGCAGCCTAGGTCCCTTATACTGTGACTCTGCCATTGTTGCTGTAGACAAAGCGGGACAGTGCTAAGAGGAATCTACATCCCCTACTCATGGGAAGGGTAGGGGTAAGGCAAGGGATGGCCATGGAGATAGCCACTGGGGCTATGATTACAGAGATTCACTGGCCACAAAACCCCACAAAAGGTGTATGCAGGGGACACAGCCCTCTGTTTCAACCCAGGGGCAAAAGCGTCAGCTGCAACTGGGCTGCCCCCTTGTCCCATTGGTGGATTGGAAGGTAGATTCCATCTTGGCAATCTCAGTGTATTTCCTCTACTTGTAGCTATTCATTAAGGGGAGCGTTAGGGTGAATTTCACTTGAAATGAATATGAGAAAGGATATAGATTCTTACCACATTTTGTACCATCCGTTATGGCTGACGTCTGAGTCAATAAAGTCACAATAACAAAATCAACTAATAGAACTTACTGAGCGTAATGATCCTGGCCCAAAACCGGACATCTTACAGGCATAAATGTTTTGTCCTTTTCATTTAAAAGAGCAGAACAGAATGTGAAGCATACTATAGAAATGTGACTCCAGGAACAATTATGGAAAGCTATTAGGAACCAAAATGTAGCTGCTGACTAATTACCAGATAGGAACCCAAACCAAACCCCAGATCTGAAGACCCTCAAAGCTTTGGAAAAAATCTGGATCTGGATACAGAACCAAACTTTACATCTCTGTTACATCTCTGGTAATTTCAAAGGGTTTATTTGGTAAACATAATGAGCCTGATGTTGCAGTTTTCATGCAGGCAAACACCTCCCCTGACGCCAACAGAAGTCTTACCTGCGTCAGAGTCGAAGCATAGGTCCGGGGCTAATAAACAATGCTGAACCTTCCACATCAATCGGCAGGCAGAATGACTGCAGGATATGGCCAATACTAACGACACTCACCTTGCCAGATAATCCATTTCATGCGTAGATTTGACGTTTTGTCATATTACACTCTGCAATTACTGGGGAATTGGCCCACACCTTAAGTGCTGTGCACCCATAATTCGATCTCACCTGGAGTTGAGTGTTTCCAGCATTTCTCAAAAGTCATGCTGGGCCTGGAAAAAAGACAGCCTGGTTCCCATCTCATTTGCAGTTGTGCTACGTGGATTCCACTGATTTGGGTGCGGTAACACTTCATTTACGCTGATGTCAGAGACATCAGAATCAAGCCCAGAGTTCCTACCCTCGTTTTACTTCGGCCATAACATGCTTACTTCCCCATCTGCGGTAGAAATGCAAAGTACTGCCCTGCTGTACATTTTCTTCATTTCTTTAGTTTTTCTCCATAAGACCAGTTCTCCAGCATTAAACTTGACATTGCAAAGAGTTATGTGGAGTGTTAGTAGGTTTTCAAGCATGAATAAATTGATTCAATAACTGAACAAATCGGATGCATCTTTTAAATGGAAAACTGACATAATTTCCCAACTGACATAATATCCGCTAATCAAGCATATTTAATCTGCTAATCCAGTCTTTCTTTGCTAAGTGCCCCTTATAATGTATAAAAATATCAACTCGATAGCAAAATGGTGTGTAAAAATGAGGATGAGCTATGAGAAACCGTGTGAGAGCAATCTCTTTAAATGGCTTTTTACTGGATTCAGATTCCCGTTTCCAAAAAAACCCAACTCAGAAGTTGAGTTAGGAGGGCGAGCTAGCAGAAATGCAGATGTCCTCATGATCTCACAGGGGAAGCAGGTATAATCAGCCACCTGGTTTGAGGCGATTCTTGAAGTCAGCCCTCCTGCCACCCTTTCTATTTTTAGAAACACATAGCACAGCCCCCCCCTCCCCCCGCCCACCTCCCGGTAGTGCAGACATAGAAAGGAATGTGTGTGCAGAGCAGAACCATGTTTTAATTCTCTCATTCCAAGAAATTAGTGGAAGTTTTGCTGTGGCATCTACACAGACTCCCTGTTTATTTTTCATTTATGATACAGAAACATTATTTCCATAAAGGCCACATAGCTCTCCCTCCCAAAGCCCTGCAACTATCATTTCATCAATGCAATTCTCTCATGACAGCCAATTTAACAAACGGTTGCTTTGCAGGCTGTAGAGAATTGGCTCTTTTCCTAATAATTCTGCTAATTTGCTTAACTTTCCCAGATTGCAAACAGCCAAGCTCTCAAAATACAGTTTTCTAAATGAAGCCATAGACAATTTCATGTATGAGAAGAGACAGGAAGGTGGATGACTTGAGAGGAATAAAGCACGTGGTCTTTTATTTTTGACCTTTGGGCCAGCATTCAGATTTGCTTGTAAGTAAAACAAGCATCCAAAATATATTTCCCCTAGGGATTTACACTACCCTTTTGCCTGTAATTATTCTGACTTGATGCCTTCCGTAAATTAGTTAACGTTAGTTAAATTCTGTTAGTGAGTTCCAGTCCCTTTAACGTATATTGCTACAACCCTTTTTATAGATAGCCGATGTCACTGACACAAGAATTGTGATCTTGACGAGTACTCAAGCAATAGCTCAAGGCAGAGAAATAAAAAATGTGGATGGATAATACAAATGTTTGCTCAACCAGGAGAAGAAATGAAAGCCCTGTTAAAGGTAAATGTCAGACTATTTAAAGACAATGTTGGCTATTGATTTTTAGTGGAGACTATCTCTTTAAAGGATTGAAAGCATTCCTTTAGATCCGAATGATGGAAAAGCATATCTTTCTGGAGAGCAAAATTAAGTTTTATGGAGCAAAATGAACCTCCTTTAGGACTAGAGAGGTGAAATATTCAACAAAAAGTCTTTCTTGAAGTAAACGAAGGGCAAGGAGGTGTTTTAAATAATGATGAGCGATGACAAGATAAGCAAACACAGCATTTGTTTCACTGATGTCCTCCAGTGAAAAATGAACACTCGTGCATACCTGGTGATTTGTTGTATAAATGTTAAACGTTGCCCAAATTTTCGATTCTGCTTCCAGCTGAGGGGCTCATTGTTCACTGTTCTACACTTGTACATTTCAAGCTCATTAAGGAGCGTTCACTCTCCCTGCAGGTTGCACCATAAATCTGAAATGTACCCTTCCCTGGCACACAGTAGACTGGATCTGCAAAGAAACATAACCAGACTAAGGTGAGGAGAGTGCTAATCAGAACTGGTGCAAGGCAGCCAGGTATGTACTGTATAGCCTTCAAGAAGAACGAAGCAAAACACCAGTATTTCAATAGCTAGGACCAAGAGCATGTGGGAAATTCTAATGAACTTGCCAACTGTTTGTCATTGTTTATACAATACAGCAGGTTTTGATTTTACATAATATGTAAAAAAACCTTGAATAAAAAAAGTTTTCTAAGAGAACAGTAATGTTTTCTTTTAACTTTCCTTATTCCTGGTGGTTCCTTCCATGAAATCTCTCCAGAATGCCATTACAAGATTCCGTTTTGCATGCATATTGTGAATTGCTCTTTCCAAATTCTAGCCCCTGTTTATCACAAAGGTGAGGATAACAGTCAATGCCGTATGAAAATCGCAGTACACTTTTAGATGATGCAGTGGACCCAATCCTGCAGTTTTACCCATGCAAAATTCTCATATCGATGAGCATTTTGCCAGCATTAGGAATGAAAGATCAAACCCAAAGTAATGTAGTTTCCGTTAATACAAATGAAATTTGTATTTGAACACTGCCTTTTTTTTTAAAGTCTAATTATGGATTTGAAAAAGTCTACAAAGCAAACAACCCCCAACCCCTCCTCTGCCAATCAATTCCCTTTGAATATCCTAACTAAGCAATCAGTCAAATGAACATTTGAGGTCTGATTTTAATATGTCTAGGCAAACTAAAATTATTGTTTGTCCATGCAGATCAGATAACTGTGTACAACAGTACCTGGTTTCTGAGCACAACCATGAGAACTATTTATATAAAATGGACACATGCACGCAGTTTGCATCTGCAAATTGCATACCTAACCATAGGTGCTGGAACTTGGAGTGCTAGGGCTGCTATCACACCCCCTGGCTTGAAGTGGTTTCCATCAGATACAGGGTTTACAGTTGGTTCAATGGCTCTCAGCACCCCCACTATACAGATTGTTCCAGCATCCCTGTACCTAACCAATTGAAAAAACAGTTTTGTGATACTTTCCTTGTGACAACAGATTTATTGGGAAACAACATTATTTCCAGCCACACCAGTGTGTCTGACCTTTGCTGTATGTAAGTTCCTCAGATCTGTAACTAAATCTAAAGGGGATCCTAAGTCCATTGCTCATATATGAACACAGTTAGGATTGGGCCACTAAATAAAAATAGAATTCTTCATATATATTGGAATGTAAAAGATTCTAGATGCCACTTCAGGGCTTTATGCAATTGTTCAAAAGCATTTTTTCTTAAGTGAATTTAGTGCTGGTGGAAAGATCTGGACTGACTTGCTCTTGCTGCTTATTTTTGAGGTACAATGCGTCATCTCTCCTGCAATCTAAGTCATGTAAAGCATTCCAGTATACTACCCCAATTGGTCACTTAAACTTCTGGGAATAACATTAAAAATAATTAAGAAACCACTTATTTCACATAAGCCCCCTGACAGTCATCAGTTAATAATGTCATAAGGTCACTACCAACCCAGGTTGGATTTGAACAGGGGACATAAGACAAAAGGTTCTTCTTCCCTACCAGCTCACTTTGCATTTTCCAGCTATGAACAGTTCATGTGCATTGCGGACTTCCATTTTAAGATCATTGCAAGATTTAAAAAGTTAGTTACCATCATCCTTTGGCAGCAAATTGAAGTTGCAGAATTTTGTGACTCTTCGTGTATTCCGAATGCAGTGCAATATGGTATTGATTCCCCAGGTTGCTTTATGATTAGATGTATTATTTCAATAAGGAGGATTTAAGATAGCATTAAATGACAGATTATACAATTTTTTGAATGTGATGTTCATCTGAATTTTATTTTTTGGTGTCTTGACTCATTGACTTGATATCTCTCTATTATGCACACACCTCTGGAGAGGTTTCTGGCAATGATTATGCATAGCGTTGAGCTAGTGAATAAAACCACTTCAGAAACTGCTTTACAGATTGCAATATCATTTTCTCTATAATTGTATCACAAACTTAAGATGTTATATGGAGAACATAGTATACAGTGACAGATTGTACATTTTTACAATGTGCATCAGATTTTGCTAAGGGTTTCCGGACTTACTTCTGACGGTTCTTGGGGACTTAACTTTAGGACCAACATACTTTAGTATACATATATGAACCACCCCTCATGTTGTACAGCAGTAATGCAGCATGAGCTGTCTCTTTAATATGGATGACATACTGATTTTTCTAAGTTATCACTTCTCCATCTCTCATTCATCTTTACCGTGAACTGCTGTGTTTCTGACATCCAGCCCTACCTTATCAGCAGCTTCTTCCAGTTCAATTGAAACCAGAGGAAATTTTTGGCTGGAGGTTCTTGTTATGTATATAATGACTTCCTCATCTCCCAGCTGGAACTCCGCGATCAGGTGATCAAATCAAGGCTCTGGACACCTCATTTTAAATCCAGAAATTCCCTACAGCAACATACCATAGTAAATCAAAAGTGAGGATACCTGTCCGCCATCTGAAAATATATGAGCAAATTATTATATCCCATGCTTACTTTCAAAAATACTAAAACCCTGATCCATGCATTTGACTGCAGTGTCAGCATTCCTTTCCCCCTTACTAATGCCTTCCAAAATCTGCAAAACTTAGCCCTATTCCTTGTATTCTCTCTGCAGAAGCTCCCTGTGGTCTTATGTATCAAATAAAGGTCTCGTTACTTAGTTGCTGTACTCATCATGACACTGCTCTCATTTATCATCCTGTTCTCAAAGCTGCTTCTAAAAACCATTAGGTCTGCCGCACTTTTGACCCTTCAATTAGGAACTCACTCCCCTACAATTCCCCACCCACCAACAACGCTAACTTTGTTTCTTGACAAACTCCAGTTAAAGGAATGATCTGCTGCAGGTGTCAAAACCACGGATACATGTTCCAGGACCAGACTTTAGTGACTAGTTCTCTAAATATGGAGCCACAGTGCTGGGCCTCAGTGCAAATCCACCACTCCACGTTCATTTCAGCTGCACACACCCTGCTGCAAATGGAGTTTTGTGACTCACCACCTTCAAGCCCCAATAGTGCAACAAGTGAATGGAAGGCAGCCCGTGTTAACAAGAGGGTCCTATGTTTGTACATATGTAAATAGCTTGGTCATAGATAAGGTGTTTTTTTCATAGATTCATAGATATTAAGGTCAGAAGAGACCATTATGATCATCTAGTCTGACCTCCTGCGCAATGCACCCACCCACTCCTGCGATAAACCTCTCACCTATGTCTGAGCTACTGAAGCCCTCAAATTATGGTTTAAAGACTTCAAGGTGCAGTAGAGGGTGCTCAAGAATGTCTAGCATAGTTTCTGGGCTTTATAGGACCAATACACTCCACATTTGTTTTACACTACAAATTACTTCCATTGTGCAGTTCTTTACATCGGCTCTAACAGTGGGCACAAGGTGGTACACATGAGGCAAAATTCATCTCACGCTGACTGATCTTAATATCGTGCTCTTCTGAAAAATAAAGACCTCTTACTCCCATGTCAGTGGAAGAGACGACCTAAAAGGAGAGCAGAATACTGCAGCTGAGTACGGCCATGAAAATCCGAACTGTCACTCAGGCTGGTAATTTGATGCAGTTGCCCACAAAAAGCAATTGACCTAATTACTGTGAAAGTGTTATTGTCTGCTTCTGATTTTGTTCTATTTCATGTTTGTGTTATTTCCAATGTGCCCTGAGGTGCTGGCATGATAGACACTTTAAAAGGCTAAATTATTTGTGTTTAGCACTTTGAAAGAGAAACAATAATCAAAGATCTACACCCAACTTCACATTAGCTACAGACTTGTCCATATGCAATTCTGTTTTTACCCCATGGGCCATGCAATTTGCTACTTTAACCTAGTAACACACTGTTTAAGGAATACAAGTGACTCAGTCAAAGCAATGGAGTCTAATTCTTCTTGTGCTGTGTATAACCTGCATAACTATCCTGAACAGCAGGGCAAGAGCAGATCCCCTTACAAATGTACTTAGCCTTGGAATTCAGATATATAATTACACAGAATTAATTTACAGTGTGACATTTCTGAACAGGTAATTAAAATGTTTCATTGTTGATTAATGACCTGCAAAATAAATTATTAGGAATGTCACTGTTAGCATTATGATTATTATTACAATTTAGAGAAATTAAGGCTGTTCACTTACTTTAAATTAAATATGAAAGCACAGAGGTAATGTACTTTAGACAATATCTATTTACTCAGAGAGCGTATTTGATGCATGTATTACAGTACATTTGCTAGGACCATACATCACGGGAAGTGCTGTTCATGCTGGCAGCAGAAACCTAGCACTAATACATGTAATATTCCTGTCCAATTCCTGCAAATGTAAGAGTAAGGTTTGCTGGACTTTATCACTCCTCCCACCGTGTAAAGTTCTTATAAAAGCTGGTACTGAAATTCAGGCTTAAAATTACATACTAAATTGGTTAGTCTCTAAGGTGCCACGAGTACTCCTTTTCTTTTTGCGAATACAGACTAACACGGCTGTTACTCTGAATACTAAATGTTGAGACTAAATGCTCAAGAGAAGATCAAATCTTGGTCATCATCTCGGAGCAAAACCACCATTCATGCCCATGGGATTACTCGCAATGGCAAGGTGAGCAGGGTTTACTCCCAGATTAAAGGGAAATGGAACAAATTTAGGGCCAGATTCTGCAAGGAGTTGAGGCCCCTACTAAACAAAGCACCTAAATACGTGTTGGACTTAAGTATACTAAACTTGATTTCAATGGGACTTAAGCACAAGCTTAAGTGCTTTGCTGGATTGAGACCCAAGCGCCTCCTGTGATGAAATAAGCGCCCTCAAATTCCATCCAGCTGCCTGACTGTTTCATTTGGGGAGTGTACAGACTAGACTTTACAAAGGTGCGAACTACCTTGAGTTCACTGGCAATCCATTATCGCAGGGTAAAAAAACCCCACTGAAGATGTGAGTTCAGGGTGCTCAGCACCTCCCAGCAGGTTCTCAGGATTAGCCCTTAATGATTTAACAGCTGTGGTGGGGAAGGGAGGGGAAGTAATCTATAATGAGGTGTATAAAATAGCTCTCCAGATCTCTGCTTCTAGCTCGAAAGAGACTCCTCAATGATAGCTGCTGGAAATATAAATAACGTAGAAGTACCTAGTAAGACAAGGAACTCTAACAAGGGAGCACCTGGTGTGGCTTAATGGATACTGCTGCTTAATTATGGAGTAGAGAAGCAACTTGAGGCTGGGAGCATTGAGGAACTGTTCTCAGCTTCCACATGGAGGGTGTATTAGGAACTGTATTCTTTCCTCTCTGGTGAGGGACGCAGTGGAGTCTCACAGGGAACCCTACTGCCCCTCTAACTAGCATGGCGTGGTCTACAATCCCAGCTATAGCCAAGGCACCCACAGGGGGAATCTCAGTTAAAAATGATGGCTCAGAGCAAAGCCACAAGTAAAAAGCTTCAGACCAGCTAATATGCCCCTGAAATCCTGATGTTGTAACCGAAGGCCCTTTCTACAGGCGGACGCACGTACCCCGGTCAATGGGGTGAGGGAAAGCCCATACTTTGTAAGTTTCTTCTGCAGAAGCTACAGCAAAAGAAGATAACTAGTGCCTAATGCTGCTCCCAGTAAATCTGTGGGAGCTTTGAGATGGAATGTAATGGGAGCAGAATCCAGCCCCCCATGGATATTTTTAAAAGTATTTTTTGCAAAATCATATAGTATTTAAAAAAATACTCCTTCCACTATGGCTTACTTTTACTGACTCCTATTCTATATTAATTACCTGTATTAATGCAAAAGAATGCTCTGTATCTAACAGCCACTTATTGAAATCAGCTCATGTCATGGACTTATTTTAGCACTGGGATAGATATTGCCTCAGACCATCTTTCCAAAGTGGATTCTAGATCTTTTAACAATTTAATATGTCAAGGGCCAACTGCCCCTTCATTCCCTCCATTTCTGTATTCTACTGCATGCCTGTGTCCTTGAGCCAACAGAGTTAACCTCTAAGGAAATGTGACCTGCAATGATATGAATAGCAGGAGGAGAAAAGCTTTTAAAAATTTCATCTTCCAGTCAGATGGCCTATCCAGGAACCAGTGAAATTATATCTGAACAATGTGCTCTTTAATGTAATCTCAACTAGATCAAAGGGGCTAGTGGAATTTCATGAAAAGGTCCCAGAGTAGCAGCCGTGTTAGTCTGTATCCACAAAAAGAAAAGGAGGACTTGTGGCACCTTAGAGACGAACAAATTTATTTGAGCATATGCCTCCGATGAAGTGAGCTGTAGCTCACAAAAGCTTAAGCTCAAATAAATTTGTTCGTCTCTAAGGTGCCACAAGTCCTCCTTTTCTTTTTATGAAAAGGTCCATTTCTCTTCTGTAATACATTCTTTTTAAACTTGAGGAAGGCTGGCATAACTGGGCTGTGCTGCTTTGTTTATTCTGAACACAAAGCTAGGTTTTGTTTAGAAAAGCAGAACAGCAGCACCACCAAGGTTTTCCCATCGTCTTTATGCCACTGTAAAAAATTCTACCAAATAAAATTCTGCAAAATGCCCAAACTGCACTGGTGCAGAATCCCATTTGGGGCCAGTTTTTGGTTTGTTTTCATTCACCAGATCAGGCAATGCAACACCAGTTTCATACGTCTCAGAGAGATTGGATATATTGGAAGACTTGGCGTTCTTTTTTTCATGTTACACGCGTGTGGCTATACTATTAGCTATATTAAGTCTACAGTAGAGTGTGGGGCAGTGGACTAGGCTGGACTGGGAGTTGGGAGACTTCTCTACTCATAGCTCCGCTAATGACCTGTTGTGTGATCTTGGGCAAGTCACTTTTCCTGCGGTCATACCCTTTGTCCTGTTTATGTAGACTATAAGCTCTTGGGGGTTGGGACGGTCTGTCATTGTATATTTGTACAGTGCCTAGGACAACTGGGCCCTGATCTTGGTTGAGAATTCTAGGCTCTGTTATAATAAAATCATCATAAATAGCAGAACTTGTGTCTTCGTCTACATAATAGGGGGAAAAGTCTCCCCCATCCCTTTTGTTTTTAAGTCACTCACCGTTGCACACTATCATAATAAACAAATTAGGGATGGTCTGTTCCATATATCAGCTGTCCAAGAAAACTCACCCATTATCCACTGCAGCACATACCAGTTTCTCTCATGAGGACTTCAGAAGGATATTTCAATTCAAGCACTTGAACTGCGACTGTGTCCAACGGTAAGCGGTATTTTTTTTTTAATAAAGCATTGACTGAGAAGTCCCCACTGAAATACTCTTGTGCAGTCTCCTGTGGTCCTTTGTGCCATTGAATGCTTGTTGGGAACATGAAATTAGCTTTCTACAATTTAAAACTGCAAACTTTGCCCTGGTCCCCAAAATATTCAACTATGAATCTACAGCTTGTGAAGCTGTGAGAGGATGAGCCCATCTCTCTCGAGTAGCATGACCAGATGTCCCGATTTTATAGGGACAGTCCCATATTTTGGGGCTTTTTCTTATATAGACTCCTATTACCCCCCATCTCCTGTCCCGATTTTTCACATTTGCTGTCTGGTCACCCTACTCTGGAGGGGCATAGGTGGCATAGCAAAGGTGGCATATATTTTTAGGCCAGGTGCCAATCATCCCAGTGTCTCTTTGCTAAAGCAATATTGGTCAACACAATAAGATATAACCAGCCCTGAAGAAGAACTCTGTGTAGTTCAAAAGTTTGGACCTTCCACCAGCAGAAGTTGGTCCAACAAAAAATATTACCTTACTTACTACCTTGTCCCTCTCACATCTTGGGACCAACACAGCTACAGCAACACTTCAAACAATAATAATAATAATAATAATTAATGACAATTTATGTTTAGACAGTGCCTTTCTTCCAGAAGGATCCGAATGCACTTTATAAACCACACATGAAAGAATCATATTGCCCATCCACTGTGTTTCATTGACCGAAATACAGCTGTCTCAGGGCTGAAAGACAATAGAATGCACAACAGCAAAACAGAGACGCATGGGAAAGAAAAGTGAACACCTTACCCAGCTGAAACTATAGGGATAGCAAAACTGAACTTTTTTCAGAGTAGCAGCCGTGTTAGTCTGTATTCGCAAAAAGAAAAGGAGTACTTGTGGCACCTTGGAGACTAACCAATTTATTTGAGCATAAGCTTTCGTGAGCTACAGCTCACTTCATCGGATGCATACTGTGGAAAGTATAGAAGATCTTTTATACACACAGAGCATGAAAAAATGGGAAAAAACTGAACTTGTCTTGGAAAAGCACAGATATAGTGTATGGATGCCAACTGTAAGATAAAATGAAGGCGATGCTGTTGCCTGATTCAGGAACTTCCTAATTTGAAACTGTCTAGCTGCAATAAGCCCATGAGAGGAAGGATGTTTTTGTGACTAAGGCACTTGACTGGGACTGGGACATTCTGACTGGGTTGGCATTCAAGGGGCTGGGCCTGCTAGTCCTATTCCCAGGATGGGTAGGAACCAAAGTACCATCTGGGTCCTCTCTCTCTCTCTCTTTTTTTTTAAATGTTCATGTTCCCCTGACTTTCTGTACTGAGGAAAGTTCAGCCTCGAAGCACTATTGGAAACTTAGGCCATTTAGTTACGTACAGGCTGCTTTTGTTATAAGCAGACACAATTCACCCTGCTCACGCTACCCCACATCTGTGAGATTAGCCCTGATTTAGGAACCCAAGTGTCTTTTGGGCCAACGGGTTACTTGGTTGCCTTTTCACCTTAGTTCTGTGTTCTGCCGAACTTTCATCCCTAGTAAATTATGCATGGGTGATTTGTGATGTGGATTATTTTACATGAGGGACTGAAATGAGACCACAAACTCATTTGGCCAGTCAGGTGGACTTGGGCCAAATTCAAGTGCATTCATTAGGATTTCGCAGGGCAAAATTTGGCCCAAACAATCTGAAAAATTACAGTGTGTCCCCTTAAAATAGACAGCATTTGTATGTGAAGGCTTTTATGTTGTATAATTAATTAGATATATGTTGTGCTATAATATTTTATATTAGATGTAGCAATTATACTAAGGGTTTAATTATTCTAATGAAAGTACCTAACTTATTTGTGCAATTCATTTGTTAAGGCTGAATGATGGAATGTGTGAGTGGATTTGGCTATGCATTCTGTATCCCCTGAAAAAATGAGACAGGACATCTCAAGAGATTATCCTGGTGGACAAAAATATTTAATAGGAAATATCTACAGTAAATAAACTCAATACCGGCAGACTGATCTAAAGATAAGGGGGTTTTCCCTTAGATTTTGGCTGTCATGTTGATAAAAGGGACACACATTTTTCAGATCTTTGCACACTAACAGATGTATCTGATTCAAAATACATGCAGTGAACCTACAGTAAGTGGAATTAAATTGAACGTCAGTACCGAGGATGTCAATCCAGCGATTTTTTCTTGTTTGAATTATCTCCTGGGTGGTTGAGCACAATTGTAATTGAAACTATAACGTTTCATCTCTTTTATGCTATTATTTATCTGAAAAGTTCATCCACTACTGTTCTAAATTCCTTCCAGAAATCATTCAATTTACTTTTGTTCCACTCATGTTGAAGCCATCCTCTCCTGCATTAAAGTGGTCCTTGATTTTGACCTGGCTGAGATTTCTATTGGATGGCAATTCTGACACTTGAGTAAATATAGCATTAACTGGCTTAAAGAAATCTGTTATGTGTAACTCTGTACATGATTGAACAGGGACTTTCCATGGCAAGGATAAATGTAGAGCTCAGTAGGGGTTTTTTTCTTCACAGGGGTTTTTTGTGTGAATATTTTCTTCAGTTTCAATCCGGGTTTCACTCCCCCAGAGGTTTGCTTTTAGTTTGGGGTTCAAACGAACCCCAAATCACAAAGCGAAGCTCAGTCACATCACTGACTTTCACTTGGTTTTCCATCAAAACCATGAATTCTGAATGATTTTGATGCAAAACCACCCATCAGCCCCACATGTTTTGAAATAGGCTCCCATGATCCTTCCAATGAACCTAATCTGATTTCTGGGGTACCTAACAAAATTCCAGACTAGAACCAAATTTAATTGGTTAGTCTGGATCCAGAAATCAAACCCTTTAAATGTCTGAGGTGTCTGAATCTGAGATTTGTCCAACTTGGATTCCCAATGTTCAGGGAATGTTCAGATCTAAGGGTTTTGTTGACTCCCATTGCTGCCAGAAATATAGCAGGTGTTTTGCGTTTTGAGGGTGTTCGAACATTATGAAAAAAAACCCCACCTTTTTTCAAAAGAGTATAACATGAATTCCTAGGGCTGCAGGCTGCCATGAAATACACTCTGCTTAGCTCAGGGATTGAGTGCAAGTAATGCTCTTCATAACATTCAAAATGCCTTAACTGTTCACGCGAGCACAATAAGAGGAAAACAACACAGGCAATAATGCACATGCGTGTGGAGCGTGGGGAAAAAGGGAATATTGTCTTTCAAATATAGCCAATGACAAGTTAAAGCTGTAAAATACACTCATCTGTGTCCACAGGTTACTAAGCATCTAGCAGAAGTGTGTTTACTATTGTTAGGACACAAGCATATCTCAATATCCCACCCTCACTATTTCCTTGGGGTACAGACATTAACCATAATATGGGGAATACAAGTTCTTGTACATATGGTGATGGCTGTAGTGTTATATGTGGGGTTTATCTGTTTCATGTGTTGTGATTCTTGGAGATTTGATCTTTCCCATATTGAGGCCAAGATATCAAGACCCAGACTATCTACCAGAGTGCATGGACATAGATAGGTACCTGCAGAGCGATCAGTGCAAACAATATTGCATCACAGACCATTGTTTTCTGTTTTTGCATTACTCAATTCTCATACACTGTTCCCATGCACTATGCATATGTCTGCCTTGGCTACCATCCTGGTGTGTGTGTTTGCGTGTATGTATGTGTGTGCATGCATGCACGTGCTGCTGAGCATGTGCCCGGGTAGCAAATGGATTGCATATCACTTGATACTATCCATTTATAAGCAATTTCAAGTCTGTTCTCACATAATATTGATAAACAGAAGAAAACAAACTATTTTACTCACCCATGAAGTCTGACATTTACAAAGACAGTATCAGATTACTCTTCCTATATGCGTATAGAAAGCTAGATTGCTAGATAGACAGAAGTTTGTTCATGCTGAGTTGTAGCACCTAGCTTCTGAGATTTCAGACGGAGACAGGCTGAATGGGTATGTTTTCCTTTCAAATACTAAGAAACACAAGAGCTGGACTATATGGCACAGACTCAGGGGGAGGGATAGCTCAGTAGTTTGAGCATTGGCCTACTAAACCCAGGGTTGTTAGTTCAATCGTTGAGGGGCCATTTAGGGATCTGGGGCAAAAATTGGGGGTTGGTCCTCATTTTTGAGCAGGGGGTTGGCCTAGATGACTTCCTGAGGTCCCTTCCAACCCTGATATTCTACAATTCTAAAAAAAAAAAAAAAATGGAACAAGAATCTTGCAGGGATTGTCCAAAATCCATGGAGAGTCCCTCATGCAGAAGCTTTCAGTGGGAACTTAACATTAGCAGATCTATTTTTACAAACACGTGTTGCTGGCCAGCTGCCTACATAAAGATGTCTGCAGAATGCCAATTGTTCTTATCTAAAGTGTGGAAAAAATCATGCTTTTGCAACAAATTTAATGGGAGAAATTAAATGGGCGTGTTGTGTTGTGTTGTGAACTGAACGCTTCTTTTTGTCCATATCATGTCCCCTTGTGGGGCCCTCCACTCTCTGAAAAGTGGCTTGGGAATCGAGAGTTAAGATCTTTTGGGAATATGATGAAAGAATATCATGAGCACCAGTTAAGCATTTTAGCAGTCAACAGACCTCTCTTAAATCACTTCATATAGATAAGCTCAGCTGCATGCGTGCATTTGACAGTATAATTCTGCGCTAGGAATAGAATCCCAGGATGTTTCTGTTAATAGTGGACAAATCTGTTTGACTAACTCCATCCTCCTTCCAACTGGAGCTTTTATTCATGTCTGGATTATAATCTGGGGAAAGCGAATAATCTCCTTCGATTTTGCTTTCAGAGTATTTTGACTGGAAATAGAGTGCAGTTTGTGTGAAACTGACAAGTCAAAAAGCGGGAAAGTTGGAGACAAAGGAGAAGTGAGGGGTCCCAGAGAGAGGGCTGAGAGAAGGAAATCAGAGCTCTCTATTGCCTAGAGGAACAGAAAAATCCTTAAGGAAGAAAACAAAAAGGGAACAGAAGGGATTGAAGAGAAATAACGCCGCTAAATGAGATTTAAAGGACACCCTAGGCCAATTTCTAGATGCTGGACTTTCAAAGTATATTCAGATTCTGCATTTGGATCCTCGCATCAGCACTTGGGTGCCTAAAAAGGGCATTTGTGTGTCCGTCTGAGCATTGAGATTTTCACATCCCAGTAAGGCTGCCTGCAACAGCACTGTCTCTTCTAGAACGGTCCCTCATGGCCAGAGTTCCCTTTGCAGCGACCTCCCTCTATTCTTCCTCTTCAGGGCCCTTACAGATTCCCCAGAGCCTCTCTTATACATCCCTCCAGCCTCCATTTGGGGCTGGCTTCATGCCCGCAAACAGTTCCAAACAGTCCCACCATTAAAATCCATCACTGCAATCCAAAGGCTCATATTTACCTCTGGCTCTTCTGCCATCCCCATAGAGCTCTTCCCCTGCCGCAGTCTGCTCATCACAGGGGTCACCTTTCATAGCTGTTTCTCCCTGCAGTTTAGCCTCCTGGCTCTAGCTTCCTTCTCTTGCCAGTGCCTCCTGTGTTTTGAGGGTGAGGGCAGTCTGCATACTGCCCCTTTCCAGGCTGGCTGGAATACAGGGGAGCCCTGACCCACCCTAAACCACAGGGCTTCCAATCTTGAAGAAGATTAAAGAAGATTAAAGAAACAGTATCCTGGGGTTTCCCTACATCCAACTCCTAATTCCCTGGGACCGCTTCTTCTCTTCCATTACCAGGTCATTTCCTGGGCCTTTGTTCATTCCGCTCCCCGGAACTGGGTCTTCTGGTCCCCTCTACTCTTTAAAGGCTAATATACCTCGTTACAGGTCCATATTTAAAAACTGGGGTGGGTTAGGGTGATGGGGACAATTGGGTGGGGTAACATGGGCAGTGGATCTAAATGCAAAAGAAAGGCCATCAAACGCACAAGGAGAGAGATATTTTATATGAAAAGGGGGCTGAGGAGAGTAGAGGACAGGGTGCTCGGGTGCGCCTTTGATCAGGAATAAGAGCGTCTGCTTCAAGGCAACGTTATTTCACTCTAAGGCAACATAGGCCAAATTCATCCCATTGGTAATGCCACTGGATTCAGTACAGCTACAGGGATAAACTGGGTGTTATACTAGAAAAAATTAGCTCCTTCTTCACCTGCCTGAATTCCAGGTCCTTGTGTTTCCCCTTCAAATCCAATGACCCCACGAACGCCTCTCCTGCAGAACAAGGAGTGGGGCGGAATGTCCTGCCCCTAGTATTTGCCAGTGATGTAATCAGCTCTTGAAGAGGGGACACAGAAATGTAGACTCAGGTCTTGGCAATCACCAAATGTGAAGGAGGAACTAATTTCTCAAACACTGGCCCGAATCCTAAACTCCTAAGCGAAGCCAAACTCCTGATGAAGCCAAAGGGAGTTTGACCTAAGTGAGGACCTAGGATTTGACCCATTGTGTCTTAAAGCACACACGCACACATGCACACACACAAAATCACACACACATAATTTTTTTTTGAAATCCACAATTTTATTCCATTACTGGGGCCACGGAGCTACACTCCCATCCCCTGTCTTTCAACGGTTACTTATTAAAGTCTTTTTTGCTCACCTTAGAGTGCAAGATGATTAACTGTAGCCAAGCGGTTACATGTCTCAAAACAAAAATGGAATTTGTAAGTGCGAGGGAATGTCTGCAGTGTTGGAAGGGAGAGGTAATTGACGTTCCCTTGGGTAAACCTCTTTAAAAATTCCGGACCTGGTTCCTTTGGATTTATTGTCAGTGGTGTATAGCACAGGCACAGAATATGATAATGTTTATTAAAAAAAAACAAACCCAAACCAATCAACGACAAAAACATAAGTTCAACTCCCCAGTGTCTCTGAAGGCTGAGAAAGGCAGGAGACAGGATGACCATGACCTTAGTTTGATCTTCAAACTATTCAGTAAAAAATGCTAGATTAGTGCACAAAGCTAAATTAGAATACAAAAGGCCAATAAAGGGCTTTTAAATGGTACTGAAATAAACAAACAGTCTAATTAGTGAGCCCAGGAATCTCTTACACAGAAAGGGCTAAATATGCAAATGAGGTCTAAGAGAGAAGATTAGCATTCTACAAACTAGACGAAGTGCATACACGCCTAGGATAGTGCATTTCTTTGTGATCTGACGCTGCCCTGTCTCCCTGAAACTCTGCAGTAAGGTTCCATTACTTGCAGTGGTGTGCAGTAACACAGAGTTGATTAACTGCCGACTCCCCAGGGCTTGCCAAGATTTCCAGAGAAGTAATTAACAGAATTTGCGTGGCACCCTACTCCACATAGTGTTGAGAGAAGATAGCCTTGAGAGGTATCCTTCCCGCTCTCCCAGCACACGCTGTATGTCTATACACACTGCTGCATAGACGCTAGATACACGTTATACACACCGTAGACTTGATTAACTCCTGCTGTCACAAGAGGACATGCAATGAATGACACTTTGACAAGAAGGGAATTTGCTACCATCCTCTTCCTGGCTTCTGCCTGAAATGGGCAGCTTTGGGTTCCAGCCAGGGCCCCACCAACAGAAGCTGACTATGAGAAAGTAAATTCCTGTCACTTATTCCAGCCCTTCACTGTTGCTGCTGACAATAGGTTAGTCTTTCTGAAAGTAGAACTTATTGCTGGACACAAATGCTGAGGTTCGGTTAAATATTTGTAATGGCGTTGTATCTAATCCAGGCAATTCAACTTCAGGGCCCCGTGTTTTTGATTTTACCCTTTGAGGGGCTACAGTGAAGGCTTAGATATTATTTATTCATTTAGATTTACACACACACACACACACACACATACTCAAAAAAGAGTTTCAGAGGAACAGCCGTGTTAGTCTGTATTCGCAAAAAGAAAAGGAGGACTGGTGGCACCTTAGAGACTAACCAATTTATTTGAGCATGAGCTTTCGTGAGCTACAGCTCACTTCTTTCTCTGTATTCTAGATGCCTCAGCCATAACCTAAAACTGCCCCAAAATGAATATCCAAACAAATACATAATCCAGCAGCAGCAAACTAACCAACTCAAAATCTCAAATCCCCTTCCTCCAATGGTTCCTCACTTTATCATTCCTTCCTGTTTCAAATGCCTGGGGAAGAAGATGGCTTTGCAGTTTGACCTGAATGTCATCAGATTGAGGCTGTTGTTGACCACAGGGGGTCATAGGGAGTGAATTGCTTGAGATCTTCAAAGACTGTCTTGGCTTTCAGCATGTTACCATTGGGGTTAAAACATAAGCAAGTGACTGCTGACTTTTGCTTCTGAGTTTGCCTTGAAACGAGTCCCCCTAACTAAACACTATGACAATTTGCCCCTGCGCTGGACGGCAGAACATCTCTGAACAATGACGTTGAAGGTCTGCCAGTCTACTGGTAGATGTTGTTTTGTTTCTATAATTAACAGTTCCCTGGTATTTTTCAATATTTTCCTCTTCCAATCATTCAAACCCTCATTCACTTGGGGAAACTCACAAGTGAAACTTTAGGTTTCCATCCTGGTACATTTGTATAGATTTAAAGTTTCTAGCATCAGACTGCAGAGTTTTTCAGCATCATTGATGTCTACAAGATCTTCAAGAGGGACCTTATGGATTAGACTCCTCATTCTTCTCCAGTATAAATCTTTTTTGTTCCCTAAGTGCCTTTTAAAAAGGGTCTTCCCACTATGAGGACACCATAAAAATATACCCTCTTGTTCTTGTGTCTACAAACATGTAGTTAGGTGTTTAAGTGGCTTAACCGCTGGTAAAAGCACAATGAGCTTGATGAATCCGAATAGCTAATTTTTCAGGAAGTGATCCAGGTCTTGCTTATGGCAATGTGTGCTTGGCTGACTGACTGGAACACAGTGTTAAATTTGTTGAAGTGAGGAAGAATAGCATTAAGAACAGCAGTTGCAATCTGGCTAATAGCCTCTCAAACTGTGCCAGTATTTTCTGTACTTTCTTGTCTCTTTCATCCTTCCTGGATCTCAGCAAAGGTGCTTGAGCAATCCACTGCTCCAAAGTTCTAAATGTGGTGCATGCCTCCAGTTATAAGTGGTTTTGTATTGCTGAGATCATGGGTTCTGTTTGGGGGGAGCATTAATACTGCTGATCCCTAGTGATATTTCAGAGCGACGGCTTTGCACTGCAGCTGAAATACCAAGAGGCTACCACAATATCATGTCTATGAACCAGAGGTGTTTTTCCATGTATCGGAAGCACAAATATAACTGTGGTCTCCGCATAGCCTGGTCCCCATGATCTTCTACATGACACACAATGCTATTGACCAGGGTCATCCAACCACTACTCCCTTTAAAGCTAAGAACTCCTAGAGGATGGATGGAGGAGGACAATAAACCATGAGGATAAATCGTGCCTTGTTTTCTTCCCACAAGCCCCAGAAGGCTTCTTCTCATAGAAGACACAGAAGGCATAGGACCAGTGCAATAGTCTGCTGTGTGTGTGTGCACACATACATGGTGGGGAATGAAGATCCTGCTCCAGGGACCTGTACTTCCTGCATTTCAGTGCCCACAGCTCCAGGAGGGCTCTGTACACCCCAGTGCAAAGGGTGGTTTTGGAAGCAGGGTGAGATGGGCTGGATAATGGATCCATGGCTGTGCGTATCCACTGGGAAACCATTTGTCTTGTGGAAGGGCATCTGTAGGGAGACACAGCAACCGAGAGGGCTACTGCTGCAGTTAGGTCAACTTACTCCCTCCTCAGAAATCACACTAAAGAATCTCTCAGAAATTTTATTTATATATTTCTGTAGACATAAAGGGCCTGAGTTGGCAGTGATGGCAGCCACGCAGATCCTGCTGAAATCAAGGGGAGATTTATGCAATGCAGAGGCTGCAGAGTCGGGCTGGGTCAGGATGCAGTTCGAGTCAGAACTGTTGACCTTTGTACCACTTCACAGTCTGCAAAGGAACACAACGTCCTGTGGGCCAGTGGCACAAAACAATCTGCAGCGCTGAAAGGCACATTCCAACTGAAATATCCAGGAACACCTTTCTCCGCTCCATAACGCGGGACAGTTCTGTGGTCCTACAGATGCCAAGTATGCTGGGTGCCTAGGCCCCAACCTCTAGCTGACTGAGCGGCGAGTGCGGAAATGCATCTGGGTGCCTGTCCCTATCTCCCACATATGCTCACACATGATTCCTAACCTAAAGTAGCAAATATAATTCTGTCACATCTGACATTGAGCTGTCCAGTGATCCTTGCCAGGCAATTGCCATCATTTAAGTTCTGTGTCCAGCTTCCATTCTGATTTATACTTTTGCTTTTATCCCATTTTTCTGACTTGTTTTCGTAGGGTGGACAAAATGTTCTCACTCCAGATAGATGACAGTTTGCCGATAAGAGGTGCAACTTATCACAAACAGCTTTGTGCTCTACCATTTTTTTCTCGAATGCTTAGCCTGTTGGAACAGCTTTAAAAGCTAAGATGATATTGTAGGTCTTCCCCCTGAAGTGTTTTCCCTCCTCTCTTTCATACATTATGGCTTCAAGAATCAGTCCTTTTAAAACAAAACACGCCAATCTTTTCCAGTTCTCTCAAATATTTTGCCTTAAATGAACTTTTTTTTGAAAGCTTGATGTTCCTTGAATCTAACTTCAGAAATCATTTGTCACAGCTACAGATACGCATTGCAATCAGAACTATCTGTCAAATCTTTCTTCAAGCAATTATATGACAATTTGAGCAGTGTTCTCAGTTGCAGCTCAGATTCTTTAGTTTTCTCACATCAAATATGTCATGAAAAAAAGAAATACTCAAGCTTGTTCTGGTTTAAAAATCCCCTTCTTTTTCTCTGTCTGTAAACGAAAGAATAAGGGAAGACAGACTCAAAGAGAAGTAGGGAAATGAGAGAGGAAACCACAGTACAACTAGCTTTGGAGATGAGCCCAGTAGGTTAACAGGACATTGTAGAGTTGGTTTTAGCTCAGCAAAACAGGACACTCAATTAGAGCTAGATGGATCATTTGTAATTAATAATTTAGGCCAATTAGAGTTGGCCCTCTTTAAAACTTTCAGCCTTATTCAATGAGTTTCTCCTCTTTTCCTGTTTGTGAATTCTCTGCAAGCACAGTGCGAAATACTCTAACGTATTCATTGTTCTAAATTGTTTGCTGACTACTTTAGCAAATAATTCTTAGTCTGCAGATTGTTTTTGCATTGTGAATAGTCATTATTAGAAATTCACATTGTTTCAAATTCTTCCATGATTCACATGATATGGCTTCTTTCTCCTGACTGGACGATTTGCTGTATGTAACTAATCTCAATTTCAAATTGCTTATCCAAGTGTAAACTTTGAAATCCACAATTCAAAAATTCACTGTTATCAGTTAATTGTGCAATTCAGAATTTCCTTTTGAATGTATATTTACCTCCTCATTGTAATAAATCTTGTATGCTCAAATGTTCATGGAAAGGGTTGCAACAGAATCAAATTGCAATTAAAATTGGATTGAGTATTCATTAGTAGAGAGTGTTGCATTGTGCACCCAGGTCTGCATTCAATAAGCAGTTCTTCACTTTTTATATTACAGCACAAAAGTGTTCCTTGGTCCATAGGAGCAGGTTACTGGAAAGGAAAAGGAAAAGGAAAAAAAGGCCAGTTTTGTGTTCTTGCTGTAAAATACGGGTAAAGACATCTCCAGTGACACACACTTTCTGGACAGCTGCAGAACTAGAATCAACCAAACTGTCCCATATCGAAGCGACTTGTTTATGTGGTTTATATTATTGTTGAAGCCTTATTTGTCTGATCCAGTCTTCTTGCCTCCCTCAAGGGACCCCCAATCTCTCCACACTCCACATTCCTTCTGCTGCATTAAGGCTACTGAGGAGGAAAATATTGGGGCTCCGGAAGTAGGGAAGCGTAAGTTGGGATTTTCAAAGGAACCTAAGGGAGCTAGCCACCTAGTTCCCATTGAAATTCCTTGAAAATCCACATCTGTGAGCTTCCAGCAATCTTTCCTAATAGCACTCCTATGGCAGCTGATTCACAGAGGAACATTTTTGCTAGCCTTCGCCATTTGAAGCCATTTTTGCAAGCCTGGCTAATCAGAGATTTACAGGACATACCAACATACGTTGGTGGTACTAGAATGAAGGGAACATGGAAAACATGAGGTCCGCACATGGCCTAGACTTTGGTTTGTAGCCTAGCCTGGAAAAGGATGGGGAGAGCTCAAATTTCTATGACTCTTGGCCAGTCTCCTCCCTCACCTTCACACACAAAAAATGGCTCCTGGAAGCTCTTGAACACCTTTTATGTTGCCTGTGCTACCTTTCAAGGTGACAAAATGCGGGCAGGTTGCTTTTTATCATTAAGGAATAAAATGAGTGGAAACGTTGACTGCTCTGAATCGAATATAATTGGATATGAACAATCTCAGACAGTACCATTGTCAAACCATTGTTGCCCCGTCCCAAACGAAGACATACTCCAAACCCAAGGACCCAAACTTCTGCATTGGCAACAGTAGCTGGGAAACAACTGGTGGGTGCAATTCTACGTACTGCAGTGCACAGGGTTGTACCTGCTTATCTGCAGTCCTGAATTTGGCCCTGGGTTTTTTCTTTGTTTTATTAAAGAGATTAGCCAGAGGATTTCAAGGTCCTTTCCAGGGTTGGAATTCAGCAGTAAGTGTATACAATTACTGTCAGAAATACATGCATAGACTACAATTGTAGGGTGAAAAAGCCCTGTTTTGAAGAGGGATGGATGGTAAAAAGAGAAGCCATACAACTCTGTTATAGTGCTGTGTGTGTGTGTGTGTGTGTGTGTTCACAGAGTTAATTTAATTCAGACGTTCAGGGACACTATTCCTAGATGCCACCAAAAAAAGTCTGCATCTAAGCAATGCTAACCTTTCCCCCAAATCCGTTTAAACCTGACCTTGGCCTTTGCTGTTTCCATGTGCACTGTGTCAGGGTGTCCCAATGGGCCCAGTGCAGCTGCACACAACCTCTGTAGCCAGATACTTAACCTTCAGATTCACTCCTCTACAAACATCCACCAACAGTTTGCAAGGTCAAACCCCAGAGCAGCACAAAGGAGCCTTCAGGGAACCCTAAAACGAAGGAAGTGTGAAATTCAGGTCTGCAAACATACTGCAAACAAGGTGCCTCTTTTACACAAGATTTGGTTATAACCCTGAAAGAGGACAAATCGCAGCTGCTGTCTTTATGGGCTTCATTTTCTCCTGGCCCTGGGAAAGCACAGCCCAGGCAATTTCGGCATGCCAGTGACATGGTTCCACAGTGAAATGGCGCAGCTGAGCTGCCGGAGCCTCCTGCAGCCGCTGGAATTGATTTTTTGTGCGGCTTCATACATCCTGTGCATCAGATAGGATTTCAAAACTATATCAAAGGGTTGGCTTTCCTGTGCCTTTCCAGGTCCCAGGGTGCATAGAGGCAATTGAACAAGACACGCTCACTTTTTTATGATCGAGTTATCCCAGTTTCAGTAAATAGATGTCTGCATCCGTACTTTTCACTTCCACCTGAGAGGAGATATTGTATTCCCCAGGCTTTCAATTTTTCATGCTCCTTTGGGGGGAAAATGTATCAGCAAAAGGGAAATTCTAAGAGTTAAAAGAACAAAAAAGACAGAGAGAAAAACTTCTGTCAGCAGCTTTTTTTCGCTTTTATCATAATCCAGTTAAATATTTTTATTTCTCTTACTCCATTTTTCTTCTGCTTTAAAAAAAATAAATGGTGTGAATTTAGGGACTGATTGAACAAAGCAGTTGGGCATCTGTGAAGACTGGTGTGTGTGTGTGTGTGTGTGATCTTCCTGCTCCCTGTTCTTCTTTCACTAGGCAGTATGCCTTGCTGTTGTCCCCACATGCCTTACCCTGCAGCCCGCAAGATTGTGCCACAAGTATCAAAAATGCTCCCAGACCCTCACCCAACATCTCCTGCTTGTACATGATGGAATGCCTGGAGTCTTGCATATGCTGGTTGAAACTTACATATTTTCTAGTTACGTCAGTTGGCTTCAGGGGTGCGATGAACCTTTTCCAGCAACATAGACAACTTGGTCCTCACAGGTCAGCTGAGGAATGGATAGAATGGGGTTTCTCCAATACTTTCATGAGGTATAGTCTGAATATCATATAAAGCATAACTTCATGCAACAGGGAGGGGTGTATCTCGATGTTCCTCCAGTATGCAAGCAACATGCTTCTTTGGAGTCCCATGCACTATCCCATTTCCTTAGGGACGGACACAGCAGATTTGGAACGTACTGTATCGATACTTGTCAGAAAGCCTTCAAACTCTCCTGATACAAAAGGTGTCCCATTATCTGAAACAAGGGTCTCTGGTAGGCCAAACATAGAAAATAAAGTGATTAGGCAAGAAACGAGCTCCTCTGAGCTGCCTTGTGAAATCATGAGTGCAAAGGGGTAACAGTCAACAGTCAAGGTGCCAGTAGTACCCAACCGCAATTCTCGGCTATGGGCTGTCTATAAACTACCAGTTTCCAAGGGGCCAGAGGAACAGTAGCTCTGTGCATTGTGCAGGCTGAGCATGACGTCACATGATGCTCGATGTCTTAGTGCAGCCCTGGCCACCAAGCACAGCTACGCAGAAATTCCTTCTTCTTCGTAACTTACAAATGTCCTTCGTGAGCCACACCCAGGACTGCTAGTCGCATCGCTGCTGGAATGATCACCCATGCTCCTCTGCAGAAGATACATCGAGCAACACATCTTCACTTGGCACTCGGAACACATTTCGTAGAATGTAAACAACGTTTACGAAAGGCCTGGGTCCGGCCAACGCACTTGTACAGCATGTATCACCTTGCACAGTCCAACGTTCTGAGGAGTGGTGTCAGCAGTCTGCCCTAAGTCAACTGGCATATCTTTCGTAAAAAGCATACAGTGTACTCTGGCACCCTTGTATGCAGAAATGGCAATGTCTTGAAAGAGCCCGGGCAAGTAAACTACCCTGGCAGGTATTTGTGTGATTTGTTCTTAAAAATCTCCAGTGATGGGGATTCCACAACCTCCCTTGGAAGCCTGTTCCAGAGCTTAACCACCTTAATAATTAGAAAGATTTTCCTAATATCTAACCTAAATCTCCCTTGCTGCAGGTTAAGCCCATTGCTTCTTGTCCTACCTTCACTGGACATGGAGAACAAGTAATCATCATTTTCTTTATAACAGCCCTTAACGTAGATGAAGACTGATCAGGTCCCCCCTCAATCGTCTCTTCTCAAGTCTAAACATGCCCTATTTTTTAAAAAAAATCTTTCTTCATAAAGGGTTTAGAAAACCAGACCTATCATTTTTGTTGCTCTCCTCTGAACTCTCTTCTATTTGTCCACATCTTTCCTGAAGTGTGGCACCCAACCGACAAAGCTGTTTCAACAAGAGGGCCGTGAAGAGCACCTGCGCATCATCATATATAAAGACACTCTGGACCCATCAGCCTACCCACGATTGTAAAGCTGTGACTGCCACTCCTGAGAGGGGTAAGCACAGTAGAGCTAACAACAATCAGCTCAGTTTAATGAAGGACTTAAGTAGTTCAGGCTCTTAATAAAATGAGCCACAGAAACACAAGGTTCTGTGTAATTGACATTAGAGATGGATGAATTAGTTCTTACTAAAAAAAACAGCGAAGAGCATTGCTGGGACCAGTTTCATATTGCAGAGGAAGATGGGTCTCCAGTGGAATGTGGCATGGGAACTATCACATGCTATCAGATGATCTGAGCCACAAGGTGCGATAGGCTGCCTTATATATTGTCAGAGGAACTTATTATTGTTATTTAGAAAAAAAAAAAACAGCCAGGCTCATTTCAGGAGGAAAAAAATCTGAAAAAAACATAAAATAGGTAATTTTAGGTACCTGTTATAGGTAGTTTTCAGATGACATCACATAGAGTGGAGATTTTTTTTTAAAAAAGGAATAGATATAAAAATTTGATCTGGTCCCTTTAATGAGTTAGGTGTTATATCACCCATGCAATGGGCCAAATTTTACAGTGGTTAAATGCAGCTTGAATGTAAATTGGTCTTGAATGGCCTGATCCAAAGCCCATTGAAGTCAATAGATTCTTTCTGTTTACTCCAATGGAGCAGACCCATGATGGACACACTATAGATGGGGGCTGCTGGTTACAGGCATGGCTTTGGCATACAGTGGGTGGGCAAAAGGAATGTAACTGACATATCAAGGGGATTGATCCTGCCCCCACTGAAATCAATGGCCAAGCTCCCACTGATGTCAGTGATGCAGTAGTAGATCCCAAGAGGTGGTGGGTGGGGCACTGGAAAAGGAACCCAAGGGAGGGTGCAATTGACTCAGTTTATGAAGCCACAACATATACACCTGCTCATGGGAAGCGCTGTCAGTCGCAGCATGACGCATTGCTGCCACATATAATGGAAGGAAATATGGGGAGCGTGGATCAGCATTCACGTTGCGCTCCCCATCAGTACCCGGCCCAAGCCAGGGGAGACAAATGAGCCAACCGGCGGACCACATTTGGTGATGAAACCTGGTCACGTGCCCCTTGAGGCACGTTGCGCATACGCTAAGAAGAAGAAGGGAGGAAATCTCACAAAGGATTGCAAACTAAGCCCTTTTACACATGACAAGGAGGAGAAAAGGAAAAACCCTGAAAATGAAAGATTAGCGTAACGTGGTGCAGTGTCTGTGGTGCAGACCCTGCTCGTTTACACTAGTGTAAATGGAATTACTCCAGTGTAAATGTGAGAAGTTTCTGACAAGCACACACACACGTGCGTGTGCACCCTTTACTGGGCAAGAAGCTCCAGATCTTCCTGCAGGTATTTTCAGCTATTCGCATGGAATCACATAGGGCTGTAAGGTAAAAGCAGATTTTCCATATTCTCCCCCGAAAAGCGTGGGGGTTGGGCAAAGACATGCGGTTTAAAGCTCTTCCAAAGTTGCTGCTCTTAACATTCCCTCTTCCCCTTAAAAAAAATAAATAAATCTGTTCCTCCATTTCTCATTGAAAGACAGCAGCGTCCCATAAAACGTTGGCCGCTCTTGAGGGATTAAATGAAGATTTCTCTAGCTAATTATAAAAATGCCAGGCAAAAACTGGCCCAATATGATTTCTTACATTAAACAAATGTTATAGCAGTGAAGACTTTTAGTGGCACTATTTGCAGTTCTGGCCTTTTGCCAGCCTGCTGTCATTAAATCTGTCGATTTTAAGTATCAGCTGCATTTATTGAAAAGGGAATATAAATAAAACTCTGACGCCTATTAAAGGAGCCTCCATGTTTGGGCTGTTTTTCAAGATGGTGGACTGACAGCCATCGTGAGTGTTTTTTGAGAACTTTCCCCTATTTCCCAATTACTGCTGAGCACAAGGAACTCAGCACCTCCCAGAATAGGGCACAGAGTCCCTCCAGATTTACACAAAGAACTGTGAGCTGTAGCTCACGAAAGCTCATGCTCAAATAAATTGGTTAGTCTCTAAGGTGCTACAAGTACTCCTTTTCTTTTTGCGAATACAGACTAACACGGCTGTTACTCTGAAACAAAGAACAGAATTGACTCTAGTTTATTTTATTTGGCCATAGATTTATTATTGAAACTGCAAGTATTTTCACATTGAGTGAAAGCTCACCTTAAATTGGAAATAAATGGCATTTATTTAAGTCTCTACTAGTACTTGAACAAATGGTTATATCCTGCAATACTTTAACCTTTGGCTGTCTGCAATGGTAAAAAGAGTGGAGGAAAAACCAAACTGGAATATTATATAAGACAAGGAGATGCTTTAATGTAAAAAGATGACATAAGTCACCATTCATGAGACATTTATATGTCATTAGTCACACTTTCTCAAGACTGTGACCTTTCTGTGTGAAGAACTTGGATGTGCCTAATTATAAAATCCCAAACCCATGCTATACAAATATCCCACACCACAGAGAAGTGTGTGTAGGTCAACAAAGGCAGACTCTTTCAGGAATATGACAATACAGGGTTGCTTTAGTAGGGTAGGCCTGATGAAAAACTGTCACCAGTAGAAATACATGGTCAATGACCCATGATTCAGAAATGAATAGGAAGCAGGAATTACATTTACAGTCAATCATGTATTTTTTTTTTTAAAACATTGAAACCCAAGATCCTAATCATCAAAGTCTATGAAAGTGCTGATTTTCTGCCAGTCAGGTCATGCTATTGCAGCCAGGCTATAAAAGCTCCCTAATTATGCCATTTTTTTAAAAAAGTGCAAACTAATGAAATTTAAAGGCTTTAGTAAAAAAAAAAAGTTTTAAATGAAAAATGAGGCCCTCATGGACAAAGTGACAGCAAACACCAAATCATATCAATTAGGCAAAAAGCAGGAGAGCCAGGGATCTCAGATTTTGTGCACATCTTCGTAGCGAGAATGTCCTATTGCTATTTCCCTGCCCGCTCACAGTCACTTGGACGATCTCCTTTTCCTGTTATAATTACAGATCACCCTTGACTACAGTGACTGCCTACACCGATAAAAAGCACCAGGAAAGTTTTAAGATACATCAGAGCTTTTTAATGCAGGTTTTCAGCTACAAACACAGAGAATAGATAGCTCCAGGAGTCTGATTTTCAGATGTGCTGAGAATCCATACCCCTACCTGAAACTCAGCACCTGTAAACTTTAGGAGCCATGCAACCAGCCGGCTCTCTACAGACCAGCAGCAATTGCGCTGCAGAATATACTTTAGCCACCTCTAATTTACATCTAACAAAGACAAGACACTCCACTCTCCTAAAACCAGATGAGTGGGGTTAGCCTGGGTTTGGGGCTTTATAGCCATGCTCAAGGAAGGAACCATTTAGACCATGTAATGGTTTCTATTTTAATTACAACCCAGTCACACTGAATTGTTTTTATCTGACAAAGATTCCTCATATAAGAACCAGCTATACTTACAGCAATGCCAAGGGCTGCTAGAAGCATTATATAAACATGCACAATTGGAAAAACTCAGACTGGATTCCCACCCCTGTCCTTACTGAAAGTGGAGAATTCCCAGTCCTCCAGCAATCCTCTGTAACTACCTTGCTCAACTCTATGGTGCATGGAACAAGAGAGATTGATACATGGGCTGACCAATGCAGAGTGCAGTTGCTAGTTATGCCCGCCCCCTCCCCCCCAGCCTATAAATTCAGGCCACTGGGGCATTTAGTTCCTAAAGCAGCTGCTACTGTCCACACATCCAAAGTGAGGTGCTCTTCTTAGAAATAATAGTGTCTAGAGAGGTTATAACAACTAGTGTTATGGATTTAATTTCAAAGCTCCATTATTCTTACCCAAATAGACTCTGATCACCTGTTTATTCCCTTAGCCCATGAGACAGATTTGCCATTTTCACTATTTAAAAAAAGCTAGTTGTTGCTGATGTCAAATAGATCTACTGCAGCACCTAGAAGGGTGTGAGTCCAGCCTTGGCTGTAGTTTGCTGCTCACAGAAGCAAAGTTGCATTTTCAAAAAGAGTAAGAACCATTTAAAAAGAGAGAAGAGGTGAATTGTAGGAGCTGAGTATAGGCCTGGGAGCCAGCAGCCTCTAAATTCTAATACCAGCTCTGAAGATGATCCCCACTGTGGCCTTGAATAAGTCACTTTACATATTTCTGGGCCTCAGTTTCCCCCCTCTGATGAATGGAGGATAATACCTGCCTCTCAGAGGTGTTGTAAGGATCAATTAGTTAATGGCTGGAAAGTGTCATAAAGATGGAAAATGCTAGAGAATTCTTAAGTGTTTTAATTAAGAAAAGGCTAATATCATTATCACATTTGCTACTATATCAAGCAAGGTCAGTGCTGATCCATCTGATTTACCCTGAACATGGATACAAAGTTTATACATCTTTGGTACTGCCTTCCCCATCTTCTCTAGGAACGAGAGATGGATTCTGCCAAGCGTTGTTGTCTGAATTGCAAATACTCTTCCCCTCTGTTCCACATGGGATGCAAACAGATCTGCATTTAGTGTGCAAACACGTCTTCTAAAAAGAACATAAGAACAGCCATGCTGGGTCAGACCAAAGGTCCATCTAGCCCAGTATCCTGTCTTCCGACAGTGGCCCATACCAGGTGCCCCAGAACCTGAAAGCTGTAACAGAAACTGAACCCCTATGACGTCTGTCTAGGTCAGGGCTTGGACATGGAAACTGGAGCTGAGAGAATGATGTAAACTATTTTTTTCGTGCATCTTTGGGCTTGTTTTCACTGCAGAGTTAACTCGAGTTATAGCTCAAGTGTTGCCCCTAACTTGAGTCCTGTACGCAACACACAACCCCTTTACTCAAGTGTGGTGGTGCTTTTAACTGGAGTTGGCTGGCCTGTCAGAGGGTATAGGCTAAAGCTTGATTTAGCACAGTTCTTCAGCTACTAACATGACTGAAATGTGGACACAGGCTAGCTCCACTTGAGTCCCCCTATCCTCCAATGGCTTCCCATAATGCTCTGTGCACCCAGAAAGGACAGATACGTTCTCCCACAATTCACTGGGAAAGGATTCCCAGAACAGCTCAGCTTACTGCCGCACAAAAGAATCATGGGATATGCCCCCAGAAGTATAACTGCCACCCATAAGTGAGCATAGTGCCAGTCTGCATACAGCAGCTCAAGTAGTATTTTGCAGCGTGACCACTTGGGACAGGAGTGTAGATAACACAAGGGGACTCTGCAGTGAAGATAGACCCTTCGTGGCATTTTTAAAGGAATTCACTTTGGCCATTTCACTCCCGTATCTTATCTCTCAATGCCCAATCAGGCAATAAAGTCTTTTAATTTAACGACAATGGATTTAATGGGCTCAGAATAACAACAATATAATTATGGTAGGAACCAGTGAGTTCCTTGGATTATAAGGGATGCTTTATTATTCTTAGGTTTAGTCTCTGAAACCCTTAGTTGCAGCTACTTCCAGCAGACAAGTCTTGTGAGCTCCGCATTCAGAATGTTCTGAAGTGGTGTGACTTCACCCAGTTCTCGAAGCGCCCTACATTATGGGGCCCCTCCAGGTGAGCTTTTCCTGAGCTTTCGGGAGGCCAGGTTTAATGGTAGGCATGTGATCGTCAGTATTCGTGCTGGAACAGAATGTGACTTATCTGGTGAAAGACACTAAGCAACCCAGTCTGAATTCAGAATATTCCTTAATGGCCCATTTAGACAAAAGGGGGGTAAATATGAATAATAAGGTCGAACAAACCGTGGCCTGGTAGATACATTGTGAACTGGGCCAAAATACAGCAGTCTGTCTGCTGAGTCGCATAAGTTGCCATAAACCTATCACCTCAGCGCTCCAGTCTCTGCACTGGGTTCCCATTGAATACAGGCTCCATATTCCCAGCCCTCCACTGGAATTGGCCATAGCCATCCTGATGAATTCATTTACCATTTCTTATGGCTGAGCACATTCGAGTTGAGATATGAAGAGAATCACTGACCTCACCAAGAGTTTACTTGTGATAGGCGTAGGTCTGATTTATACTGCCTCCCAAGCTTCGTTCGTCAAAACCATTAAGGCCACTTCTACATGAGCGGTGTAAGAAACTCACATAATAGCTTAGTTTTCTCCCTGGGGAAAAAAGCCAGTAGAAGAGAAGAACGGTCTAGTGGGTAGGGTGCTGGCCTGGGAGACCTTTCAATTTCTTGCTCCACCACAGACTTCTTTAGGCAAGGCACTTAATCTCTCTGTGCCTCAATTCCCAAGCTGTAAAATGGGCTTAACAGCACTGCTCTAGCTCACAGGGGTATTGTGAGGATAATTACATTACAAATTGTGAAGTGCACAGGTAACACAGTAATGGAAGTCCCAAATCCTTCCTCCGTACATCAGGGATTTCACTCATAGTGTCCTGATTTAAAAAAGCCTTGAAATTGTTTAGAGAATGACATAAGGCAAGGAGAGGAAACCCATAAACTCACCTCAGAGGGATCTCAGAAAGGGAAGAAGGCCACAAAGGAGCCGTTCAAGGATACAGACAATCTTGAACATTTCCCAGCAATGAGGATGCATAATTTAGAGCAGCCCAAGGCCATTTTGTAACTAATTTTACATATTGTAGATCCTGTTCTCTTGTATTTCTCTTCTTCCCATTCTCCCCAAAATACTATTTTGGAATAAAAAAGAAGAGGTTTATTTGAGGAGAGAGGGACGAGTGAGGAATGCCCACTTGCCCAGCTCAGAGGGTTGGATCTGGATAGTTGTATTATTTTGCTGCTGCTATGTGAGTATGGGAGAATCATCTTAGCTTAATATTACATCCATTCCAGCCGTTAATAAATCAGCTAAAAACTATAAAGCCTCTTGTTCCATGCCCTGCCCACAAACTGTCTGTGACCTTCAGCAACAGAATTATGATGATGATTATGATTTGTATTGCCATTCTACCTGGGAGCCCCAGTCAGAGACCAGGACTCCATTGTGCCAGGCGCTATACAAATACAGAGCAAAAAGACAGAATTGCTGCAATTTTTTTAACAAGGATCTGTTAAAATCAGCTCAAACGTTTTACAGGATCATCACAGATCAGCCCCCAAACAAAATGATTATGTTAATGAGTAGTACCTCCAAATACTTCATTGGCTCAATATACCCACTTAGAGGATACATTCCAATCTACTCGAGATAATGAGTGTGAGAGCCAAAGGAGATGGTAAAGGCACCATCCACACCAGTTGCCTACTTGCTTCAAAGACCTTCTTGGAGAAAAATACAAGGTTGCTCCATGCAACATCAGACTGTAACTGCATGGCCCCCTTTGCACTGCGGTTTGCGGTCTTGAAAAGGGCCAGATTTGCTGAACTGCAGATGTGGATGTTCTTTTTATCCACAGATCCCTGGGGGGCCATGCAGCTTCCCCACACCTCTCTGCCGATGTGCCTCAGTTGTGACACCAAGGAGCCGTGTTCTCTCGGTGGCAGATTAGATGCCACATCCATTCTGTGTTTGGGTTCCCTGCTTAGACGGTCAGTACAGATGCCAGCTGGTACATAGGATGTTGGTGGTTTCTGTGATGATTCTGTGAGTAGATGTGTACTAGGAACTGGACTGGGATCACCGGACTCATTTCCCTGAGGCCGCCAGTCAGCCATTGCTTGGTAAAGCAGTTGAGTCTACTAGGATTCAAACTGATGGTGACCTGTGAGCAGGGGTGGGATTGAGGGGAAAAAACAGGTCATTTGTCAGGCTCCACCCACAAGAATCAGCTCTGCCCAGGTGAGGCATCAAAATGAGATATTGCTCACAGTAGTATGTGCAGATATTCAAAATAGGATTGGGCCCCACTGGCCTCCTTCGGCTTGGCTTCCCCTCCTTGGCGGGAATGTGCCCATGTGCTCCTTTGTGATGGGGACAAAAACAAGTCATGGTATGTCCCAAGGGTACCACACATTTCTGTCCGCAAAACGAGAAGTCGGTTACAGTAAATGACACAGGACCGTGTATAGGTGCTGACATTCTAATGCGCCGGGGTGGTGCTCACCCCCAACTCCACCCCAGGCCCCACCCCGATTTTACCCCTTCCCCCAAAGCCCCACCACTGCCCAGCCTCTTCCCGCCCCGCCCTGCCTCTTCCCACTCTGCCCCCCTCCCCCGAGTGCTCTTGGTCCTCCTCCATCCCCCCCCCAGCACCTCCTGCACACCGCAGAACAGCTGACCATGGCAGGAGGGAGGCACTGGAGGGGAGTGGGAGGCGCTGGTGACCCTCCCTCTCCTTTCCTTCTGAAAGAGTTAACAATGTCAGTGAGCATCACTAGGCATCCCAGTTAACACCTCACTGAGATGAATTATGGCAGTTCACACCTCTTGCTCCAGGCTTTCTGCAGATTCACCTGGATACCTCTGCATTGGTTACACTCAGTTCACATTTATATGGTTTCCTTTAGAACCATAACAGCTCGAAACTTAGGCCATGTCGACACTTACAGGCTTACAGCGGCACAGCTGCACCAACAGAGCTGTGTACTAGGAACTGTAAGAGTGCCCAAGTAGTCACTTTATGCTGATGGGCGAGAGTTCTCCAGTCGACATCATAAAACCAGCTCAACGAGCATCACTAGTTATGTCGGCGGGAGAGCGTCTCCTACCAACATAGCGCTGTGCACACGAGTGCTTATGCTGGCAAAATGTATGTCACTCAGTAGTGTGCTTTTTCATACCCTGGAGCGACAAAAGTTTTGCCAACATAAGTGCTAGTGTAGACATGGCCTTAAAGATAGAGAGAGAGAGAGAAGCTGAAATTCTGGAGAAGATAGCAGCTTGAGAGAGGTGCCAGCATACCACACTGCTGCATGCTTGCTGAATCCAAGCCCGGTCTGTGAGTTAAAGGCTCCATTCAATCCCTCAGGCAATCTAAGCCTAACTTTTATGGACTTTGAAAGGAAGAGACTCATCTGTATCACTTGAAAATCCCTAAAACAGTAAGTGGAAAAAATATCTCGATAAGGCAGCTTGGAAATTATGGAACTAGAGCGAACATCAGAATCTCACACAGTCAAGCTTTGTCAAATGCTTTTTTGCGACACGTCTGCAACATTTCAGCTATGCAGTTTGGAAGATACCCAACTTATCAACTACCTGGGCAAATTTCTCTTTCTTTCCATAAATGCAGAAATCAGGTAATTGCACAGAGCAGCACTAACAACATAAGAAATTGAGGGCCAGGCGGGGTGCACCTTACTCACATTGACAAGCAGTTATAGGAATAGTCACATTAACTTCTCATGTGACCAAGGGGGTTCACAGTCTGGTTCCAATCCGCCTTCAGCCCTTCCCCAACTCATCCCCTCTATCATTCATGCCAGGTGGAATAGTTTGTGTCCAGTTGCTATGGGTACCAACCAGCCATCCACCCTATGTTTCTTTGAGCGCCAGGTAGTTATTCCAGAAATATACAGGTAAGTCAATGACAGAATTGCTCTTTAAAAGAACTGTTATTATGGCAGATAGATTTGGCTAAATAAGATTTGAACCTTAGAAATCAGGACCAATTAAAGTTGTTTGAGTGGCACTATTATTGGCTTATATGCATAGGGCCAAACCATGAATCTCTTGCTCAGTCATTACTTCTGGGTCTGGCCCTTAGAAAAGGAAGATGTAAAAAATATTTGGGCCTGCTCTTGCAACTGGAACAGTGCAAATAGACTCTCATGCCCCTCAAATGCCCAGTTGACTTCAGTGTGGCTCCATGACAACCGGAATTGAGATGTTGAGACCAAAATTAACCAAAGAACACGAAAAGAAGAAATTCTTTAATTGCCTCTTCACCAATGCTAGGAGCTTGGGTAACACACTAAAGGAATTGGAATTGCTTATTGATGAGCATACATTTGGTCTAGCATTTCAGAAACCCGGTGAGATGATTCACACAACAGGAATGTTAAAAGAGAAGAAAACCTAAAATCATCCCTGATAAAGTTTTCTGATCACACAAAAATTGGGGAGTGGTAAATAATGAAGAGAACAGGTCATCTGATACAGAGCAATCTGGATTGCTAGGTGAGCGGGGTACATGCAAACAATATGCATTTTAATATGACTAAATGTAAATGTATACATCTTGGAACAAAGAATGGCCATACTTACATGATGGAGGACTCTTTCCTGGGATAGAATTTGGGGGTTGTCATAAAAATAAAGAGAAGGGTAAACCCCTTTGAAATTCCTCCTGGCCAGGGGAAAACTCATCTCACCTGTAAAGGGTTAAGAAGCTAAAGGTAACCTCGCTGGCACCTGACCAAAATGACCAATGAGGAGACAAGATACTTTCAAAAGCTGGGAGGAGGGAGAGAAACAAAGGGTCTGTGTGCCTGTCTTTATGCTGTCTTTGCCGGGGATAGACCAGGAATGGAGTCTTAGAACTTTTAGTAAGTAATCTAGCTAGGTATGCGTTAGATTATGATTTCTTTAAATGGCTGAGAAAAGAATTGTGCTGAATAGAATAACTATTTCTGTCTGTGTATCTTTTTTGTAACTTAAGGTTTTGCCTAGAGGGGTTCTCTATGTTTTGAATCTAATTACCCTGTAAGGTATCTACCATCCTGATTTTACAGAGGTGATTTCTTTACTTCTATTTACTTCTATTTCTATTAAAAGTCTTCTTGTAAGAAAACTGAATGCTTTTTCATTGTTCTCAGATCCAAGGGTTTGGGTCTGTAGTCACCTATGCAAATTGGTGAGGCTTTTTATCCAACATTTCCCAGGAAAGGGGGGGTGCAAGTGTTGGGAGGATTGTTCGTTGTTCTTAAGATCCAAGGGTCTGGGTCTGTAGTCACCTAAGCAAATTGGTGAGGCTTTTTACCAAACCTTGTCCAGGAAGTGGGGTGCAAGGTTTTGGGAAGTATTTTGGGGGGAAAGATGTTTCCAAACAGCTCTTCCCCAGTAACCAGTATTTGTTTGGTGGTGGTAGCGGCCAATCCAAGGACAAAGGGTGGAATATTTTGTACCTTGGGGAAGTTTTGACCTAAGCTGGTAAAGATAAGCTTAGGAGGTTTTTCATGCAGGTCCCCACATCTGTACCCTAGAGTTCAGAGTGGGGGAGGAACCTTGACAGGGGTTGTGGTGGATAATCAACTGAACATGAGCTCTGTGTGGCTCTGTGGCCAAAAGGGCTAATGCAATCTTAGGATGCATAAACACGGGAATCTCAAGTAGGAGTAGAGAGGTTATTTTATGGCGCTGGTGCGACTGCTGCTGTAATATCGTGTCCAGTTCTGATCCACAATTCAAGAAGGGTGTTGATATATTGGAGAAGGTTCAGAGAGTAGCCATGAGACTGATTAAAGGATTTGGAAATATGCCGTATAGTGATAGACTTAAGGAGCTCAATCTATTTAGTTTAACAAAGAGCAGGTTAAGGGGTGACTTGATTACAGCCTATAAGTACATTCACAAGGAACAAAGATTTAATAATAGGCTCTTCGATCTATCAGAGAATGGTATAACACAGCTGGAAGTTGAAGCTAGACATATTCATACTGGAGATATGATGTAAATTTTTAATAGTGAGAGTAATTAGCCATCGGAACAATTTACCAAGGGCTCTGGTGGATTCTCCATCATGGACAATTTTTAAATCAAGATGGGATGTTTTTCTAAAAGATATGATCTAGGAATTAGCTTGGGGAAGTTCTCTGACCTGTGTTATACGGGAGGTCAGTCTAAATGATCACAGTGGTCCCTTTTGGCCTTGGAATCTATGAATCTATGAAACATATCCATAAGAGGAGCCGTCTATGCCAGTGGTCACCAACCGGTTGATCACGATCCACTGGTCGATCCTAAAGGATCTCCCAGTCGATCACGATCTCTGATGGCACAGCAGGGCAGGAGCTGAGACAGGCTCCCTGCCTGCCCTAGCCCCACGCCACTCCTGGAAGCGACCAGCGGCCGGGGGTGCGGGGAAGGGGTCTCCCTCTGCACACTGCTCCTTCCTCCAAGCTCCACCCCTGCAACTCCCATTGGCTGGGAAGGGGGAGCTGTGGCCAATGGGAGCTGCGGGGGTGGAGCTTGCAGAGGGGGCAGAGTGCAGCACCATGTCCTGCCTGCCCCCCTCCCTCCAGGGGCCACAGGGGTGTGTTGGCCCCTTCCAGGAGTGGCGTGGGGCTACGGTAGGACACGGAGCCTGCCTTAGTGTCGCTGCGCTGCTGACTGGGAGCCACCGGAGGTAAGTGCTACCTGATGGGAGGCCTCACCCCAACTCTCAGCCCTAAGCCCCATCCCAGAGCCAGCACCCTGTACCCCCTCCTGCACCCCCATACTCTGCCCCAGACTGGAGCCCCCTCCTGCACCCAAATTCCCTCCCAGAGCTTGCACTCCTCTCCCCCCCCGCACCCCAACTCCCTGCCCCAGGCTCAGCCCAGAGCCCCCTCCCACACTGCAAACCCCTTGGCCCCAGCCGAGAGCCCACACCCGAGAACCCCAACCCCCCACTCCAGCCCAGTGAAAGGGAGTGAGGGTGGGGGAGAGCAAGTGACGATGGAGAGAGGGCGGGATTGAGTGAGTGGGGCAGGGCTTTGGGGAAGGGGTGGGGTAGATCCTGGGTTGCCCTTAAATTCAAAAAGTTGGAGACCACTGGTCTATGCTGACACAGTTACAGCACTGGGAGCTCATTCGGCACACCCCTTTAGGCTGGGACTATATTTCCCTTTGTGTTCTGGACAGTGCTGAACTCATTGCTAATGCTTAACAAATACCGCGTCTAATCCTGCCAAGGCTTCCATTGACTTGCCTAGCAATAGGGTTGGGCCCAATCATTGAACATACCCTGCAGATCTGGACAAATTAAATGCTATACTTCCATTTTATCTGAAAACTCAAACCAAATAAAAATGTTTAAATCCAGGGCAACATCGTTACCATGAAGATAAATATTACTTCAATACAGTTCACCATAACAACAGGCTGTTTATTAAAACCCTTCACAGTTTAATTTCGCCAGCATTTTATATTGGACGGCATTTTCATTAAAAATCCCTGGCAAAAGCTCAGAATGCATTAAATCATTTAATATACTGAAGTCTCAATGAAGCAAGATAGTCTAATTCAGAAGAACAGACTTTGTACAGTGCGCTGTGCTTACAATGCCAGTGTAAAATGTCCTATTCGGATCAGTGTAAGATGCGTTTAGTTCTAAAGCTCTTTCTGTGCTTTCATTTTGTTTAACAATTTGCTGCCTCGTCGCATCAGGCTGTCACTGCAGTGAGCTGTCACCTGGAGAGCCGCAGCTGGTGTAAATCAGCATAGCTCTGTGCCTCTCAGGGATTTACACCAGTAGAGCATCTGGCTCATTGTCTCTGACATATGGTTTTGCTACCTTGGTCATCCTAGATGTGACATAAAGAAACTGATTTGAGCCGCAGCATCAGAGTCTACCAGAGATTCAGAGTTCAGTGAAAAATGCAGTGAGCTTGGAAGCCAGACATTTAGACTCAATGTACTAATAATGCTACTTAGCTCTTATATGCACTAATGATGTTTTACAAATACTGACTGTTTGTATGCACTAATGGCTGGAAGATTCATTGCAACTAACTGCATTTTTTGAATGATCGATTTAAAAAGAGCTCTTATAAGCTTCCAGCACATGGCTACGATCAATGGGCCTTAGCCTTGAGAGTGTGCTGAGCACTCTCAGCTCCTCTTGCACACGGTACATCCTGTCGGATCCCTCCCAGATGTAAGCAGGGTCTGACTGAGTTCGCCCTGATAGCTAGTGGGGGAAAAGAGGTCAGGAGCAGACTGTATTTGCACTTACACTTGCATGCACACTCCCGTATTGTACCTGGTGGCGAGCAGATAGACCTGCTGTGCCAAAGTGATCAATTTTGGCTGGGCTGGGGTTACAATTCACTTTAGTATTGAGCGCAGGGGTAATGAAATGTTGTTATCCTTCCTGTAGGAGTCAAGGGCAGCAGAACTGTACTTCGCATGCCTGGATTGAGATGTCACCCTAACCTGAACCTCACGAGCTAGGCAGAGGGTGGGAAGGCCAAATCCAATTGAAGATGGGGGTGGGGGTGAGGACAGGGGTTCCTACTTGACGGTATGGCCGCTGCCTAAAGAGTCCTAGATGCCCTTTGACCCTCCCATCTCTAGAGTTTAAAGACAGAGCTGTTTGGACTCAACTGAGCGTCTTTGTATCTGCTCAGCGATGACTAGAGCTGAGGACCCTGATGAGCGGGTCGAGGGGCTAAGCCTTAGACCTAGGATAAGAACAGCGCTGCCGTGAAAGACAGCAAAGAGGCAGTAGCACAGAGGCTCCCTGCTCCCCCCTGAGGTAACTAAGAAGTAAGCGGGGGAAGCTCAGAACCAAGGTGGCCGCAAGCAGCAGAGAGAACCGCGGCGGAGGTGGTGGGGATGACAGTGGTGAGCAGTGCCACCGGTAGCAGGGGCTGTGAGTTAGTTGCAGAGGTGGCAGGTCCAGCGGAGGTATTGCTGGACATCCCCGCCCGCCCCCCCTCGGGGTGGAAGGTGGACCCATGCGTATGCACCTCTGACCTCGGGGTCTTCGCTGACCAAGGAGGACCGATTGTGAGTGGGGTGCAGCAGAGGGAAAGGGGAGTGGGGTGTTAAAAGGACATTTGTTCAGACTTTCACACTGCAGGACACTGCTCGACGTACTGAGGGGTGGGTGTTTGTGGACAGTCACATGCTTTTGAAAGTGGTTGTGGTGCTTTTCCCCACTTAATGCTGAGTTCCCTTTATTATACACAGCCTCGGTGCTTGCGAGAGGGGAAGTATTGCCTCTTCAAGGCACCTTGGAGTGGTGTTTAGTTTTCCCAGATTCCTGGGTGGGGGCGTGAACCGGGTCTGCTTTGTATTGTTAAGAGGAACCCCTAGATATTCAACCCGCCCTTCTTGCTGCCGACTCCCCTGGCTGAAGGGTTACATATCTGTAAGTCACAGTTATTGACACTTGCCACATCTAAGCACTTGGTACGATCCTGCCAAGTGCTGTGGAGCAAACTCCTTCCATGGGAGTCGAAGATGCTCAGCACCTTACTGGAAGAGGCCCTTTGGCTTATTGCTGGTCACCATGGGTCTACTGTAATAAACCAGAGAAAAGAAAATTGTCACATTCAACAAAGAGCTGGGATATATTGCGGACCTTTCGAGCTACTGGTTTTGCTATATTCAAAGGCTTGTATTGGAAGCAGGACTTTAGAGAAACAATGGCACATTGTCAATAGGATACACCGGACATTATTAATAAACATTAGGAGGCTTGATATGATCTGGCAGAAGCAATATAATGAAATCAAGTACTGGAGCTGGACGGGGAGGGGGAGGAATCTGAACAAGATGCTTAATGGCTCACTGGACTGTGAAATGCAGTGGAGAGCCAGGTTGGAAAGGACAACGTTTAATGAATTCAACATGTGCACCCTTTGAAAGCTTTGCTCACCATTCCCCAGAAATGTTTGACTCATCTGAAGATCCTGATTGTATAAAAAGAAAACAGTAATAATAGTAATAATATGAAGATCAGGACCTTTATATCCAATTCATATTTATAATCCAGCAAATGCCTCAACTAAAGCCCAAAGATTTATGAGTTTGCATCTATAATTAATATCTTTCCTTAAGCAAGAAGGGGAAGGTTTATTTCATACAAATAAATCTGGTGCTACAGACCTGGCTTTGGAAGACTAATATTAATCCCCAGCAAGACATGATTATTGAAACACACACACAGAGAGACACACACACACACACCTTTCAGTGGACTGACCTGTGAGGCTTTGAGGGGAAAAAGGAATGGGGAGGTTTGATGGGTGTCTGCACTGAACAATCCTGTTTCCCAGAGATTCAATTTGCATCAGGTCTGTTGTTAGCAGCAGACCTGTGACTGGAAGCCAAGGTTTCATACAGGGCTTTGAGGAAGAGTTGATCGATCTGGTTTTAGTTTCATGAAGAAAATAAACAGTTGGGCTGTAAAAGGGTCAAGCAGAATCAGGGTTAATGAAAAAAGAAAAGGAGTATTTGTGGCACCTTAGAGACTAACCAATTTATTTGAGCATAAGCTTTTGTGAGCTACAGCTCACATGACTCGCAGGAGGTCAAAACTAAAACAATCTTTCTCTTCTTCTTCCTCTCTCTCACCCCCACCCCGCCCCAACTTTTTCACAAGTAAAAAGTGCCAGAAGAAACCAAGTTGTCAGATACTTATAGATTCTTGGCAGATCTTTTGTAGTCAGGGGATCTAGGACTGCGGTCTCAAAGATAAGAAAAATTCATAGAGAGTGGAAGTGTTCCATCAGCCTTCTTCCTGAACTGAATTGTCATACACCGACTCAGAAGGCTGACTCCTCGGCATGCTCCACTTCTTCTGGTCTCTGCCCTGTGGCTATCGATTGTATCCCCACGTTGGGGTCAAGCAATATATGTGACTAGATCTTTGCAGCTAAGATTCTAAGGTTGCTCCACCCACTTTGTGCTATAATTCCTGAGCTGAGAACCCCCTATGCCATTTATTAAGCAGATTAACCTAAGCAGAGTAGAACAACTTTTCTGAAGTGAGAAGGGCTTTATCAGAACAATATTAATCATAACTGAAAAAATACCTTCCCTCCCCCCTTAATTTAGTGCCTGACACAAGAAAATTTGTCAAAAGCATAATCACATTTAATCAGGTGTAGTTAGTAATGAAAGTGAAAGCTTTTACCCGTCTGGATCCAAAGTGGCATTGTAATGAATATATCTGAATGGAGCCCAGGTAGTCAGTGTGTTTACACTGCACTGAGCTGTACAATATCTTCATTTAACTCTGATTTTAATTATTCATTTTTAATTACTGTTCATCTAAAAATCCCTTATGTACTTAGTAATATAAGAGATTATCAAATATTACAAGCAAACACAGGTTTCCTGTCTAAGGACAAAAGGCCCAAGCTACTGTAAACAAAGATGCTTGACGTGCTGAGTGTATAGAGTTTTTGGAATATAGACAGGGCTACAGGGCTGGAATTACGGTGATGCCCTGGGCCCAATCCAGAGGTTCTTCAAAGCTATAGCAGAAAATCCAAGCAGGGTAAGCAAAGACAGGCATATGCCACCTTTATGTCTCCCAACCCCCTGATCCTGGGAGCTTCATGTGTGGCAAACTTGCATAGTGCCTGCCTGATCTGTGCCTGGCTTCTGTCAGTGGTATAAGTTCCACAATTTCAAGAGTACTTACAACTGAAGAAGGAGGGAAGAAGGAAGGCTTAATAGAAAACACTGGTAAATGATGTTGCAATAGCTATGTTATTACCAAGTATTAATATGGCTGAATGCTACCCTCGCCTCATGTAGTGTACAACTTGCTCCTACTTCTTAACATCTGCAAAGAACATAGGTCACGAGTGCCCGATGAAGGCTCTTACCTTGAAGGCCTAAAAGGTGGAACAAAGTGCAAGACGATGGCTCCGGATGGAGAAATGCAAATAGCCCAGCGGTTGAGGAAGTTGAAAACTGTGCAAGATACACGTTGCTGTAGCAAAGGTACAACATTGTCTGTAATCCCACTTTCATGCTTAAACATTTCTGCTGTAAAATAATTGCTACTAACGTAAGTGAGATAAGAGACGGTCTGTCTGTGAGGCCACAATGTAATGAATCCTGGTTCAGATTTGTCTGAAATGAAAATGTTAAAAACCAAACAAAGACAAAGTTAAGAAAGGGTTAGGAGGGCAGAGGTCATTTGGGTATCAGTTCAAAGGACTCTACTGTCCAAAGAAAGCCTTGATATTAATTTCCTTATCAAGAGAACTCCAAAATTAACACTTGCCTCTTTTAGCTCTTGGTGAACATAGCTTATTGACTAGAGCAAGAGCAGTATGCATGGATTGTGAGAGGAGGGAAAGCTGCAAAGGTATTAACGCGGTTTAAGGATTTAGGACTTTAATAAAGATGGTAAGGAGCGGAGCTGTGCAAAAAAAGATCGGCAAAACATACCGTACCTCTCAACACATAGAATCACAAGGTTGGAAGGGGAGGTTATCTAGTCCAACCCCCTGCTTAAAGCAATCCCCAATTTTTGCCCCAGATCCCTAAATGGCCCCTCAAGGATTGAACTCACAACCATGGGTTTACCAGGCCAATGCTCAAACCACTGAGCTAATTTGCAGTGACACGGAACTGCCTTTTCTCTCAGGGCAGCCTATGCCCAAGGGCAAATATTCATTTACTTCACACAGCATGATGTAATGCGGGGAGTGATGCAGTCCTGTAAAAATAAGACAGGAAAATGTAGTGTCAGCTGAAAAACTTGGAAACACTGTTCTGTTGTTTCTAAAGGACATGCAATCTTCTAAAGTGTCTCTCTCTGTGTTACTTGGTATTGCAGATTGTTACAGCAAATACAAGAAGTTTTTCCATACCAAAGGTAAAAGGTATGATGTTGTCCTGAACTTGCTGGAGGAAGCCACGTATCATATGTGTGAAGACACCTTTTACATTGTTATTTCCTCACATGTAGGCTACATCAATTTATAGGTCTCTTATCACTTTTGATAGTTCTTTGTGAGAAGACAGGTATGACTCATTCTTCATGTTATACAGTCAAACAACTCATCAGTGTTTTCACAAATACTATATAAAAATTGCATTGAGATCAATAGGCCTCTCCATATTTCCTGGTTGGATGAATCTGGGATCACAAGACTTTCTAACCAGCAGTAAATGCTCTGTAAGGAATGGTACTGCATTGGCAGAAAGACAGACTGAGATGACTGAATGGGGCTTTCCCATCTCTAACTTCTGTAATTTTATGATTCTGTGAAATGAATATTATAACACTGACTAACAAAATCCCATCATCATGATTTACTATTAATTATCAATATTAGCCTATTATTAATTAACATTTGCACCATCTATCACCACCTGGCCAGACTGATCATTTACAAGCTTGCACATAGATTGTTTTAACAAAAACTGCAGTACACCATAGAATATGTTTCACAGTAGGGTTGTCAGAGCCTCATCTGTAAGCTTTTTACTAATGCACTTTACAAAGTATCTTCTTATACACAGATGAGGAATGTGGCTGTATCCAGTAATAATTTCATTAATTATGAATAAAGCATTTACAAATGTCACGCTTATCTAAAAATGGGGATGAACTCATTTTGTTTTAATGCAGATGCAATATGTCATTTGTGATCCCGTAGAAAGCACTGCTGGGAGAGCAGGCCAGCGAAAAGGTCTAGGAGCTGAGGAGATTTACACCATTAAATAAAAACAAACAAACCTCACTGGAGAAAAGAGAAGAGAAGTAGCAAGTGGCATCAAAATTAAACTGACCAAGTTCCAAGCTGGTGAATGGAGGGAATGTTTAAAGATGCCAAGAGGTGTTGAAAAGCCCAGACTGGTCTCAGTCAGTGATCTTGGGCTAGGACTGAGGCCAATAAAGCACTATCCTAAGTTGATGGTAAGCCCATATTTTAACTGGTGTTCTTTCAATTACAATATATTCAGCTGGCTGGCAGCTCACCAAGACTCATTAGCCACAGAGTCTTTATCATTGCAGTGTTTTGGTACTGTACGTCCTGTAGGATTCCACCCAAGTGGTGGAAAGTTTGTTGATGTAAAATACATCACCGTGGTTGTTTAAGTCCACTGTAAACACGTCCCTATTCATAGCCTATTTAGTGGATAGAACAGAGTGAATACTTCACAGTCAAAAATTAAGGTCGCAGGTCAGCCTCATTGTCTAATGGTGAATTCTCTGTTTATTATGTTGAATGTATTTGTTGTTTGAATTTGTTCACCAAATGATTCCTGATTTGCCCATCCCACATGAGCAATCTGTTGGGAGCACAGCTATTCAAACTCTTCAGTCCTAATACTCATTCCATGGGCCGTGTTATACAGGAGGACAGACTGGATAATCTAATGGTCCATTCTGCCCTTAAACACTGTGCAGATCTATGAATATTTATTATGGGCAAGATTTTCAAAAGTCACTAGTGATTTGGGGTGTGTAGGTTAGTTTGGGTACCCTGCTTCAGACATGCTTCAAGTGACTTAATTTTTAGGCTTCTGAAAAGTGTGCCAAAGGGCACCCAAAAATGTAGGTAGCCAAAATCATGATCATTTCTGAAATGCGTTGGGCTATGAATTTAGCCCTCTTTTTGCATAGCAAGATCCTGGAAAACTGGTCCTGATTTTCTTCAGATGCTTTCATTCATAAGTATTTGCTGGCATTTGGATGAAGACTATATATATGTATATATGGGTTGTTTACAAACTGTTATGCCAACTATTCATTACTCCAGCTAGCAAATAATGATGGAGAGTCAGTGAGGCAGAAGCTGCAGATGATAGGAGCAGCAGAGGAGAAGACTCTTGCACCAGCAATGAGAAGATTATCAGAAGGGCCAGATTTGGAGGTAAGTATTAGATGAATAGAGGGAGTGGAGAGGATAGCTGAGAAAGACAGGGGTAGAAGGAGTCCATGGAAACCCTATAGATACCATCAGGGCCATTGCAAACTAGATCTTGAAAGGAATTGAGAATAGCTGAATTTATTTGAAGATGGTGGTGGACTAATGTATTTTTTTCATATACATTTATCCTGTAATCATATGGTCCATTTACCAAGGTAATTACCTAATTTATCCTGCTACTGCATGATATTTTCAGTGAAGGGAAGGGCTAGTAATTTCATGTCAAAGTGATTACCTTGCCAGGGACTTACTTGGCAGCATCAGCCATCTACTTTTGCAAATATACTGGTGCAGATAGACTGCAAACCTGTTTATATTAGTACCTATTTATTTTAGTGCCAACTACATATTAGGGTTAAATTATTTTCCTGCTCCCCACCAGTTTCTGCGGACAAGATTTGCTGCTGGCCTGGTTCCAGAAATACTTGCTATAAATTAATTTTTGCTGCTTTTTTTTTCAAAAATTAATTTACACTGATTATTTCCAGTCCTGCTGAATGAGCCATTGTACACTCACCCTTCCCTCTCCCAACCAGGAAAACCAAAGTCAGCCCAACACGTGCTCCAGTGATTACCAGTCCAATTGCACAAGACTGCTTTGAAATTTACAATATTCCCCCAAACCACAAGCAACTTAGTTTTCAGCGCTAGCTGACAGAGGATGTATTTATTAAGGTTTTTAGCTATTTGCCAAAGTGTCTGGGTGGCAATCATTTCACAGGGTTATAAAAATTCTATTTCCTCATGCAGTCAAAAGTAAAATATAAAACGTATTTTGAAAAGTGGAGTATAACATTTACATTTTAATCTCACAAAACGCTTTAGTTTCTGACAAAGTAGGTTTTCCTCTGTGTGTGTTATGGGGGTAGGGGGCAAAAAGGGGGCGTGCGGGGCAACGGATTGCAGTGCAGGTTGTTTCCTGAAAGTAATATTGCAAGTGCAGCACCATGAATGCCATATAAAAGCTGACTGGAGAGATCATCACATTTCTAAGTGCTTTTAGAGCCAGATTTACAACCAACAAAAACTAGAGGTGCGAATACACATGCAATTGAGCTTATTTAATTACCATAACTGCATGTGCAAAAGAGGTAATTATCTGCACATAGGCCATATCTGTGTATGTTGTTATCTGATTTGCATGTTAATACTCAACACTGGGACAAAGTGACTTAGCTAAAATTAATCCTGATTTACACTGGTGTCAGCTGTATCAGACCTCAGGCTCTTTGTGTATCACTGAGTTGAAACTGTTTCTTAGAAGTGGTTGTATCAAAGTAGATGAGTTCTCATTGATTAAACTAGGGCTGACAAATGATATAAAAATAAATGCAGTTGATCGCGAGATTAAAAAAATAGTCACCGTTAATCTCAGTTTAAATCGCACTGTTAAACAACCATAGAATACCAATTTAAATGAATTATAAATATTTAGGATTTTTCTACATTTTCAAATATATTGATTTCAATTACAACATAGAATACAAAGTGTACAGTGCTCACTTTATTATTTTGTATTACAAGTATTTTCACTATAAAAAAGATTGTAAAAGGATAATGCAACCTATATGTTGAAGCATAAAGGGGCTTATGAATGTTTAGCATATTTGACAGGTAAATACCTTGTAACACCTGCTACAACAGTGCAATGTGAACACCTGTTCTCACTTTCAAGTGATATTGTAAATAAGAAGGAGGCAGCAGTATCTCCCTTAAATGTAAACAAACTTTTTTGTCTTAGCAATTGGCTGAACAAGAAGTAGGACTGAGTGCACTTGTAGGATCTAAAGTTTTACATTGTTTTGTTTTTGAGTGCAGGTATGTAAAAAAAATTCTACATTTGAAAGTTGCACTTTCACAATAAAGAGATTGCACAACAGTACTTGTATGAGCTAAACTGAAAAATACAATTTCTTTTGTTTCTCTTTTTACAGTGCAAATATTTGTAATAAAAAATAACATAAAGTGAGCACTGTCTACTTTGAAATCAAGATATTTTAAAATGTAGAAAACATCCAAAATATTTATAATAAATTTAAATTGGTATTCTATTATTCTTTAACAGGGCAATTAAAACTGCGATTAATGGCAACTATTTTTTTAATCTAGTTAATTCGTTTTGCATAATCACTTGAGTTAACTACAATTAATTGATAGCCATCATGGAAACATTGGAGAAAATAAGTTATATAAAGTAGAAGCTGGTGCTGATCTGGAAGCTGGACCAAAAATTCCATGGGATAGCTGAGGCACTCAATCCGCCTTGCACCTGAATTAATTACAATTGTATTTCAACACCTGCAAAAATGAGATGAAGATGAATAATGGGTGTTGGACTGTGTTGTTTTATCAGCATTGGTGCTACAGCATGAAGCAAAGAAACACTGTGTCATAGAAGAGATGGAAGAAAAAGCAGCCAGACAGAGCAAAATGAGTCATAATGGTAACGTGGATCTTCTTTTTCTCAGAGCTCCAGATCTCAACTGTCTATGGAGCTATTTCCTACATTTATTTGGTGTCATTGCTGATGACTAGTTTAGATTCAACCCTTTTTTTAAGGGGTTTTCTCTCCCTTCTGGGCAGCTAGCTGCAGAGAGACTCGAAGGACGACTTTTTGAAATGGCCTTCAGTTTACCTTTACATTTGCACACATACAATGGACTGTGCCTGCAAAAGTGACTGCACACCCATTTAGAGTCTAGTTCAACCAGAACGAAGTGCTCGGCTGAACTGGGACCGACTTAAGCAGGTGCTTAGGTGCCTTGCTGTATTCAGGTTTAAGGGCCTTATCCTGAGAAATGCTGAACAGCTGCAAGTCCCACCTTTCAAGATGTGGCTCTGAATACATGCATTCGCATGTCCACACAAGGGAAGTAGGTAATAAATGGCCAGACTCAAGTATGTGAGAAACGGACGTCTGCCCAAACATGCAGGTGCCATCCACTGTATTTGTAACCCACTGGCATGAGCTACATTACCTCCTCCACCCTGCAAGCCCAGTTTGCAGAAGATCCAGCTCTGTTACAGTATGAGCTAAAGTTGAGGCTGCTCATACTTTTAGTTCTGGAGGTTCCTCCATTCAGTCCCCAGTGTGTCGGCCAAGATGGTGACCATCACGCATACACAAAAGTAGGGGAATGAAACTTGGAAGCATGCTTGAAAAGAGTTACAGATTTAGCCCAAGAAGCTCACTCTTCTTGGAGGTTCAACCTGTTTCCCCCTGAAAATGTGCCTTCAAAAGGCTTGGAGGTATTTTTAGGCATGTCCTCTAATTTTTCCCCCCTGCAAATGCAATTAGTGGCATGTGTGTATCATCCAACTGCACACTTGCAAATGCATTTTTGTGAAATCTTTATGTGGGGTACAATATCAGAATCTGGGGCTAAAGCAAGCTGAGATGTTTCCCTGAAGAAATACTTCATTTCAAATGTTGTCTCTGTTTGAAGGGTCGCTTGTGATGTCAGTTCCCTCATCCTCTCAATCTCTCACATGAAATAACTGCCCGTTTCTCCCATCTCTGCCAGAGATTAAGGCAGGCAGTACAAGATGAAAAGTTATGAACATTACTTTCTTGGTTTATAAAGTTACACTGTACAGAAATATTACCTTAAATCAATTAATTCCTTAAGTAGTGACTCTACTGTAGCTTCTTTCAAAGTCCTCTCACTCTATCCAAACTCTGAGAAACCTAGAACAAGACTGTGCCTTATGCACAGATTAGATGCCCTTCTTCAGTTGTCAGCCCATACTGTAGATTGATTCTCGGTGGTATGAGACTAAGGGATACTGAGATAACTAGATATAGAGGCACCATTAAAAAGTCAACATTTGCCAATAGTTATCCGACTGTGGTAGTGGAGATACTGCAATTATTGTCTAAGACCCGGTTCAACAAATCATTGAAGTATGTGCTTATATCCCTTTGACTTCAAAGTTAAGCACATGCTTAAGTGCTTTGCTGAACTGGCGTCTAGGTAAGTAGAAAGACTGAAATATTTCAGATGCAATAGAGTCCTAACTATTGGCAAATGAAGACCACTGAAGCCTGAAACAATCTGACAAGATTATGCAGGAAACAACTCACGCCAATTTATTAAACTAGACATGTCTAGATTGTTTCACAACTCCATATTGTTGGCTTTGGAAAGCATTCCCCTATGTTGTCTATAGGTGATTTTTAAAAGTGGTATGGCAGTCCATTCTCCAGTCTGCACATGAGTCTGTATGCACATTTTAATAAACGGCCTATCCTGAGTAGTTAGTGAAAAAGGACAGCCGTTTGATGAAAGGACTAATGAGTCAGAAGCTATGCGGCCTTAGCATGTAAAGCATTTGGGTTCCAGACAGATGGTCTCTCTTCAGTCAAAGGCACTTTGGTTGATTGTTTTTGTTTTCTCTTCTAATTGAGGATATTAGAACTGGCCAATACATCAAGTGTGCATCCAGATCCAAACTTTCCCAGCAAACAGTGGGGAGTTAATTCTTGATTACTGATGAATATTTAAAATCCAGCTTCATGTCAGTCTTTGGAGGATCAGGATCTAGCTTGTCTACTAGCCTTCTAGCTTACTGTAATTAGAGCTGGTTGGAATTTTTTTTCTCCTCTATTGGCTATGTTCCCTGGTGGGACTACATTTCCCATGATGCACCATGGTATCCTTTCTACCTGAGATGATGTGATGCATTGTGGAAGATGCAGACTGTAGTCTGGTTCATAGAGTAGAATGGGGAAATGAGGTACTCAAGCTCCAATTCCCATGAGGCACTGGAGTGAAATTTCCAATGGAAATTAGTTAGTTTTCAGCCGAAATTTTTCAGTTTTTGGATGAAAACCAGAAAGTTTTCAGTTTTCAGTTTTCAGTTGTTCAGGTTTTTTGACAAAAGTCAAAATTTTCTGCAGAAAGCAGACATTTTGCACAAAATCTCAATCTGACACCAAGTTTTGATGGAAAAATTTTGACCAGCCCTAACTGTAATATCTGTAACACCATATGATAGCTTTAAATGGACAACAGCTTTTTACAGTTACTTGGTGTTGCAGGCTTTGATTAATTTGTATTGGATTGCTTTCAGTTATTCCAACTGCTGGGCAATGGAAAATTATTTGATGATGGTTTTTTTCTCCTGTGCAGCTTGAAAATGTTCTTATTAGACTAGTGACTTAAATATAAAGAGAGAGTCTCAATTGATCTAAATCCCTATAAGCTTTGTTGAACTGAAGTCCGTGGAGCTACCCTGATTTATACCGAGAGTCTTACCTAAACTTCTATACAAAGTCACTTTTTTTAAACAGTAGCATCTATTATTACTACTGAAAAGTCTTCACCTTACCTGCAGACTACCTGGAAGGATATATTTCCTCTAGGATACACCGATCACCGTAAAGTCAGATAACAGAACTATAATTCAGGAAAGAGTTGGCATAGAGAAACATAAGCTGGTAAAATGAAGAGAAGCGCCATTTTGTGTGGATTACTTATAAAAGGTTAGTAACTCTTTCAAGATTTTCATATCCATTCCCATTTTACAAAATACGTTAAACTCTTTGTCCACGCCACCATGAAAAAGAGCCAAAGCAATTTTTGAAAAGAGCCGCAAAGAAATACAACTGCTCCCAGAAATTTTGTATAGTGACACACTGAAAGTAATGTACTCCCCTCTGAGCTAAGATCGGCTATCTTTTACTACGCTACCGGACTGAGTATGGGAATACATATCATGGCATCCGGTTGTCCGTCATGGCTAGAAACACTTGTCGAAGGGATAAGAAAAACCCCTGGATACTGATTGTTGGAAAATTCAGGACACTACATATGGAAATTGGTAGCAAACTTTCCTGAGCTCCATGCAGTTTACGAAGGCTGCACAACCTCAGCATTTGCAAGGGGTTCAGAAAACCTTGGGGTGTACTCCTCTCTGCAGCGTCCCTGTACCTGCAGTTTGTGGCGGTGCTGATTTCTGCGGTGAACGGTATTCATTTGCTATAATTTTTCTGCAGCTGTTCCTGCAACTGTAGAAAATACCCAAGTTCCCTTTTGTATTTCCCCACACATGCCCAGTGCACCCATTTCTAAAGAAGATCCTTTGAAGATCTATGCAAGACAGCAAACCGCTATTGTGCTGGATCCCAAGCAGACGTTTGGATCCGGGGGCCACGTTATCCTGAAGTTCAGGGGAATTTGAATTCAGGGATTTAATTCTGGCCCTTCCCTAACAACAAATAGGAAGCTTTGCCTTGGGCAGAGACATTGGAGGCAGACATTTCTAGTAAGTCCTGATGCTGTGTGGCAGACAAGAGACAGGAGCACATTACCCTGTATGCCCACTTAAACAGGGGTAGGTTGTTTTGCAGGAGATGCTTCTGGCTAGTGCAGAAAGTAGGCAGAAAATGGTCCCTTTCCATTTCACTTGCCTGGCTTGGACCCAGCCTAGATGCTTGTGTTCAGCCCAAGCCGCTGCACTGCCCAATCCTATTGCCGCCAAGCAGCAATGGCAGACGCTCGCTACAGTGAGTATCATTCCTCAGATAGACTGCAATGATGCTAAACGTAAGGAGATTGCTTTTCAGTGAAACTGATGACATGCAGGACTAGCCTAGAAAAAAGAAAGCGAGAGAATCTAAAGTCTAAACAGATCTGTAGTTTCTCTGCTAGAACAGAGCATAATCAATTTTCAGCCTTTCGAAACGAAAATAGCTCTGATTTATAAAATTCCACAGTTCTCGTCTTTTCTCCTTTGTGTCTCCATTGCCTTATGAAGAGCTCAGAGTGTTTGCACTTTGTGATCCCCATGTTGGTAACCATAATAACAAAGCTTCACACTTCCATAGCACCTTTCATCTGAGGATTTCAAAGATATTGAAGAGAGGTAAGCCTGGGGACCTGACACGTGGTGAGGTTAAGTGACTTGCACAAGGTGACAGAACAAGTCTGTGGCAGAGATATTGGGAGAAATCCTGGCCCTGTTGAAGACAATGGCAAAACTCCTATTGACTTTAATGGAGCCAGGCTTCCACCCATAGAACAAAAGTGTGAAATTAAATGTTTTTGGTGTTTGCGTCAGTGCGGTGCTCTGTTAACAAACCATGAGAAGCCGCTTGGTCTACAAGTGTGAGTTCTGCTTCTTGCTCTGTGATCTTGTGGGCAACTCACCTTAGTTCTGCCTCAATTTCTCCAGCTAATAATAATTATCTACCTACTTCACAGGGGTGTTTCAAGGCCTAACCCAAACCAGGACTTTGAGTGCTGTATACCTACTAAGTCTCATTCTGTCGCTTTTCACAACTGAGAGGAATATTCCTTCATATTTATGGTTAAACAATGAAGGCCAAGCAACGTTGATTTGTTCTGATTATTGTAAGCTATCATGAAATATCAGTTTACTTTGTGGATGTTGGTTTCACAAACTCCATGGTTTGGAGTGCCTGAGAAGAAATAGTATCCAAATGATGAAGAATACACTTTCATTTCTGCACTGTTCTGTGTTTCTCATATGACAAAGAGAAACTGTATATGAAGCACTGTTCTTTGTTGCCTCTATGGGAATAAAGGAAATGTATTGTCAGTTTCTTTATTTTTGATCCCAGTTTAATATGTCAATCATCTGACTTGGATCAAAGAAGTCACCTTAAATAGGTATGAATGGAGACTTCTGTTTTATCTTTATTATAGGAGCTAAATAAATGGCTTGTTTGCTCTTGTAAATCATAACATTTCTAAATATATTAGCTGTCAGCTAACCTGCTGACTAATATAATGTCTATTTTGTATGGATTTTTTTTCCTTTTCAGATTACTTTGGTATTGACTTATTTCAAATCCTAATGCACAAAATCACAGACTCTAACTAGACAGGTTTAACACTGTGATTAATGAAAATATAATCCCAGCTACTGTACAGCCATCAGAAACCAGTTAGCTAATGAGAGTAATCACAGAAGTGGAAATAATTACAAGAACATAAAATAGAGGTGGAGTAATAATAACATTTTCCTTAGTGACTTAGAACTGGTGAGCAAATGATTAAACTACAATCAGTTTACTGAGAGGGGTGGGAATAAATGAAGAGTGGATAGCAAAGGATTTATGAGTAGCTACAGCAAATAAGGACCATTAGACCACATCAGAGAGCATAAGCAGAGTGGAATAGAGAGGCTGCAATGAGATACAGTACAAGGAATAATTGTACCACGGACTGTTGGTGACCACAGTAAATGCATCATTAATATATAATCTTTGCCTGTGTGTCTGTTATATAGCATCTTCCATCTAAGCTCAGTGTGCTTCATAAATATGAATTAATTCAGCCTCATAAGAAGTATTATTGTTCCCATTTACAGATGTGGAAACTGAGGTAGAGTGGTTAAGTGACTTGCCCAAGGACTTTTGTAGTTTGTCATCACCGAAAGCTCTGTATAGAACAGAATTGTTTGTAGTATTTAGTGGCTAGTAGAGGCCCTAAATGTGATTAGGCCCCGTTATGCTGGGCACCGTACAACCACTTAGGCCTGGTCCATATCTAAAACTTTGGTCAACCTAGCTGCATCGCTCAGGACTGTGAAAAATATCACGCCCTGATATTACCACCCAACCCCCAGTGTAACCCCCAACCTCTCAAGGGAGTGGATTTTCTACAGCACTAGAAAAACCCCTTGTGTGACTGCAGTACAGCTGTGCTGCTGTAGCGCAGACATTCCTGCGCTGAAGAACCTAAGCTCTACCTGGAGAAGGGAAAGGAAAGGGTCCTTTCTCTCTGTTGTCTTATTTCACTAAAATGCTCGGGATTATTATTATTACTGAGGTTATGCTCCCTGGGATACCTAGAGTTTTACCTCCTAAGGACTGACAGACTTTCCCCTGCTGGAATCATATGAAGGCTGGCATATCTTTTCCTTAATTTATTTACTGTATTTAAAAACGGAACAACGCTATTAGACTCAAGCCTCAGAGAGAGTCAGGGGTCGATTGTTTTAACACCCAACCGGTGGATCACAACTGTGTGAAATCAGAATGATTGTTCTGCTCAACAGGCTGCATTCATTTTATTGGCAGCTGCTTTCTTGTAAGCACCTGGACCTTGAACATCTGCCCAGCTATCCATGAAAATGTCCTGCTACACACACCTTAGCTCTGATCCTGCCCCCACGGAAGACAAGAGGAGGTTTCCCCACATAAACACACGTGTGCACACGCACACCACACACACGTGCAAACTTATGCACACATGCAATTAAAAATATATGTTACTTCAGATTTTGCCTCCTGAAAACTGTCACCTGTTTCCCTTCGGAGGGCCTGGTTTAGTATTCACCCTCTCTTTACACTGTTGTTAAGTAGCAGTCGATTTGAGAAATCTCAGAGGTGTAACCTGTTATATGTGTAAGGGGTTTAACCATCAGCAGAGTCAAAGCCCAGGGAGTGTTTGCGTTCCAAGTTCTAACGCTTCCCGTGGTTGCATCTTTGAATTAACAATGAAATGCCAAATGCATAAATCCCAGCTGGCTGATGCTAAGTGCAGGGAACGGGGAGGAAAGGGTATTTCTCTTACAGTTGCTGCTACTTTGGAAACAACGACTCGTGATGAACTAGAAATGGCAGAGGTATTTGTGTCAAGCTGAAATTGGGTCCTGATCCTGAGAACTGCCAAGGTCCTTAGACACAGTGGGAGTTGCAAGTGATCAGCCCCAGGACAGAGTGAGTCCTTACACATCAGGTTGATATATTTACAGCTGGCAGCACACCATTCTGTATATTAGAGCATTTGCAGCTGCAGGCTTTCTAGTTAATTGATCCTGTAGCTAATTAACCCTATTAGCTCACTCTTTTCATTTGCTACCTTACTGCTCCCCTCCATTTTTCCCGTTCATTAATAAATATATTCAACAAATTTCCCCAGAAACTCTCCCTTTGGGTTGAAATTCTCCTCACTTTGTGTCAGCTCCATGGTGCTTTTTGTTCTTTTGGAAGGTTAAGCATGATGGGCCAGATTCACTGGCGCACCCTGACCGCTTGACATGACCCAGCAAAATGAACCAGCGTTCCTATGTGTGTGGCTCATCCTTAGTGAGGAGTAATACCATACAGCTGGGAACACAATTATAAACAGCAGGCCAGAACCACCATTGGTATAAACTGGCCTGGCTTCATTGAAGCTAATGGAACTATACCTTTGCCATGAGGCCTACAAAAAACTTGACAATGGTTAGGCGGCTGGTGTGCTGACACCACTGTTCATCCTGTGGACCAATATTTTCCTCATTGTTTCCTTGGATTCCCATGTCTGTCTCTTGTCTTAGATTGTAAGATCTTTGGGATGGCGGCTATCTTTTTGTCCTGTGTTTGTTCAGCACCTAGCATGGTCAGGTCCTGGTTCATGACTGGGGCTCCTAGATGCTGTGGTAATACAAAAAGAAACCCATAAATAATAGTACACCGATTTACATCAGCTGAGGCGCTGGTCCAATGAGTTTATAATCAATTTAAAGTACACTTTCAGGCATGCACAGGACATTTTTCTGCTAAGGATTTCAACTGCTTTGAGCCAGGGGCCCTGTAGAATTGCACAGCCCACCATGGTACAGCTAACAGCCTCTACCTTTCACAGCTTCCTGGGGGGGACCAGAACAATTCAGAGAAATATGAATAACTAGTGTAGAGCAAATTTGGCTTCCATGCCTGTAGGAGGCTTTTTCCTTGCCCTCTTGTAGCATTTATTGATGCCTGAGGTAACAATGAGTCTTGTAGGGAAAAAATGGAAAGGAAAACCACTGGATGAAGAAATGCAACCCTAGGAAGAAAGCGGGAGGGCAATGGACTCTGCTTGAATTGCTGGGGTTGCAGAGGAAGCTATATTGTTAAAACAAGCACCCCTCTTGGCTTGAGGGGACTGAGCCAGGCATTTGCTGGAATACAGAGCCCATGATGGACAGAGCTATCAGAACGGGTGAAAGAGAAATAACATAAAAGATGAGTGAATGTGCTCAAAACCGAGATATTCCAAAGAAGGGATAGGAGAGCAGAAAGCCATGGGTCTGGGGAGACACGGTGCGCCTGAATGGGATGTGGCTAGTTTAGATCTGGAGGGTCTGGCCAGAGCTGAAATCTGAATCCAATTCAGAGATGTGCAGGATCAGGGGACAAGCAAAGGAGAGCCTGGCTAGATGAACTCTGGAGCATAAAACTGACAATTAGTCTTTCAAGCAAGTGCCCCTTCAATACAGCCTGAGTATCCTACATGGCCTGATGTTGGAAAGGGAAAAATAAATGTCCTGAGAGAAGACCGATGAAAAAGGAAATCTTTTCAGAGATGAAAGTCAGTTCTCAAGGGTAGGTGCTGGACTTGCAGGTGAATTATTGCTGGTTGATAACTGATTACAGAAGGTTTCAGAGTAGCAGCCGTGTTAGTCTATATCCGCAAAAAGAACAGGAGTACTTGTGGCACCTTAGAGACTAACAAATTTATTAAAGCATAAGCTTTCGTGGGCTACAGCTCACTTCATCGGATGCATGCATCCACTGCATGCACCCATCCACCTCTTTCACCAGAGCTTCCTTGGCAACTGAAAACCTCTCTCTAGTAACGGAGCAGTCTCCTTAGGCTGAGGAGCTGAGAAAAGGAGAGGCAGGAGAAATGGAAACTCCTTCTTTATAGGTGATAAGTTCAAGAAAACTTTTAATAATAATTATCTATTCTATGTATGGCAGCAGCAGCCACAAGCCACCCTCTGCGAATCAGCACCCCATTGTGCTAGACGCTGTACATACACATATGATCCCTGGCCCAAACAGTGTACAGTTTAAGTAACTGCTTGGTCACTAAAGATGGATTGCCTCTTCTAAATCTTTTCAAATATTGTTTGCCAGGACTTTTTTTTAACCCTGCCCATATTTTCCGGTTTATCAAGAGAACGTGTTCTCCTCACCTCCTCATAAGAAATAGAGTGCAGTAAGATATGCCCACTAGCTGCTATTTTGAAATGTCTCCACTGAAAGCTAAGAGAATGCCAAAGGGCTGAGATCAGAGTAGTAACATCAGGCCATGATCCTGCATTGTGAGTCATGAGGGTGCCTGCTTGGCCTGCACTGAGCCCAAAGGGGCTCACTTGTAGGATTGAGCCATTAAGGTGAATGCCGCAGGATATCTTTAGAGGCAGCCTAGCTGCTCTGGCATCAAACCACACTGAGGGGTCAAGTCCATGGTACCTTAAATATAAAGAACGAGTCCTTCAACCTTTCTGATCCCTTTAATATCCCTTATCTGTATATTTATCTTCCTGAAGGGAAAATCCCATAGAATTAGAAAAGAATAAGTTTTCTGTACGTTGTTTTTGACCATCCTATAGTTTCATAGAAAGTCATAGCTTTACCATCATGTTCTGTATAAGGGCCTCATTGAAAGCCTAGAAAGTCAATGGACATACTCCTGTTGACTTCGATGAGCTTTGGACCTGGCCCATAGAAATGTTCCAATTTTTAGACTGATCCAAAGCCCACTGGCGTCTTTCCAATGACTTCAGTGGGTTTTGGATCCAGCCCACATGCACAAAGTTGGCATAATTGGGCCTCATGTTTCAGTTGAACTCTATTGCTTGCATACCTATTAAAATCCATAAGACTTTTCCATCAGGGTATTTTATTTATTTCAGTTTATCCACAGTGTGTCCATCCAAAGTTCTAGGATATGCGAGGAACATACTTACACTGACCTTCTTACCTAGCAGGGTAGCAGTGAGGTTTAATTAGCTATTATCTGTAGAACACTTTGAGTGCTAAGTCTTCTTCCACTTTTTCTAGCCTTAGCCCCATCTCTATGGGGCCGGCTCTTCAAGTCCTCCTTCTCCATTCCAGTCTGTCTTGAAGCAGTTCCTTGGAAACTCCACAGCTAATCAAATCCTCTTGTATGACATCTGTCCATCTAGTTTTGAGTCTTCGATCCCTTCTCTTACCCTCCACTTCTAAGTTTAACACCCTGTTTCCTATATATTCTTCTGACTTTCTTTGCCCATGCCCAAACCATCAAAGCCAGAATCCCCTCATGTCTATAATAGGTACCACCTTCCCCTTGCCCTAATTCATTCATTCTGAACTCAGTCCATCCTCGTAACATCCATCTTAACATTTTCATTTCCACTGTATTCAAGATCTGCCTTCGTGCCCAGCATTCGGAGCCATACTTTGAGTGCCAAGTGCTACATGTATTAAAAATAGGGTGAAAAATAAGGCTTTGAGATAGACTCCTGCAAGTAGGAAAATTGTGAGCTAGCCTTCATTATTTAACATTTGAGTTAGAAACCCCTGAAAGTAGAGGGTTATAGCAGAGGAGAGGCTGCCATACAGAGCTAGCATGGCACTCACAGCAGCTCTGCAGTGTCAGAGAAAAGGAGTGGAGACACACACTGAAGATGATCATGGCAGGAGAAATTAAAGAGTGTTAAGAGTTCCGGAGCTAACCCCACCCACCCAGACATTGATCCTACTGGTGATTAAAAGATTTGCCTCTGCAAAAATGGGAGGCAAAGCCATAAAAACCAAGCAGCAGCCACTTACGGTGAGACTTCTGCAGAAGGCAGAGGAAGGAATTTGGCCAAAAAAGAAAGTAACTATCCAGCGCTGGTCAGAGAAATCACTGGCATCTTAGACTGCCCTGGCCACCCTTAGCCTTCCATGATCTGCTCACATGTTCTTAATAGCTAATGAATAATGGCATCAGACTGAAAGATCTGACACCTTGAGTGCACTGGATTCTTGTTTTCTTCAATATGAGATGCCATCACTGTGATTCAGAGAAAAAGGTCCAAATATGATTAGCCAGACAGTGCCCAATGTTTCAATGAGTCCTGCTCTGAAGAGTTTACGATCTAACTGTAATAGAGCACATGACACTTATCGGTGAACTAATTATAGACCAGAGACAACACAGTTTGAAAGGTGAGTCACATCTCTCCATTACTGCATTAAGTGAAGCTAAGAATAGCCACGCATACACCTGAATGGCACCAGTCAAAGAGCCCCTTTATCAGCAGCCATTCAGCCTATATAGCAGAGATGATGAGCCTCTCGATTTACCACAGGAGGAGTCAAATTCATCCCTAGTGTAATTCCAGGAGATCTGTCTTATTATTTAATATTTATATTATCTTAGCACTCAGAGTTTTAATTAGGATTGGGACTCCATTGTGCCAGGAGCTGTGCAAACACATACAAAGAGCCAGTTTCTTCCCTGAAGAGTGGCCTATCTATTTAATCTGTCTATCTAATGTTTTTGTCTAACCTATCTAATCTATCCATGTAGGCATCTATAAACAGAACCATACTCTGCAGGAAAGGCAGCGTGGTCTAGTGCACAAAGCACTGGAGTGGGAATAAAGAGGCCTGGCTCTGCCACTGATCTGCTGTGTGACCTAAAGCAAGTCACTTCCCCTCTCTGTTTCCCACTCCCACCCTTTGCCTATTTAGCACATTCTGTGTATGTACAGCACCATGCACAATAAGGCCCTCAGTTGGGGCTTCTAGGTGCTACTGTAATACAAATAACAATAATTAGAGCTGGGTGGAAAAATGCTAGTGAAACCTTTTTTCATCTGAATTTGCTGATTTGTCGTCATCGAAATGTTCCATGGAGACCATTCCATTTCAATGAAGATCTGATTGAGCACTGCCCGCCAGGCCACTCATGAAACTTGCCTGGCCTCTTACTAGATCGGCCACCTGGCTCCTTGGCAGCCTGCTTGGTGTGCCATGACTGGAAGCCATGATGCCCAAGCTCCCAGGCTTGCGGCTCCTCAGCAGCCCAGACATCCCAGAGCTTCAAGAGTTCGCGTCTCTGGGGCAGCCTTCCAGGTGAACGGCTCTGGTGCCAAAGCTCTATTCCCTTTCACCAATGATTTTAAAACTGTTGATTTTCATTCCAAGTCAGAACCAAACCAGACTCTGACCTATCAAAAATCCGCCATGAACCAGTACGACCTTTCTCTACCTGCTCTAGTTACTAACTCATTGCTGGGGTACTCCAGCACCAGATTCACCTGGGAAGAGTTTGGATCGACATGCTTTATTACTCCAAAGTCTTAAATTTAGCAGGGAGTTGTAATAAACCATAGAAATGTGTGCCTAAGTGTTTTCCTAAGAGAAAACTCCCAGTCATGAATTTTCATATTCATTCCTTATTAATGAGACAGAGCAAGGCGCACTGAGTTGGATTTCACCCCTGGTAATTAGAGGTGACCTACCTATTGCTGCTGGATGAAATAGGTCCACATGGTGGGCTATAAAAAATCTAAGCACCAATTTTCCAGTTGGAATTGGTAACCATTAATGCAATCCCCATTGGTTCTTAGCATTTCAGCAGTGGCCTTTTGTCGGTTTAATTTAACCTGGATGCAATAAGCAAAGAAGAATAAAGTAGCTGGAGACACAGAATCAATGAACATACCCTGCAGCTGAAGAATGTGCAGAGACTGCGAAGAGGATCTTCGTTAGCTATTCACACATTAAGAGCATTCACATGGTTTTTCAGGAAAGGCCTTTTTTCCATGCATTTATTGCTAATCCTGATCTGTGGATTTGGCGCTCCTCTTCCGGGACCTCACAGCTCCCGGGTGATCACATTATCCCCACCAAAAAGCTGGACACTGGGAGCAAGTCAGCAGCAACCTGAAAAAGAAACTATATGATGCTGGTTGGAGAGGGAGAAGATAATTCTTCACCGGTGTCTTCTTTAATGGCAGGCAAAACAGAATCTCATTTTCTTTGCAGCCCAAACAACGTAGCACAGCTATAGCATTACTCGTGATTCTTGATTGCCAGCATGTAGTCCGAATCCCATTTGTTACTGATCTAGCTACGTCCACACCTTCCCGGCAAATGGAGGGATGTTCTGCTAGCTGAATCAATCAGATTGTATAGCTCCATCAGCCGGAGGTCCAAGACCAGAATCATCTCATCTGGGCCACGCCAGCTGATCCACCCTCCATATGTATACCTAACGCAAGCACGTCTGAGTTTGGTGTCGCACGTGTATGTTCTGTGAAAGCCAGTGGAAAAGCTGTGATGGAGAAGGAAAAACATGTTATGGCCCCAGAAAAACAACATGAAGCCAGAGTAGCCCATAGCGAACCACTTACATGGCAAGCTTCCATCAGACAGAGAAGAGCAGGCTCTGACAGTGTTGTGTTTCTGAAACAGAAAGAGAAGAGAAGGGCTGATGGCTAAGGCTTCCTTCCCATGTTCTACCCCTGCCTTTTTTGCAGCGGCAGGAGGGATCCTCAAGTCGTATTCTCCAGCCCCACAGATATGACTTGCTCCCTGGCAGCTACCAGTGGTGGATGAATCTGACTCTAGGGGTCTTAAAATCCCACTAACCTATGGTGAGGGTGTATCTTTTCTGCAGGAATTCAGTGCTTTTCATTGGAACACCCCTGCAGGGCAGGTGGGAATTGAAGGTCTCATAACTCAGCTTTGTAAGTTCCCAATAGCTTTAAGGCGCTCTGATCCGTGCCTCCTCCCTGCAGAGAGGTAGGAAGGACAGCAGTGGAGCTGCTGGGCGTCAGGAGTTCTGGGAAATTCTGGCCCTAAGCCCTACAGAACCCCAACCAGTTCTGCAGAGCTCCAGTCCCTGGACACAGCTGCCTAGGCTGTCAGCCCTTTCTGGCAGCATAGACTTCACTATGACTCTGCATTTCTACTCCTTCCATGATGCTAGTCAAGCCATTAAAGCCTACAGTGTTCCACACCTAGGGACCCCCACCAGCTCCTAAGGGTCCTTGCCAGTGTAGGGCTCAGTGTGGGTTTGCTGCTTCCCTTATTATGTGCCCCTCATTCCATCTCTGTGTTAGCTCTGCCCTCCTGCCCAACGGGCAATAATGACAGACATGAAAGTGGAAATGGGGAGATCCCAGATTTAGTCCCTGAAAACTTCAAGCCGATGGAGATGAAGGATATTTCAGATGCCATTTCACCGGCATAGAGGAATAGCTAATGTGGCCAATCCAAGGCAGAGGGGTTAATGGCCATAGACCCCTCGTGGCTTCATTCCCTTTCTTCCTGGCCAGGTAGATGGTGCAGAAGGGACACATATATAAAACAGCATGAAATGGTAAAATGGTGGCTATTCCCACTGGCTGTGGTGGATACAGCAATTGCTTATTGTAGCCCAGGCCTGGAATTCCCTATGCTCCCTGGAACCAAACAGACTAGAACCCCAGTAAGGTTGACCCTTTGGGCCCTGGAGGCAGGGAAACTGAATGTACCATTGAGACCACTGGAGGAAGCGGGTGGGAGCAAGAGTGGCAGACTGGGGAGGGGTGTCCACAGCAAACCTTGCAAAAGGCTCCTGTCTGCTCTGTGTAGACTGAAACGGGAGATTTTCTGGAACTTTTCATCAGTAGCCATTTGCCCTGGCAAAATTTCTTCTCATATGCTGTGTGGTACATAGTGGCCACGCTCCGGCCAGAGCGTCTAGTTGGCAGCCGGTGTCAAGTGGAATGCCCCAGGGGTTGGTCCTGGGGCCGGTTTTGTTCAATATCTTCATAAATGATCTGGAGGATTGTGTGGATTGCATTGTCAGCAAATTTGCGAATGATACTAAACTGGGAGGAGTGGTAGATACGCTGGAGGGCAGGGATAGGATACAGAGGGACCTAGACAAATTGGAGGATTGGGCCAAAAGAAATCTGATGAGGTTCAATAAGGATAAGTGCAGGGTCCTGCACTTAGGACGGAAGAACCCAATGCACAGCTACAGACTAGGGACCGAATGGCTAGGCAGCAGTTCTGCGGAAAAGGACCTAGGGGTGACAGTGGACGAGAAGCTGGATATAAGTCAGCAGTGTGCCCTTGTTGCCAAGAAGGCTAATGGCATTTTGGGATGTATAAGTAGGGGCATAGTGAGCAGATCGAGGGACGTGATCGTCCCCCTCTATTCGACATTGGTGAGGCCTCATCTGGAGTACTGTGTCCAGTTTTGGGCCCCACACTACAAGAAGGATGTGGATAAATTGGAAAGAGTCCAGCGAAGGGCAACAAAAATGATTAGGGGTCTGGAACACATGACTTATGAGGAGAGGCTGAGGGAACTGGGATTGTTTAGTCTGCAGAAGAGAAGAATGAGGGGGGATTTGATAGCTGCTTTCAACTACCTGAAAGGTGGTTCCAGAGAGGATGGCTCTAGACTGTTCTCAATGGTAGAAGAGGACAGGACAAGGAGTAATGGTCTCAAGTTGCAGTGGGGGAGGTTTAGGTTGGATATTAGGAAAAACTTTTTCACTAGGAGGGTGGTGAAACACTGGAATGCGTTACCTAGGGAGGTGGTGGAATCTCCTTCCTTAGAAGTTTTTAAGGTCAGGCTTGACAAAGCCCTGGCTGGGATGATTTAATTGGGGATCGGTCCTGCTTTTGAGCAGGGGGTTGGACTAGATGACCTCCTGGGGTCCCTTCCGACCCTGATATTCTGTGATTCTATGAGAGGTGGCTGCATTTCAGTGCAGTTGTATATAACATGCTACAGCTGTGTACGCAGACTCGGAACCCAGGACCGTTTGCACTAAAAGCCCAAGCTCCTGCCACTTGAATTAAAGGAACAGCTCCATTAAATGTTATTAAGCAGCATGGTCTTATCCACCAACTAGAGAGACATGATTGTAAGTACTTAGCCAGTTCATCACAGATGTCCTCTCTTAGGAAATGCTCATCCAAAGAACCTAAGGTCCATGGGCGTTTAAATCCCATATGGGGTGCCATTTTGGAAAGACAAGATATTTGTCACCGTGGGGAATCACACCAAAATCGCCAAGTTCTAATGCATCAGCTTAAAAAAAAGCAACCCACGTCAGCTGGAAGTCTGTAGCACGCTGTTGTAGTTGCTTGGGCTGGCCACTAGAGGAAGATGTTCACACAGTGGGGTGGGAGGAGGTATTGTTTCATGATTTCTGTGTGTATATAAAGTCTGCTGCAGTTTCCACGGTATACATCTGATGAAGTGAGCTGTAGCTCACGAAAGCTCATGCTCAAATAAATTGGTTAGTCTCTAAGGTGCCACAAGTACTCCTTTTCTTTTTGCGAATACAGACTAACACGGCTGTTCCTCTGAAACATGCCAGAGTGAGCTGTAGCTCACGAAAGCTGATGCTCAAATAAATGTGTTAGTCTCTAAGGTGCCACAAGTCCTCCTGTTCTTTTTGCGGATACAGACTAACACGGCTGCTACTCTGAAACCAGAGAATTATGGGTAATTTATGACACCCTCGGGGATCTTCCAAATGATAGGCCCTGTGTAAATGCAATTTTCAATCCGGCCTTAAGTAGCCCCTCCTTTTTGTTTCTACAAGTACAAAGTCAGTATAAAGTAGGTTTCAGAGTAGCAGCCGTGTTAGTCTGTATTCGCAAAAAGAACAGGAGGACTTGTGGCACCTTAGAGACTAACACATTTATTTGAGCATGAGCTTTCGTGAGCTACACCTACATGCATCCGATGAAGTGAGCTGTAGCTCATGAAAGCTTATGCTCAAATAAATTGGTTAGTCTCTAAGGTGCCACAAGTACTCCCTTTCTTGGTACAAAGTAGGGTCATCTTGGAGGTCTACGTGCCTGATCACACCCACAATTCCAAAAGGATTCTGGTTTTTAAAAGCTTAGTCTAAACTATCATTCTTTATTACTGAAATGTTTGATAAGGATTCACATGCACTTCCAGTCACGTGCAGCCTATTAGGAGCAGCTTAGTTGTCTGCGTAAAAGCGTTTTATACCAGGCCTGTCTCTGTGGCATCGGAGAAGAGCCAGTTGGGAATTTTTTGGGGACAAAGCATGTTGTTGGGAAGGTTTCTCGGGTCCAGGATGGAATTTCTGCTTAAGCCCGGGAGAGAGGGAATCAATGAGACCCACCCCAGAATATCCCAGTGGGCAGGACAGTCAGCTGAGAAGTGGGGGACCTAGGGCTCATATTCCTGCTCTGCCTGATTCAGTGTCCTAATCACCTAGCAATAGAATCCATCTCTTTTGTGGGAGCTGTTCCACTTTGTATTAACAATGACATATTCATTAGGCCACAGCGGGAGGGTAATGAATCAGGCTAGAGCAGGGCCTGATACTTGGACTTTCTGCATCCTAGCTGAGTGCTCTAATCACTTGGCTATTGTTAGAGAGGGGGTCTCACTTTTTTCATGGAAAATTTCAACAGGCCTTGGTTTCATCCCAATGCAGAACAGGAAAAAAAGGAAATCCTGAACCTTTTTCAAAGGACAGGACAACAGTTTTCTGCCCAGCAGTATATCTGCGTGCCTTACAAACACTTGATTCAGACTGTGAACACGACAGGAGAAGCGATTTGATTTCTCAATGTTTGACTAAAGGTTCTAAACTTCTAGCTATAGTTATTCACATTGTCTTGTCCTGTGAATTTCTTCAGAGAAGGGCTAGAAACAGAAGGGGAGAGAGAAATCATGAAGTCTTGAAAAGCATATAACAGAATGCCTATTGTCCGCATCACTGTATACAGTGATCATCTGCTTTCTTCTATACAGGCACTTATTTTTTCCTTCCACTATGATGGGAGAAATAAGAGATTACAATATATATATTCTGGTCACCCTATCTCAAAAACGATAGAACAGGAATAGCAGGGGTGTAGGGAGAGGTGACAAAATCATGAGAGGCGTGGGGAGATTTCCTTACAAGAAGAGATTGTCGTGTGTGGTGTAGCTGAAGCTGTCCCACTCCCAGGATATTAGAGAGACAAGGCGGGTGAGGTAATATCTTTTATTTGACCAACTCTGTGGAAGTTGTTCGAGTAAAGGATATTACCTCACCCACATTGTCTCCCTGAGAAGAGAGTGTGACTGTTTAGAACACTAGAGAAGAGACAAATAAAGTGGGAAAGAAGAGAGATATGCAGCCTGTTTGCAAGGAGCTTGGAAAAGGTTTGGGTCACTACACTACGATGATCTCTTAATACAACGGCTAACAGAAATCCATGAGAAAATGGAAAGAGAAACCCCTCTATATCTTAAGCACAGCTGGAAGAGTCTTGCTTTTTAATTACACAATTTGGAGCTTTGAAAAACATCCCAGAGGTAGTCTTTTATCTTTGTCACACAATCTAATAAATCACATCCTTCTACCAAACTTCCTCATGGCTCTGGGTTAGACAGCAGTTAATCCATGTCAACGACTTCATCTTTTTTGAAAGTGAGGTGCCTTATTTCAGTGCTTTTGCTGCCCAAGCCCCTGTTTCCATATAGGTGTCTTTTAAATGGAGAGAAAACATATTACAGCAAGTTCTTCAAAGCTGTGATGACGGTTTTATTTTTACAGGACCAGGTAACACATCTTGTGCTTCTTAGGCAGGGTTTTCCTTGGGGTGCCCATGAAGTATACTTTTCTCTAGCAGTGGATGTGCCCATCTGTAGTCAAGGGTGCCCTCTTCTGGCACAATGGAATATTTAAAGTATTCTTTAATGGAGTAAAAAGATAAGGAGTATTTGTGGCACCTTAGAGACTAACAAATTTATTTCGTTAGTCTCTAAGGTGCCACACGTCCTCCTTTTCTTTTTGCGAATACAGACTAACGCGGCTGTTACTCTGAAACCTTTAATGGCGTAGGAGAGCTTATCTGTAAAACTGTTCACCAAACTACGGAATTAATAGTAACGCATGCTATCATTATTAATTATTATTACTATTATTATTTTATTTATTTGTACTGCATTAGCCCCTGGGCCCTGCTATGGCAGACACTGATACGTGGAGCACCCCTTGGCAGCCCACTCATCCCTGTCTCAGTTTCCCCTAATAGGTTTTAATGAGGTTTTAATGTAGTGAACAGTGTTCTTTCAGGCTGTGATGAGCTGCCAAAATCTTAACAACCGGTTCCCTCCTCACCCCACGAGGGGGGTCGTGGCCCGCCCCCGCCCCTGCCCTCCACCCCCGGGACTCCTGCCCCATCCAACCCCCCACGTGCCTTGATGGCTTTGTGCTCAGGCCCAGGGAGGCGGAGGCGAGCTGGGGCGGGGAGCGGTTCCCCAGCGCGCCCCCCAGGTTAACTGCTGCAGCGTGGGCAGCCCTCCTCGTGCCTCTCCCCCCGCCCCAGCTCCCCTCCGCTCCACCTCCGCCTCCTGGGGCCTGAGTGCGAAGCTGCCGCTTGCTTCTCAGCCCTCCCAGGCTTCCCGCACGAACAGCTGATTTGTGGGAAACTGGGGGGTGGGAGGGGCAGAGAAGTAGAGCAGGGTGGAGTGTAACCCAGGGGCGGAGGCAGAGCGGAGGTGAGCTGGGGGCGGGGAGCTGCCGGTGGGTGCTCTGCACCCACCAAATTTTCCCCATGGGTGCTCCAGCCCCGGAGCACCCATGGAGTCGGCTCCTAAGGCGCCACTTTTGGCTGGTTGTTAAATTTAGAAGCCTGCGAGGGACAACCAGTTCTAAAAGGGCTTCTAAATTTAACAATTGGTTCCAGCGAACCGGTGTAAACCAGCTCCAGCTCACCACTACCTTCAGGGGTCTAATTTACTTAACTGAAGGCCAAAACATGATGCACAAACAAGCATTCATCCCAGAAATTAGCTACTCACAGTAGATGACCAGACAGCAAGTGTGAAAAGTCGGGACAGGGGATAATAGGAGCCTATATAAGAGAAAGATTCCAAAATCGGGACTCTCCCTATAAAATCGGGACGTCTGGTCACCCTAACTCACAGGCAGATCTGGGCTGGCTCATTCCCCTTAACAAAGACTCTCACAGGTAGGCTGAGTGCCTGACCCCTCAGAAGGCAAGGTACCTAGTGACATATCCCCCTACCCTCTGAACCTTACCCTTCCCATGGCTAGCTACAGTATCTGCCCATGTCTATATAGGTTCAACCAGGATGACTAGCAGAGCCCTCTTGTTCTGGGCCCTCTTCTAGAGTCAAGCCCCTTGCCACCACCTGGGATGTGTTCCCTCTCTGAGCTCAGACCCCTCCCAGGTCAAATCACCGCAGCTCTTCTCCAGAGCAGTGTGTAGTTCCTCTATGATCTGGACCACATGCTGCTAGCTGGTAAGGACCTTTTGCTGGGACCAGATCTCTGTAGGGCTTGGCACTTGTAGCTCTCCCCCTTCAGAATCTCTGCCCTCTAGGAGTATCCTTCCTAGGTTCCCTTTTCCGAATATGATGCTGGGAGACGGTGCCAGCTAATGCCAAGGTCCTTAGGCCTAACTGAACACTGACGAATGCACAGCTGGAAACCAATATGAAAATTGAAAGGTGGATAAGAAATTGGTTAACAGGGAGACTACAGTGGGTCATACTGAAAGGTGAACTGTCAGGCTGGAGGGAGGTTACCAGTGGAGTTCCTCAGGGATCGGTTTTGGGACCAATCTTATTTAATCTTTTTATTACTGACCTTGGCACAAAAAGTGGGAGTGTGCTAATAAAGTCTGCAGATGATACAAAGCTGGGAGGTATTGCCAATTTAGAGAGAGACAGGATATCATACAGGAAGATCTGGATGACCTTGTAAACTGGAATAATAGTAATAGGATGAAATTTAATAGTGAGAAGTGTAAGGTCATGCATTTAGGGATTAATAACAAGAATTTTAGTTATAAGTTGGGGATTAAGTTATAAGAATTTTAGTTAATAAGCATCAATTAGAAGTAACGGAGGAGGAGAAGGACCTTGGAGTATTGGTTGATCACAGGATGACTATGAGCCGCCAATGTGATATGGCCGTGAAAAAAGCTAATGCGGTTTTGGGATGCATCAGGCGAGGTATTTCCAGTAGAGATAAGGAGGTTTTAGTACCATTATACAAGGCAGTGGTGAGACCTCACCTGGAATACTGTGTGCAGTTCTGGTCTCCCATGTTTAAGAAGGATGAATTCAAACTGGAACAGGTACAGAGAAGGGCTGCTAGGATGATCTGAGGAATGGAAAACCTGTCTTACGAAAGGAGACTCAAGGAGCTTGGCTTGTTTAGCCTAACCAAAAGAAGGTTGAGGGGAGATATGATTGCTCTCTATAAATATATCAGAGGGATAAATACCGGAGAGGGAGAGGAATTATTTAAGCTCAGTACCAGTGTGGACACAAGAACAAATGGATATAAACTGGCCATCGGGAAGTTTAGACTTGAAATTATTCGAAGGTTTCTAACCATCAGAGGAGTGAGGTTTTGCAATAGACTTCCAAGGGAAGCAGTGGGGGCAAAAGACCTATCTGGCTTTAAGATTAAACTCGGTAAGTTTATGGAGGAGATGGTATGATGGGATAACATCATTTTGGCAATTAATTGATCTTTAAATATTTATGGTAAATAGGCCCAATGGCCTGTGATGGGATGTTGGATGGGGTGGGATCTGAGTTACTACAGAGAATTCTTTCCTGGGTATCTGGCTGGTGAATCTTGCCCATATGCTCAGGGTTCAGCTGATCACCATATTTGGGGTCGGGAAGGAATTTTCCTCCAGGGCAGATTGGAAGAGGCCCTGGAGGTTTTTCGCCTTCCTCTGTAGCATGGGGCACGGGTCACTTGCTGGAGGATTCTCTGCTCCTTGAAGTCTTTAAACCATGATTTGAGGACTTCATAGCTCAGACACCGGTGAGAGGTTTATCGCAGGAGTGGGTGGGTGGGATTCTGTGGCCTGCATTGTGCAGGAGGTCAGACTAGATGATCATAATGGTCCCTTCTGACCTTAATATCTATGAATCTATGGATCAGTCTGGCTTACCTGTGAGTTGGCGTTATCAAAATAAATATTAGAGTTTAATTTTTAGACTTTATGAAATGCTTGTCAAATGCCACATGTATTAATCCTGCTTATACCATCTGTATCCCATGTTCTCAGGTAATGTTGAAATGTTTGCTCCATAACTATACAAATGTTATCTGGGGTAAGGGACCAGTCCTTTGGGATTGGGAATAATCCCAAAATTGTTAAGTATCAGGGGGTAGCCATGTTAGTCTGTATCTCCAAGTGCAAACAGATGAATATCATACCAAATGGACTGAAGGTAAAAAATCCATTGCAATCGACATACTACACTGACTATGGTGAGAGATTCTCCCAAAATTGTTGTGATTTTTGGTGTAAAGTGACTATCTATCACACAGTCCAGCTTGCCTGTGGCAAGATAGACTGGAATGCCCAAGGGGACTGTCTGTGTCTCCATGGTAAGACTGTTCTAGTGCTTTAGGAGTTCATGCTTTTTCCTGGGTTGCTGAAACCTAACTATAGAACACACAACCGGTTTGGCGTTTCTGCCCTGCCTTTTGACAGTCTGCCTGAGGCTGGCGCCCACAGTCGTGAGCCACTCGAGACTGTGTGACAGCGAACTCCTTAACCAGCTCTTCTGGGAAGTCCCTCTCCTCTTGACTGAGCCCTCAGAATCCTTTACTAGGCCCAGTGTTCTTTAACTAATTAATTCCCACCCAGGCAATTAACTAGCCAGAGGGGGATCTGGGTTGGCTCGTTCTCCCCAGTGGAGCCTGTCACAGGTTGGCTCATTCTCCCTAGTGGATGCCTGACCCCTTCAGAGGGGGGCCAGCTGTCTTGTGAGAGACCCCAGCCATCAATCAACACCCCATTGTGCTACATTCTCTGCAAACCCCTAACAAAAAGATGATCCCTGCCCCGAAGAACTTGCCACATAAGTAAAGCTCACAGTCTGAGCGGCAGGCAGAGGGCTCACGAAATTGTTAGTGACGGTGGCTGGAGGGGTTTGGATTATAGCAAAATACTGATGGGTGGTCCTGCCTTTACCAGTGACGGTTTGTTCTGTTAACAGAAAGTAGAAACATAATAAAAGAGCATGTGTAATGCCCTGTGTGTATTCCTATAAAACACATCTTTATTTGTGTAAGGAAAAGGGTCTTTGGTGAAATTGGCCCGACATAGCGCTCAGGATATAACGATTGTAATACAAATGGTTTTTATCTGTATCTGGAAAACAAACAAGCAAAAACGCAATGGAGCAGGGTCTGGACTCAGTACAGTACAGTGATAAGGATATTTAACACTTCTTGTCTGTAGAGCTCAAAGTGCTTTGAAAAGCTGCATAAGCCTCACTGTCTCCATTTTATAGATGGCCAGACTCAGGCCCAGAGCGGGTGACTTGCCAGATGTCATGTGTTGCATCAGTGGATGAGCCAGGATTAGGCCTCCTGACTCGTAGCCCAGTGCCCTGTTCCCTAGATCCTGCTGGCTAAAGGTTTGGAATCAAGACTGTGGTTTCCTGTGTCCATTAATGTATTTTTACAATTTTATTTTGAGTGTCACTAGGAATCCAACCAGCCTGGCGGAAGACAACTTTTTTGGTTTGGTTTGGTCTGGTTCATATTCTCATTCTAGCTAACCAGGTTTAGCCATTTCTAATGTTCCCAGCACCATCACAGCTTTTGTTCTCTTTAGTACTTGGATGAGTAAAAATGAATGGCATGTAGACAAGAATTTTCAGGATGAGGTCCATAGATTGCAGACTCTTCCAGGGCACGTCACGTGACTGACTATTTGTAAGCGGGGGAATAGTCCCGCTATTGTGGGGAACTTTCCTGGCTTCTGTACTACCCAGGTGAAGTGGGCTAGCGAAAGGATCTGAGTCCTCGCTCCCACTTCCTTTACCCAGTGGCCTCCCTGCCCTTGAGGACTCCCCTTCCACTCTCCTGTCTGGTAGAGTCCTCGTAACCCCAACAAGGCTGGGCCCAGGATTCCTGGGGGGCTCGACCCCCAACCCTGCTGTGGTCACCTAGGACAGGGGCTAAGGTGTCCCCACTCCGGGGTACTCTCTCTGCACTGGGCACTTCTCTGACCCACTGACCATTACATACAATTTAAAGCAAATGCAAGTTATTTAATCAACAATTAATTTTAAAAAGAATAAGGAAAAATGGGAAAGGTGAAAGGAAACACATCACCCCGCTCTGTGGCAGGGAACATCACAAACAGGGTCTCTGGAATGTCGGGGCAGTTCACAGTCTGTTCCTTGTAAGTCCCAGGCCCCTTCTCAGGCCCTGGCTGTGCTGCAGGGATGCTGTGGGTTGGACACTCGCTCTGGTGGTGGCCACACGCTCTCAGGCTCTAAGTGACAGGACCCTTCTTCCCAGTGTCGCCCCTGCCCTGTCGTGGTTACGATCCAAGCCTGGCCTGCAGAGCCTCTTGGCTGAGGCGTCTCCCTGTGCTGGGCCCGCTGCCCAGGGTCCCCCTCGCTCTCCCCAGCTGCTCACCATACCCAGCTCCGGACTGCTCCAGCCCCAGCTCCACCACTCGGTCTCAGCACTACTGCTGCTGCTCTGCCTCCAGCTCCCTGGGCTGCTTCTTGCCCCTCTGCCTCTGGTTGCTGCAGCTCTGCTCCCAGGACAGGTCTGCTCTGCAGGCTGCTTCTGTGACTCTGCTCCCAGCACTGACCTGCTTCGTGGGCTGCTTTTCTGGCCCCTCTGGCTCTGGTTGCTGCAGCTCTGCTCCCAGGGCAAGTCTGCTCTCTCTGGGCTGTGCCTCTGGCTTTGGGGCTGCAGCTCTGCTCCCAGGACAGGGTCTGCTCTCTCTAGGCTGCTTTTCTGGCCCCTCTGGATCTGGCCCAGCTCTGCTCCCCAGCTCAGCTCAGGCCCCTGCTTTCTCCTTAGCTCGGCCCCCACTGTCTGACCCAGGCAAATCCAGCTCACACGGAGGACGGGACCTCCCCGGCCTCCTGACTCCCTGATTAGCCTGCCCGCCCTGTCATTCAGGCTGACCTGGAGCGTTGGCCTCTCCCCATTGTTCCTGGGGTCTATCAGTCTCAGGGTCCTGATTTCCCATAGACCCTTCCCCTTTTAGTACTGGGAGCTAGCCAACCAAAACACCCCCACTGAACGTTAGTAAGGGGGCAACAGTCCCCTTTCATATTGGTAAAGCACTCTGCAGATTTAGAGTGCTACATGAATAATTTTTAATATTAGCAACAGGAAAGAGGAAGGAGGCTGCTGCTCTGTGATGTGGCCTAGAACAGTGTGCTTCCTTTGTGGCTTAACCACTCTGCTTCGGCAAACATTGTAACGTGAAAATGATCAATCGGTTTCAGGGGCTCCACCAGCTGCATTAAAATTAAATGTAGACTTACAAAGCATAGGCAGCTGACTGCATGCCTCCCTCACTGGCCTGGATTGCTCTGTCAAGGCCTGGATTGCGTTCATGTTCTTTCAGTGTAACTGAGTAACGTTAGAATTTACCAAATGACTCACAGAGAAGAGTACATTGTGTGCAATGTTTGGAGTTCCAACTGTGTGTGTGTGAGGATGTGTCCAGGATGGCTGATTACTAAATTAAATTGACATAGACATGTCACGAGAAGGCCAGCGTTCCACATTTGACTTTTCATTTCCTGAGTAAGATGCCTGTGGTTTACTTGTCGTATCTTCTGAATCACCCTATGCAGAATCAATAGGAAGCTATTTCAGGATGTGCTATTTCAAAAGGTGGGATTTCCTGAGTGATCATGATCAGCATAGCCACGTGGGTGAGACAGTTGAGTGGACCTTACCCCTCACATCTGCTTGAGCTAGTCCAGGGTAGTCCACTGTACAGCGCTCTGGTTAGGGCTAAGCTTGGAGGATGTCATAATGGAGGTTTCTAATTGGTGCACTAAGCCGCTGTCTGAATAAGCAGGCTGCTGTGTAGTGAGGAGTAGTCAACAAATGCTTGCAAAGCACCATCAGATCACCAAATAAACCAAACTAGAAAAGTAGAGGGTATTATTTTGAGGTAAATAATGGAGCACTGTTGAATAGCCAGGCTGGTTCCGAGGTGGAAAGAGCTGAATGCGAGATGTCAATTAGACCTACAAAAACCCAGGAACATATTCTTGAGCACCATCTACTGGCACTATACCTACAAACTATTTACAGACATCTGTCATTTACAGAGCACTGCTGGAACAGGGGATGCCCATATATTTGTGGAGAGGTAGTAGATTATATGACACAGCTAACAGGAAACTCATTAAGAAGTCTGGAGCCTGCAATTTGCCATAAGGGATAAGGTCCTTGTCAGCCTTGAACTTTGTTCCTTTCTCAGGAGTTAGAGAACTCATTTCCACTGCTTCCTGAAAGCTCTTCACCTTCTTTAGGTTGTACAGCGCCAAGCATAATGGTGGTCCCAGTCTTGATTAGGGCCTCTAGGCTCAACAACAATAATAATCATAATTAACAACAACCCCTGGCATGAGGGAAGGAACAAATGTGTGTGTGGGGGGGAATAGAGCCCCTGGCATGAGGGAAGGGAGGGAACAGTTGGGGGGGGGTTCAGGGATCCCACAGGGTGCTTGAGTGGGAGAATAGAGGAATGCAAGGAGCCCCTGAGATGCACGATGAACTCAGCCTACAGAAGCAGGAAACTATTACTACTACTACTAATAATAATAATTAATTGTTACTAAATAGAGCGTTCTAGATTGTTTTTCTCCCCAAAGCCACAAAAGTTGGACTTGTTTTCAAATGAACCAACTTCCCTTTCTCCTCCACTAGGTGGAGCAGTGAGACTTGCTGTTTCCTTCTTTCCCTCTTTTTCTTTAAAAATCTTAGCTGAGATGAGCATTGAGAAAAGTACCCAAGAGAGCCTTATTGGCTGGAATGAGTCAATAATTTGCACAGGTGTCAGCGGAGCGCACAGAGCTCCGCTCAACCTCTAGGCTGACTATCCAGTTATTCCCTGAATTTCCTGCCCTACTGCTAGGCATATTTTGCAGGCCACCGAACCCGGACATGGAGTGTGTATCTGCAGAAGTGCATAATTCTGAAAGAAAAATTTCTGCCTAGGACGGCTACACATTTGTGCAACTGATATTTTAAGCAAGTTTCATTTGCACTCAGAAAACACGTGGTTATGCATAAGGCTTCTGTTATTCAGGGTTTGTTCATTTCATTTTTCAGGGTTTATTGTTCTAACAATTTTTGAGTTTTATGTAGATGTCAAAAAATTGGGAAGACGAAGGGTTTTCTCTTTGTATATATGGCAATGAGTAATGTATGTTATATACTGTAATGAGTGATCTCTTTATAAAGTTCCCTAGTATGCTTTAAAGCAATTGTAGTTTGCTTTAGGGTGCACCAGCAGGATCTACATGGACCAATTAATATTCAACACATTAGTGTGCATTAGAAATCACACCCCCATAGTCTGTTCCCTGTAGACAAGCCCTGAGATACAAGTTAACATTTCCAGTACTTTTCTGGCATTTATTGGATAAACACTGATTTTTCTTTCTTTCTTTCTTTCTTTCTTTCTTTCTTTTTCTTTTTGGTATTGGGGGGTGTTTTATCAGTATTTATTGGATAAAACCAAAAATCAGAAGCCCTAATTAAAGAATATTCTTGGTTTGGGTCTGTTGGGTTCAAACAGGGAAATTCATGTTTGAAATGTGCACTCCTGCCTATTCATGTATATATGAATAACTTCTATTTATCAGAAAGTCCAGGAGCCTTAATAATGCTTTCTTCTCTAGTACCTCTTATCAACAGCTTCTGCGTTCACCTCTTGGTCTCAAGGACAGGGCTGCCAGAGCTGTTCTCGGAGCTGCTTAGAGCACAGTGGTCTTTTTGCACTGAATAAGGGAAACCCTTTGATGCACAGCGTTGTGGTGAATGAGTTCCCACGTAGATACATGCACACCTGAGGTAACATTCTGAGTCACTAGCTGAGGAGCACATAAGCTCTTTGGTTAGCCTCGTGCTGGAACAACCCAAATCCTTATATCTGGTTCCTTGTGCTACACCGAAAGTACACCTTTCAGAGCACCTCTGTGATCACAATGAAATTCCAACGCTATGTGACGCTCATCTAATTTTGTGTGCTGTTGCAAACCTGAGACTTGGAGCTCAAGTTCACTGAAAGGGTTTCTAACATTCACAAGCCTTATCTGCAAACTTGGTGCCATCTTGCATGGTCATATTTTCCCATGCTTTTGGCATGAAGCTAGGCAGTGCTCCGGAGGCATAAAGCTGGCAGAGCCGCACCTTGGAGTGGTGGAAAGGATGAGGAGGCATGTTGAGGCTGCCTGGGGGTGTGATGGGGCTGTGGGTGCAACACAATGCATTGATCCCTGACCAGCGAACTGATCTCTAGGGAACTGCTTTTTTTGGTATATATATATATATATACCAGTTCCCTAGAGATCAGTTCGCTGGTTGGTTACATTGTTGGTGTGTATATATATATTGTGACGGGGCAAGGCCAGATGGCTATAGAAAAGTAGTGGGAGATAGATATATTAGCTCCAGGCTAAACAAATCCCTGGTACCAGGTTAAGTGAAATGGAAGCTGCTCCAGGTCAATTAAGACACCTGGGGCCAATTAAGAACTTTTCAGAAGGCAGGGAGAATGCTAGGTTGATTGGGACACCTGAAGCCAATCAGGGGCTGGCTGAAACTAGTTAAAAGCCTCCCAGTCAGTCAGGTGGGTGTGCATGTCAGGAGCTGTGGGAGGAAGTTGTGCTGTTGGAGAGGCTGAGTAGTATACACCATATCAGGCACAAGGAAGGAGGCCATGAGGTAAGGGTGAAGTGGAGCTTGAGGAAGTGAGAGCTGCTGTGGGGGAATTAGCCCAGGGAATTGTACATGTCATGTTTCTAAAAGGTCAGCTACCATAGCTGATACTATTAGGGTCCCTGGGCTGGAGCCCGGAGTAGAGGGTGGGCCCGGGCTCCCCCCCCACCTTTGCCCCCTGATTAATCACTGAGACTGGGAGACAACAGAGACTGTGCAAGGAAGGGTAACTTCTCCTCACCTCCCTTGCTGGCTTATGATGAAAATGGCTCAGTAGACTGTGACCCTTGTCTCTAGAGAAAGAAGGGTTATGTGGAGGGTCACAGTGAGCCTCTGAGGCTAGTGAAATCCGCCAGGAAACGCGGGACCCACGGAGGCAAGGATAGAGCTTTGTCACAATATATATATCAATATACACTGTGATTCATATATTCATGTAATATGTTACAGGTCATTGAGGCCTGGTATGAATGATGCATGCTTGACATGAATGTGTGCATTGCAAGTTAGCAACCAAAGCAAGGACTTAAGATCAAGAACTATTAGAACTCTTTTGTGCAAAAACAATCTTATGTTCTGAGAAAAATACCGAAAATCATCAAAAAAAAGGAAACAACCCCCTCTGGACTGTATAAAATTGTATAAGAATTGGAGGAAATGGCACACCTTGGATCATGGCAGTCCGCCCAGGATTGTCCGTTTGGAATTGTGTGGGTAGAAGACCTAGTAAGCAAAGGCAAAGAAAGGATGACGCGATGGAGTGGACTATAAATAGATGTCTATGATTTCTGCAAGTCAGAGTTGTTTATTGATCCAGAGTCCCGTGTGGATATAGATGTGGTTTTGCCGGCTCGCCGCATCTTATGATCTTATTCTGATGGAAGGAACCTCGACTGGCCATTGAGACCATTCTGACCTTTGGACTCTGGTATAGTTTGGGGTGTGAATGTGGAGTGATTAAGGCTTGTTCTGTAAACAATAAAGAGCATTCAGAGTATTGTATACCAATGCTGTGTCCGGTATCTGCTTGCTCCCCATTCCGTAGGGAGACCTCTATTGCGGGTCTAACATTTTAGCCAGTGTACATTAGCGTAGCCCTATGGATACTCTAAACTGCACCAGGGACAGTTCATGCCCAGCTACTCCCAGGATCCGGAGAGGTGCTAAGGTGCCTTGAAACTCTCTTTGCCTCCAGTTGCTGTGAGGTGATGCCTCTGCGTCCGTACAGGCTGACATGGTTACAATGATGCTCACAAGACTATCCCAGGTGGTTGCAGGGTCTATTTGTGCAGGTGGCCAACTCCTGACTGGGCATGTGGGGCAGGAAATTATTGATGGAGTAACTAGTAATAATTAAAAGTGCACTTGCCAATGTATGGAATGCATTTTCCTTGTTTTCTCTCATGCTACATTAGTCTGTCTTGTAATTATCAGCTGAAAAGGATGACTACTCGGGTCTTCGGAAGGGGATTTTGGATCATTTTGCATCCTGGTTGCATTAATCATTGCATGTGATTAATGCCATATGATCTGCTGACTCTGAAGGAGGGCATCTCATTTGTTACACTGAGGCTGTTGCTCATGCATGGAAAGAGTGAGCAGCAAGCAAATCCTGACAAACGCACACCTTTAAAGGAGTCCACTATCCCTCTCTGGCTAGGATAATCCTGTGTGCTTTCCAGTGGAATCACTAAGATGGCATCACAGTAGAGTCAGACTACTCCACATAGACAGTGGAGGCTCTTCAGTGTGGGAAAGGTCACTATTATTGTTTGTATTCCACTAGTGTCAAGCACCTTTCTGAGAAAAGGGCCCGCCTGTGCCAGGCACTGCACAAACACAGAATAAGAAAATCCCTGCTTCTAAAGAGACAAGACAGAGAAAGGGTGGGAGAGAGGAAGGGTTATTTTCTCCATATTACAGAAATTAAGTGAGTTGCCAAAGGTCACACACAAAGTCAGTGGCAGAGCTGGGAATTGTGCTGGGAATTGTGTCCTGTTCCTGTGACTTCCCTACAGGATCATCCTTTCTCTGCCAATGCTGCTTTGAATCGTGATGAATATGCCAATCTGTCAGAACCAAAATGCTTCATTTTGTCTATTTGGAGGCCATTCTTGGGAGAGAAAGGCTTCCTGGGAACCAGGCATTGGTGTGTGGCTGAGATTTCTGGAAAAGAAGAAACCTACGTGCTCTTTGTGACTGCCCATGGTGTAAATAAAGCATGTTACGGCCAGAGTATACCCAGACTCCATGTCATTGATTTCTCCTCCACTAGCAAGCTGGCCTGCAAGGACCCAGAATTCTGCTATAGTTTGGCAGAGTGGCAGCACTGGTGTCAGAACTGGGACAGGGTTGGTGCTGAAAGAAGAGGCCACATTATTATCCTCACGTTGTATTTGGCGAGGTACAGAGAGCTTGAGTGCGTTGCCCAAAATCACACCGTGAGGCTAAGGCAGAGCTCAAGGTAGAACACAGGAGTCTTTAAGCCCATTCCCCCAACTCCTGGGGGGTTTCCATTTTTAAAAAACCCATTACCAAGATACAGCTTGATTGAGTACAATACATCTACATTTCAAAAGTTAATAGAATACATTTGGATATGAGCTTAAATGATCAAGCCATACAGAAAAGAGTCTAGTAGGTGTAACCGGGGTCCTAGTGGGGAGCCAGCTGGAGGCCATCTCCTCCCCTTCACTGCTCTTTCCACTGACATCAGGCAAGCCAGAGGCATCAGCACCATACTTCCCTTGAGACCTTGTTATGACATTAACTGTATTAAACTTAGTCATAATGTCATTCCCTATCAGAACATCCGCTGGAAGTTTATCTCGAATGCTGACCGTCAGTTCACTACAAAAATCCTCCCACTCCAGGTGGATCTTAGCTAAAGGAACAGTTACAGGAAACTCGGCTAAAGCCAGAACAGTTATGTTCTTGCCTGCCAGTTTGTCCTCCTCTCGGACACAACACTCCTTAACCAAAGTAATGTTTGACGCTGTGTCGCACCAACCATCCACACCATTCACCTTTGCATTTTTAATAAATTCATCACTACCCTTCCAAGATTCAGTCCTGACATAATTCACGAGACCCTGTCCTTCCCCTACATCCTCCTTTGGGGCTAGGGAGACAACGTTAACATGTACAGGGTTAGCATCTGCACTCATAGTTATGGCATTGGCACTCACAGGGGTATCAGGTCGTGGGGTGGTTTGGAATCTTGGACAATTTGGCTTTATGTGCCCAGGCATTCCACACTGGTAACAGGTAACTGGCCTCCCTTTAGAGTAAGAGGTTTTGAACTCTGGGCTCCCATGAGCTTTTTTTATCCACGCTGGGGTTAGGTTTACTCCTTTCTTTTAAACTGGGGTGAATAGTGAGTATTCTTTCCTAGGGGCCTACTTCTTTCATGACTTCGATTCTGCACGAATTCATCTGCAATTTCAGCAGTCTGCAAAATAGAATTGGGCTTTCCATTGCATTTCGCAGCCCGGACCTCATCTGGCACCAAATTTAACATTTGTTCAAGTGTAATTAATTGCATTAACTGTTCAAAATTACCCGAAGCTTTCTCACCAATAGTCCACTTCTGACAAAACCTAATAGTTTATGAGCACATTCCACATCAGAAATACCATTAGACATTTTAAAATTTCTAAATTTCAACCTGTAAGTTTCAGAGGTAACCTGAAAACATTTTAACACAGTAGCTTTATATTTTACATAATTCAAGGTTTCATCCACACTCATTTAATTGAACACTTCCCTTGCTTTCCCAGGCAAACGCAGATCCTCTGGGATATGGTGAATTTCACAAAGACGTTCAAAGATAGACAGAAATTCCTCTATGTCCTCAGTACCTTTGTAAATGGGGCAATTCTTTCCCAATTTTTGTTGTCCAGAGTGGATGGATTTCCAGGTTGTGGCAGCTTTTTCCACTCTTCCAACACTTGGAGCTGAAATTTGGCAGATTCCTATTGCATCTGGTGAGCCTTCTCCTCAGCAGCTAGCCATTCTATATGCCTTAAATGGGCCTCTTTTTCCATTTTATCAATCCTTTCTTTAGCCTCCTTTTCCATATGAACTATCTTTCGCTTCTCCAGTAAACAAAGATCCGTAAGCTTCTGTTCAAATTCAAGTTGTTGTTTGTTTCTTATTGCAAGCATTCTCACTGGGTCTGCTTCCTGATCAGGAACAGTCATGGATTCACCAAGGGCAAGTCATGCCTGACTAATCTAGTTGCTTTCTATGACGAGATAACTGGTTCTGTGGATGAAGGGAAAGCAGTGGATGACTTGACTTTAGCAAAGCTTTTGACACTGTCTCCCACAGTATTCTTGCCAGCAAGTTAAAGAAGTATGGGCTGGATGAATGGACTATAAGGTGGATAGAAAGCTGGCTAGATTGTCGGGCCCAATGGGCAGCGATCAATAGCTCCATGTCTAGTTGGCAGCCGGTATCAAGTGGAGTGCCCCAAGGGTCGGTCCTGGCGCCGGTTTTGTTCAATATCTTCATAAATGATCTGGAGGATGGTGCGGATTGCACCCTCAGCAAGTTTGCAGATGACACTAAACTAGGAGGAGAGGTAGATACGCTGGAGGGTAGGGATAGGATACAGAGAAATTGGAGGATTGGGCCAAAAGAAATCTGATGAGGTTCAACAAGGACAAGTGCAGAGTCCTGCACTTAGGATGGAAGAATCCCATGTACCGCTACAGACTAGGGACCGAGTGGCTAGGCAGCAGTTCCGCAGAAAAGGACCTAGGGGTTACAGTGGACAAAAAGCTGGATATGAGTTAACAGTGTGCCCTTGTTGCCAAGAAAGCTAACGGCATTTTGGGCTGTATAAATGGAGCATTGCCAGCAGATTGAGGGACGAGATCATTCCCTTCTATTCGGTGTTGGTGAGGCCTCATTTGGAGTACTGTGTCCAGTTTTGGGTCTCACACTACAAGAGGGATGTGGAAAAATTGGAAAGAGTCCAGCGGAGGGCAACAAAAATGATTAGGGGGCTGGAGCACATGATTTATGAGGAGAGGCAAAGGGAACTGGGATTATTTAGTCTGCAAAAGAGAAGAATGAGGGGGGATTTGATAGCTGCTTTCAACTACCTGAAAGGGGGTTCCAAAGAGGATGGATCTAGACTGTTCTTAGTATTACCAGATGGCAGAACAAGGAGTAATGGTCTCAAGTTGCAGTGGGGGCGGGTTAGGTTGGATATTCGGAAAAACTTTTTCACTAGAAGGGTAGTGAAGCACTGGAATGGGTTACCTAGGGAGGTGGTGGAATCTCCTTCCTTTGAGGTTTTTAAGGCCAGGCTTGACAAAGCCCTGCCTGGAATAATTTAGTTGAGGATTAGGGCTTCGAGCAGGGGGTTGAATTAGATGACATCCTGAGGTCCCTTCCAACCCTGATATTCTATGATTCTATGATCATTTGCCATTAGCAGATTTTTCAGTTCTTGATCTGGGGCTTTTTTCTTAAGACAACCCTCTCTGTCAGCACAAATCTTCAAGGTTTTTTCCATCAAGTTCTCCATATAATTGTTGCACACTCATTGTAACGGATTTTTAACCCTTAAACTCTCCAATATCAAAATTAATTTTTTTGGCAAGCGTGTGGTTTTGATCCAAAAACCCAATTAACCTGTGGTAATGTGTATCCTGCCGACTATGCCACTGTGACTGAGGACCTAGTAGGGAGCCAGCTGTGGTCACTCAATTAGGGTGAACTGCAAAGAAGACAATTCCCATAAAGCTGGTGGATATTCCAATACTTAGATTTACCAAGACAGCATAAAACAAATTCTTTATTACCTTACTGGTTACTCAGAAGTCCAAACAACACAGTTCCCTTAAAGTCAGGGATCTCAAACTCAAATCATCATGAGGGCCACACGAGGACTAGTACATTGGCCCGAGGGCCGCATCACTGAAACCTTTTCATACAATGATACAAAAGTATAGTCAAAAATGAAAAACATGAAGAGTAATATAGTATGCTATTAAAAGTCAATGTATTAACTTTTTAAAAACTGTAATGTGAAGAGGGGTTTTAATAAAATATAAACACACCTGTAACTATTCCTTATGTGGTCAGTAACACTGATGACGATCTACACCAGGGGTCTCAAACACGCGGCCCGTGGGCCTTTGCCTGCGGCCTGCCATAGGCGCCGACTCTCTCCTGCACTGCGTAACCCTTTCCACACCCCTGGTCACAGCGCAAAGTCAAGAGGGAAACTGAGGCTCACCTAAGAATTATAAAAATGTTACAGAAAATTTCTAGTTTATCACAGACACTGTCCAGTGTCCCAGTGGAGAGACTCCTGGGCAATGGAGGAGGGGAACCTCTGGGTGCCCAGCACCCCTAACAGAGAGATCCCTGGGTGACGGGGGATGGTGCCCAGTACCCCTAAATAACAGTCTTTCATAGGGGTCTCAAACATGTGGCCCCGCCCCTACCCTGACTCTTCCCACCCCTTCCCGCCCCCATTCCAACCCCTTCCCCAAAGTCCCCACCCCAACTCTGCCCCCTACCTGCCCCTATTCCAACCCCTTCCCCAAATTCCTGCCCCTGCCCCACCTCTTCTCTGCCTCCTCCTCTGAGCGTGTGGCATCCCCGCTCCTCCCCACTCCTTTCTGGAAAGTCCTAAGCGCTGCCAAACAGCTGGGAGGTAGGTGGAGGAGCGGGGATGCAGCGCACTGGAGGGGGAGGAGGAGGAGGGGGGTAGGGAGGGAAGAAAGGAGCTTGGCTGCTGGCGGAGTTGGCGCCTATGGCGGGCCACAGGAAATAACTCGTGGCCCGTGTGTTTGAGACCCCTGCTTAAAGTGATCCAGCCTCAGGCCTCCATTCAGGTACCCACATCAAATATGATGAAAATTTCTGTGAATCTTATTTCATCATATAAAAGGAAAGGTTCTACCAATCCCAAAGGATCAGACACATCACCTCCCAGGTTAATGAATGTTTCAGATCTTACCCAAACACACGCTACAGCCAATTCTTATTAACTAAGCTAAAATTCATTAAAAAACAAAAAAGAGGGAGTATGGTTAAAATATCAATATACATACGGACATGAGTTCAATTCATTGTGGTGAGCTTCATAGATGCAAAGAGTTCCTTTCGGATGACTTTGAAGGAGGTCCATCACCGGTGCTTAGCTATATGAATTTGCTTGTTCCTCCACCATTCACAGTACATTTCAAAGAGAGATGAACACTGAGGTATTCCATATTTACAATTCATTTACATGATAGGATGTTCTTTTGATCTTTGAATTATGCAGGATGTTTAACCCTTGCTAGCCATGCATCACAGTAGGTAAGCTTAGAATATCCCATACTGATGACATAAATATGATCTTTCTTTGCAAAGACATTTTGCTGCTCTTATTCTCATCTCATGTATTTTCCCCCTGGATTCTGTACCCTCTATGTTATATATACTCTTATCATCTTTGGGGGGAAAACCTTGCACTAAAAAAAGGAAGAGAAACTGCAAAAACACAGAAGTAGTATCAGTGAGATGAAGTGAGAAGTGACAAAAAGTTACTTCAGAGACAAAGACATCTAACCTCTGCCAAATGTATAGGAGACAGCTTGGGATGACTTCACTCCTTGGGTAGAGCTAGTGAATCTAAGTGCTATCGGTATTTGAAATATGATTTCAGACTTTAGTTTATTAAAAGCTGTAGGGGTGGTTGAGTTTCTGTTTAAATATAAAACCCCACCAGGAACTCCAAGACATGGAAGGATCACTTAATGCAAAGAACAGGCAAGAATCATGTCAAGTCCAGGATACTTTTCTCTATGCTATGCATAATCTTTATATAATATATATATATATGATGTTTGAATTTTTGTTGCCCTGGGAACAGAGTGGGATGAGGGAGAAGATATACTCGTATTTGTGGAACAAAACCAGAGGTGATATAAAATTAGGGTGACCAGACAGCAACTGGGAAAAATTGGGACGGGGGTGGGGGGTTATAGGACTCTATATAAGAAAAAGACCCAAAAATCAGGACTGTCCCTATAAAATCGGGACATCTGGTCACCTTACAGTATATAAAATGAAGCTAAGAGACAGATAGATGGTTTCATCGAGAGACAGAGAATGTAAGCAAGAAAGCAGGGACAAAGCAAGAAGGTGGAGATGAGATCAACAAGTTTATTATTGCTTGAGATTCTTAGAAATCAGAACATTGTAAAGTTCAGCCAGTTGTAATGACAAAACAATTCAGAGTCCAATGCAGCATATCTGCCCACACCCACCCAGTGCTCTCAACATCAAACAACTTCTCAGCCTTCAGCCAAAAAGGTCTAGAGTTCAGGCTCCTTAGATTTCCAAATGTGCTTACAGGAAAGTGTCAAGCAGAGGTCGAAAGAGAACAGCATGTCGGCAACAGGCATTCTCTCCTTCACTTTCAACTGTACAAGGGCAGCCTGCCCACTACAGAGCGAGCCTGGCCAAAGCTAGCCATGTCATGCATGGTATGCTACATGCCGTGGGCTCAAGCCTCTGGTCCAGCTGAGCTGCACCCACTGCAACATCTGGGGGGAGGCAAAGATGGCGCTGCACTTTTTTGGCCCTCTCCTGTCCCCTTTCTTGGGGCAAAGTGGGCATCCAGTTCAGCCACTGTTACAAGTTATATCTGCTTCAAGGCTGTTCTAACTTGGGACCCCTGTAACAGCCCTAAGGAGCTGTTGGGACAGCCGGGATTGCAGCAATAGTCTGGCCATGCTCCCAACATCCCCCTCCACAGGAACCGGTGACACCTGTTCTATGCAACCCTGGGATTCCCCCATGCAAGGGGAATTCCAGCTGACTGTTTATGCCAGCACCAGGTGAGGGGCTGGAATCTGGCTCTCTGTGTCCAAAGGGCTACATCATGATACAGTGGTTGGTTGGATCGCTCTGCTGTTACAAATGGCCAGTTAGGTTATTTATTTTGCAAAGGACAAACAGAGAGTTATGCCAGGAAAGTGCCGTAGAATAGAAGCTGTTAAAATATAAAGCAGAATGAGGCCTGCATTTTGCCTGGTTTTCAGGTGGGCTCTGCAGCAGGGAGCCTGCTGGAGCTCTGGGATCAGAGAGTGCAAATGGAGCTCTGAAAAGAGACAGAGGGACTCTCCCACTCCCCAAACCCATCCCTGACTGGGGCGAGGGGTGGCGTCCATGACACCATCACCTGGTTTTTGGGGATGACGGCAGGGAAGCCCAGGGCAGGCACAGATACGACGAGTATGGTATATACTCCATGGGGTTGGGGATTTCAGCTCAGCTGCAGCAGAACGTATAGAGGCCTCTTCCTCTGACGGTCACTCTGGGTTTGCATCCAGAGCAGAGCAGAGCTGAGTATTACCTGAGTCACTTCCTATTATCCCCCTAGCCCTCCTCCCTCTGGTAGGGGTATCCCACTGCTGTGCTGAGTCAAGCAATGATTTCTTTGGAGTTTCTGCAGATGGAGATGGCACTATTCTGCCAGGTGGCATTGATAGCAACAAAGGCTGAATTCAATATCTAGGGGTTCCTCTTACCATTACCAAAGAGAACTGGCTAGAGCCCCTGTCAAGCCATCTGGAGAGGCTCACAAACATGGGTGCCAACCTCAGGGCAGACTGTCAAGAAGCAGGGCACAAACTCCAAAGTGGCTATATGTTCTCTAATTAGATTTCACCAACCCTGTAACAAGTGTGAACTCCACAAGCACCATATCAGCCTTACCATGGAGTCGCAGACTGTCCCCTTGGGCACTCCAGGCTGTCTTGCCACCCAGGCAAGCATGCCTTTGTGACAGAAGGTCCCTTACACCAAAAATCACAACAATGTTCAGGTGACTCCCATTCCCAAAGGACCCGTCACTTACCTCAGGTCTGTTATACCTCAGATCGCTCACCAAAGACAACACTTTGTAGTCAATCCTGTAATAAACTAACTAAAGATTGATTAACTAAGAAAAGAAATAGAAGTTATTTACAAGGTTAAAGCAGGTGAACGAACACACTCACAAACGAGTTACAGTCTTAGGTTCCAGAAGGTGATAGTACCTACTATACATGCAAGTTCTGTACATCCTTTAGGACTAACCCAAACTAAGCAGCTTGGGGATCCCTTCGTTATGCGTAGAAATATTGCCCTCTCCAAATTCCAAGCAGCACACCAATGATAATTTCTTTTAATCCCTTCCCTCAGTGTTCAAGCTGTGATGGGACAATGGCTTGGACACATACCCTCTTCGTGGGTGTGGGGGATTCAGTCAACAAAGTCTTTTGTCCACTGATGTTCCACAATGGTTTGTCTGGTGTCTATAGGCCTTCTTTTTTGGGGGAGGAGATGACACCTCTTGTGGTAAACTAGGATGTCACACTTAGAAATGCTTCTTTCCTGGCTGTCCATAAGCATATAAGAATGGCCCTACTGGGTGAGACCGAAGGTCCATCTAGCCCAGTATCCTGTCTGCCGACAGTGGCCAGTGCCAGGTGCCCCAGAGGGAAAGAACAGAATAGGTAATGATCAAGTGATCCATCCCCTGTCCAGTTTACAGTCTTAGACTATGTCTACACTACAACTTATGTCAGCAAAATTGATGTCATTCACGGGTGTGAATATTCCACCTCCTGAGCGACAAAATTACTCCGGCATAAGCGCCAGTGTGCACAGTGCTATGTTGGTGGAAGAGCTTCTCCCGTCGACGTAGCTTTTGCTGCTCACGAGGGTGGTTTTCTTATGCCAATGGGAGAGGTCTCAGCTCTCAACCGGTACAGCTGCACCCCTGCAGCTCACTAAGTGTAGACATGCTGTTCATTAGCAAACATTTTTATAATTCCAGAGCAAACACTTAAATATTATCTCCTAACACGGGATACAAATATTATAAGTAAGGTTAATAGATGCAGCATCCTACAAGCATTTCATAAAGTCCAAAAACACTAACCACATTCTTACAACTCTAATAGCTATTTTAATACTACTGACAAAAAGGAGTGCCAGACTGGTTTCCAGCTATGCATTTGTCAGTGAGGCCCAGGGGCCTTGGCATGAGCTGGCCCTTGGTTTGCCAGCATCACATCCCCATCCAGAAATCTTGGAAAACTAAACATCGTACGTGGGCTCCTCTAAGAGGCAACACTTCTCCACTTGCAAGCACTGAGTCTCTGTATAACAAAAGAAAACGTATTTAATGGGAAGGGGAACTCAGCATTAACTTGGAAAAACACCGTAACTACGATTCAAATGTATGCCAATGTAAGTAAACATCCGTCCCCCAGTATCTTTGGCAGGAGTCCTCTGTCTCAGCTTCCCACCTTGTGGTGTCAAAGTCTTCTGGATAGATGCCCCTTTAACATACCACTTGCCTTTCCCTCTTGTGCACCCCACTCACAGTTGGTTATCCAAAGCCAGTGAAGTCTTACAATTCAGGGATGCATTTACATGGATTCACCTCCTACCACAGTCAGAGCCCACTCAAATCAATGGGAAGATTGCTGTTGATTCTAGTTGGTCTGGAACATTCCCCAGAAGACTGACTGGCCCCAGGAGAGTAAATGATTAATTGCACGAGGATTGCACTAAATTCAGACTAACTGTAATAAATTACAAGCTGGACACTACAAGATGCTGAGCACTTCCTGGAAGAAGCTCAACATCCAGTGATTTGGATAGCAATTATTCTCAGGACTTGCGTGGCAATCAGACTTGTGTGGCAATAAGCAGATACATAGACAGGGTATTATATCCTATTCTGGTCTATGAGTGGAAGGATTGCAAAATTCCCCCCCAAGCAGGTAAGGTCACGAGTTCTAACGCCGACAGGGTGCACACAGAGTGATCAGAAAGGGGACAGATGTGCAAACAGCCTTGTAACCATGACTCTTGTCAGGGAGGCTTACTTGCAGCAGCTGGAAATGATCTAAAATCTAAAGGGAACTCTCTGAATTGAAACTTGCAGAGTTCTTGGTCCCTACCTGGATAATTCTCATGTAGTGGACAGCTTGGACCAGGGCATCTTTTGACTGCAGAGTAATATTGCATTTGTAATACGCAAGAACTCATTTAGGCCCTGATCCTGCAAAGGTACTCATGAAGATGGACCCCTGAACCTGCATCAAACCAGTTGCAAGATAAGATCCTAGTTGGCATAGTCCAATAATTAGCTATGTGATTGCACCTTTGGAATTTACACCTGCAACAATTTCTAAATGGTCAAAGTCCTTTTGCTGTAAAACTTTGGTAAACGTTGTAATTTTTTTACACAGCACAGTTTTTTTAATGATTTCCTGGGGGATATTTTCAGTCCTTATAATCTAATTGTAAGGACTGGAACATCAATAACAATTTGCAGCTCTTTTCAATACAGTTGACTAAATTTGCAGCATACCATGCTGGAATATTTCCAGTTGTACATCTGAAACTCGTGATCGTCACATATGATAGACAATATCATTGTAGATAGGCTTGGAAGGATTAGATTTTTAATGGTAATGTCAATGTCAATAAATGTCAATAAACATCAGTTTTCACTGCATACACACACAAACTGATGAAAAAATATTTCCACTGCTAATAATCGAACTTTAGAGATAGGCAAAGTAAGAAAACTGCTGCTTGAGAACTCATTAGAGTTTGATTAAGGATATTTACTTTGTATATTTTGACATGTGATCTTGATCATTTGTTTTTTAATGGTTATACATCTTTAATTTTTTGAAATCGATAACGACTGTCATTAAATAATTATTGTTTGACCCACTCTGTTATCTCCCCCATAATTTCCTGAAATGGTGAAAATTTAAATAGATAAAAATCAGGGGGGAAATACTTAAAACTTATAATTTTGTCCAACTGGGAAAGTTTAAATGGATAAAAATAGAGAAAAAAGCTTAAAGATAAATGTTGATATTATTCGTCAACATTATTTAAAAAAAATCAAATCCTGCCAAGCCTAATGATAGATGAGTGTTTTTATTTCATTACGTTACAAGGGTAAAGTTCATCAAAATCACTTGTGACAGGCCTAGGATAATGAATGATGCAGCCAGCAAGATTAACTACAGACTCAAGTGCTGACACTTAAGATTGGCATGGGAAAAATTGAAAGCTTGGACTAGATCAGTCATCTTCATTTTTTTTTTTAAAGAATATGAGCCGCAGTCATTTAAAGTTCATGCATCACTTACAATGGATTTTTGTCAGATTTCTAGCCTTCCTCCTCTAACCCCCTAGCAAAGAAGTTATACGTCCAATCCGAAAAAGAAGGAGCAGTATTAAACAGCAAAGGGACATGCACACAGCATGCTTAACCTCTCTTCAAAAGCAAAGGTAAAGAAGAAGGGTGCATTGTGCTGCCTACTGCCATTCATCTTGCTATGCAAACAAGTCCATGTTGACTGTGCAACCAGTTTAACACCCCGCTCCTCCCTGCACTTTGTCATTTACTCTAGGACAAAGCTGAGTGGGAAATGCTGTGAATGGTAGCATTGTAACCTGCTTTGCACTGGTATAAATGACTGCACAAACTGCAAGGAAGCAGACAGCTGGGCCCATTGACCTCACTGACTATTGAAAAATGTCCAGCATCTCATCTTCATAGAATCATAGAGTATCAGGGTTGTAAGGGACCTCAGGAGGTCATCTAGTCCAACCCCCTGCTCAAAGCAGGACCAATTCCCAACTGAACCATCCCAACAGAATCATAGAATCTTCTGACCAAGCCTAAAAGGAAAGAAGCAAGAGAAGTCAAGCCTTCCTGAAGCTGAGGGGCCAGAAATGTGATTACAGCCCACTTGACTCCCAATGCCTACAAGTTGATAATAATGATAGTAGTTTGCCTTCTTACAGCATGACGACACGTTTTATAGCATTTGGAATATGAGGTGATTAGAGAGCTTTCTAAGAGATGGGTACGTTGAGGTCCGGAGAGCTCAATTAACATGCCAAAGCTCACACAGTATATGGTCAATTATTTATAATTATTTATTATTTATTTTACCATAGCATATAGGGGCATAGTTACAGACGAGGACGTGCAAGGTGCTGTACAAACTCAGAACAGAAAGACGGTCCCTGCCTCAAGGGGCTTACAACCTAAGAATCAGACAAGAGATAACAGATGAACATAAGAACAGCCATACGGGGTCAGACCAAAGGTCTGTCTAGCCCAGTATCCTGTCTCCTGACAGTGGCCAATGCCAGGTGCCCCGTAGGTAATGAACAGAACAGGCAATCCTCAAGCAATTCATCCCGTGTCATACATTCCCAGCTTCTGGCAAACAGAGGCTAGGGACACCATCCCTGCACATCCTGGCTAATAGCCATTGATGGACGTATCCTCCATGAATTTATCTAGTTCTTTTTTGAAACCTCTTAGAGTCTTGGCATTCACAACATCCTCTGACAAAGAGTTCCACAGATTGACTGTGTGTTGTGTGAAGAAATACTTCCTTTTGTTTGTTTTAAACCTGCTGCCTATTAATTTCATTTCATGAACCCTAGTTCTTGGGTTATGAGGAGTAAATAACACTTCCTTATTCACTTTCTCCACACCAGTCATGATTTTATAGTCCTCTGTCATATCCCCTCTTAGTCATCTCTTTTCCAAGCTGAAAAGTCCCAATCTTATTAATCTCTCCTCATACGGAAGCTGTTCCATACTCCTAATTATTTTTGTTGCCCTTTTCTGAACCTTTTCCAATTCCAATATATCTTTTTAGAGATGGGGCTACCACATCTGCATGCAGTATTCAAGATGTGGGCCTTCCATGGGTTTATATAGAGGCAATGTATTTTCTGTCTTATTTTTTTAATGATTCTCAACATTCTGTTCACTTTTTTGACCTCTTTGAGAACTACATCTCTCTTCCTGGTTAAATAATAGTACATTGTGAGCTAAGGGATTGCTGCAGCTCCAGAGACAACAGAAGGTCTCAAGTGTTTATGATCCATGTCCGTTTGGGTGGGACTCTGGGCTCAGGAAATAGTTCTGAACAATAAAGTTGAACGTGTGTCTATGCACTGGCTGAACTTCAGAAGATTCAATAGACTTTGATAGGGATTTGTGCTCCCTTCTAAGCAATAACCTACAGGTTAAATCCACACAGGTGGTTCCTGTTGTGACGATGCCAAATTGGTGTGGCCATACTGAATGAATGGTGTGAGAACATGGCTTGACATGACTGAACTGCGAAAGAGGATTCTGGGAGCAGAATCCTTCTCTGAGCATCATGCAGATGCCAGAGGTGAAACTGAATGGCTCCATGCCTCGTGTATGATCAATACTGATCTTGGAGTCAGTAAATATGTCCACTTGACAGCAGACAACACTCGTAGAGCATCCTGAGTGGAGCATGGGCTGACCGGGGCATCTCGACCCTGTTGAAGGACCCACGCAGGGGGCTGAAGTGAATGATTGATAAGGGAGTGAATGTGGGGTAATGTTCAGTTGGCACCACTCCGCAATCTCCTCTTAAAGTATTAATTAGATAAAAATTAGTAGCCACATGCCCACTGGACGTGCTTTTAAGACATGTGACTCCTTTGAGGAAAAAGAGTATAAAAATCAAGCAAATTAAATTACTGTTGGGGGAATTCCTTAATTAACGCTTAAAGAAGCAATGCTGCTAGACAGAGTAGCCAAAACTCTGCTCTGTGGGCTGGAGTAGGACTGTGAGCCTGAGGGGTTTCCAGGCAGCCAATGCCTGGCCTTGAGGGAATCCGAGACAGACCAGAGGGCTGAGGAGACCAGACTTGGAGGAAGAAATCATCCATAGAATTGATAACCACCTTCTCTGTTTGCCAAGCAGGACCTGTGTGAGGCTAGCACAGGACCTGTTTGTGTATGTTTGTGAAAGAGAGGCTCACGAAGAGGAATGTATAGCTCTTAATGTATAGTTCTTAAATGTCTAACATAGGAGTTATGTGCTTAATGTAACCCTTTACCCGTTGTGTAATTCCTTCTCAAATAAACTGCTGTGTATGTAAGATAATTACTATGGACCTTTTTCACTGGTATGACAGTAACCTGCTCCACTGGGAGCCATTAAAGATCCATATCAGGGGTAGTAGCCCCCTGCTGCCAACAAAGAGGATGGTTACTGTTGTGTCCAAGGAAAAAAGGTCTTTAAACTGAATCAAACTGTTCCTGAACTTGTTGCCTGTGAAGAGCTTGGTATTCTGAGTCACTGGTGTTAACCAACTAATTTAAATATTGTTCTGAATCAGTTCTGACTTATATTAATTTGAGCTTGGATTTAGTTGCAGTACACAGAGCGGAAAATATACTGGTGAGTGGGGTTGTATTGGTCATTCCTAGGGTCGATGATGTTTCGCAAACGCAGACAGGGAAGGGTCGACGAACCAGAGGAAGAGGGGGGGGCGCCCCGAAGCCTCCAGGTGTGGTTGATGAGCGTTTGTTAAGACAGATGTTTAAAAGCGAGGGGGTCTGATCCATGTCTGGCTGATGCAGTCCCCACACCGCGAGAGAAAGTTGTAGGCAACTTGCTGTTGAGGTACGGAAAGTGTTACACTCCCAAGAAAGCCCAAACAGCAGCACATGTCATCTGTGTTATGTATTGTGCTGTAGATAAGCTTGCAAAGGAGTAAGATGTTTTGGAACATCAGCGAGATGTTGTGCAAAGAAGTTTGGAACAGGAATTGGAAAAACTAAAATTGCAGAATGAAAGCCTGAAACATGACTTGGAAATTGTTGGAGAACAAAAATGTAACCAAGTCTCAGTGGATAACAGTGTTAACCCATACATGTCTGGAAAGAATAAATATACAGGTGGAAGAGGAAGAGGAGCCCCTTCCAGGGCCTCTGGCAGCCCACCCAATAGTGATAGCAAAAATGCCTCAGCCTTCACAGCAAATATAAGAGGAAGTCAATCGGCCTCTGACTGAAACTAAAAAACAAGCACCGGTGAAACAAATGGACAGTAAGAGAACGTGTTTGCCTTAGCTGTTGGAATATGTGGTTAGACAACATTTAGCTCCTAAGATTTAAGAGAACTGATCATAACTTGTGCTGGCCTTATGGAAGGAACAGCTTTGTTGGCAGAAACTGACGGAGAATTAAACAAAGGTGACAGAGACGGTGTTATCCAGAAGGTAGCCCGATACTTTCTGACTCCCTCTGAATTGAGAAGGATGGCTTTGTTAATACATCAGAAGGAAAAAGAATCTGTTATGGCTTATTGTATTAGGTTGTTGTTGGTATGCTCCCTGGCTGAAATCGAGGAGAAACAGCTGACAGATTTGATCTATGATGGTTTAAGGAAACCTATTAAGGTGGTCATAGGATCCTGGATGGATTTAGGTCAGGTTGAATTGATTAAAGCAGCTTGGGAGGCAGAAAGGGTAGTAAGTGGAGCAGGTAGTTCTTGGAAAGTGATTAGTGAGGCTCTCTACAGCAATCAAGCAGGATATAATGGCTCCAACCACGCTGATATGGGACATGGTGCTTGCAATGAAATAGGACCAGGCCGAGGACGGGACGGTAGGAGACGTGGAGTGTTTAGTGGAGGATCATTGCAAGCACAGATATGGGCTCAACTTCAGGAAAGAGGGACAGATATGGCCTGTTTGGATGGGCAACCTCTGGAGACTTTGCGAGCTTCTTTAAGTGATTGGATGGCAAGGACTAGATCACAGTCAATGCTGCAACCAGGAGTTAAGGCTGTTGAGACCGTGGGAACAGTACAGAAGATCTGCTGGTGAGTTCTTGTGATTTGTTATCCCTGGAATTGGCTCAGATGAAACTGGCAGCTCCGTCAGGGTGGCTCCACATTTCAGTAAAAATGCCTTAACAACCCCTGTCCCAAAGGTAAATGTTAGTCGCCCAAATAAGTAAATCTTCCGTGGAAGAGGGGACAGAAGGAAACATATAATAGTTGCTGGCATTAATTAATACAGGAGCAAAGGCAACTTCCAGTATTAAAACACCTGCCGTGGGTAGTAAATCACACTAAATTTTAAATAAGTATAGTGGTTTGTAACAGCATAACTGGAAAAGCTATATTAAAAGTAGATCTGGTACAGCAGGAAAAGTGAATGATTCATTTGGCAGAAAGACTGGTTGTGAAGAAAGAGACTGTAAATAACCAGGTTATTTCAAAAGGATTAAGAAAGTGAGCCTGTAAAGTTACGGCAGCTGTGGGACTGCCAGACAATAAGTGGATACGGGAATTTCTCATGGTTTGGGCTAGAAAGAAAAGGCAATGGTAAAGATAGTGGGGAAAAAATGGGTACTGCCAGCTCCTCAATATTCCTATCCAGCAGTACTGTCCCCCACATTAAAAAAACCCTGTTGTAGTATCTAAAAGCACAAGGGGTAGTAGTAAAGTGTCAAAGCCCCTGCAACTCCCCAATCTGGCTTGAACAGAAACCGGATGGCAGATTACATCCCATGGTTGGGCAGAATCATAGAATCATAGAATATCAGGGTTGGAAGGGACCTCAGGAGGTCTAGTCCAACCCCCTGCTCAAAGCAGGACTGATCCCCAATTAAATCATCCCAGCCAGGGCTTTGTCAAGCCTGACCTTAAAAACTTCTAAGGAAGGAGATTCCACCACCTCCCTAGGTAACGCATTCCAGTGTTTCACCACCCTCCTGGTGAAAAAGTTTTTCCTAATATCCAACCTAAATCTCCCCCACTGCAACTTGAGACCATTACTCCTTGTTCTGTCATCTGCTACCACTGAGAACAGACTAGAGCCATCCTCTTTGGAACCCCCTTTCAGGTAGTTGAAAGCAGCTATCAAATCCCCCCTCATTCTTCTCTTCCGTAGACTAAACATCCCCAGTTCCCTCAGCCTCTCCTCATAAGTCATGTTTTCCAGTCCCCTAATCATTTTTGTTGCCCTCCGCTGGACTCTTTCCAATTTTTCCAAATCCTTCTTGTAGTATGGGGCCCAAAACTGGACACAATACTCCAGATGAGGCCTCAATACTTCAGATGAGTGTCGAATAGAGGGGAATGATCACGTCCCTCGATCTGCTGGCAATGCCCCTACTTATACATCCCAAAATGCCATTGGCCTTCTTGGCAACAAGGGCACACTGTTAACTCATATCCAGCTTCTCGTCCACTGTAACCCCTAGGTCCTTTTCTGCAGAACTGCTGCTGAGCCATTTGGTCCCTAGTCTGTAGAGGTGCATTGGATTCTTTCATCCTAAGTGCAGAACTCTGCACTCGTCCTTGCTGAACCTCATCAGATTTCTTTTGGCCCAATCCTCCAATTTGTCTAGGTCCCTCTGTATCCTATCCCTACCCTCCTGGGTATCTACCTCTCCTCCTAGTTTAGTGTCATCTGCAAACTTGCTGAGGGTGCAATCCACACCAGCCTCCAGATCATTTATGAAGATATTGAACAAAACCGGCCCCAGGACCGACCCTTGGGGCACTCCACTTGATACCGGCTGCCAACTAGACATGAAGCCATTGATCGCTACCCTTTGGGCCCGACAATCTAGCCAGCTTTCTATCCACCTTATAGTCCATTCATCCAGCCCGTACTTTTTTAACTTGCTGGCAAGAATACTGTGGGAGACAGTGTCAAAAGCTTTGCTAAAGTCAAGGAACAACACATCCACTGCTTTCCCTTCATCCATAGAACCAGTTATCTCATCATAGAAGGCAATTAGATTAGTCAGGCATGACTTGCCCTTTGTGAATCCATGCTGACTGTTCCTGATCACTTTCCTCTCCTTTAAGTGCTTCAGAATTGATTCCTTGAGGACCATGATTTTTCCAGGGGGAGGGATAGCTCAGTGGTTTGAGCATTGGCCTGCTAAACCCAGGGTTGTGAGTTCAATCCTTGAGAGGGCCATTTAGGGATCTGGGCCAAAAATTGGGGATTGGTTCTGTTTTGAGCAGGGGGTTAGGCTAGATGACCTCCAGAGGTCCCTTCCAACCCTGACATTCTATGATTATATTATAAAAATATCATTGTAAATCTACCCCTGTTGTGGTCAACATTCCAACTGTAAAGGCCGGGGTAAACGGTTCTCTGTACTGAATTTGTAAATTGTTTCTTTATTATGTTATTAACCTCTTTGAATTAATCACAGGCTACATTATAAGAACTCCTGAGTTCCCGTTAACACCATCTTGGCTAATAGCCTCGATGAAATTATCTCCTTCTTTTACAAAAAATAAAAACACTTCATTATAGTCTTGGCCTTTATAACATTTTCTGACAAGACGTTCCACAGGCTAATATTCCTGTGTTTATTTCTTTTTGTTTATTTTAAACTGCTTAGCAATCTTATTGGTAACCCCTAGTTCTTGTGTTATAAAAAAAAGAGAAGTAAATGACACTTATTTACTTTCTCAACAACAGTCAGGATTCACAGACCTCTATTGTATTCCCCATTTCGTTATCTCTTCGCCAAGTTGGAAAGTCCCAGTCTTGTTAATTTTTTCTTATAGAAAGTTGTTCCAGACCCCTGATTATTTTTGTTGCTTTTTTTTTTCTGTGCTTTTTTTCAGATATGGCTGTTACATATTAAGTGAATGGTTTTTAGGGATTTATACCCAATGATTCCAGAACCCTTTTTCTTTTGGGTGGTAGCAGCTAATTTAGACCCCATTCTTTTGTTCGTATAGTTGGAATTATGTTTTTCCAACGTGCATGACTTTGCATTTGTCAAAAGAAAAGGAGGACTTGTGGCACCTTAGAGACTAACAAATTTATCCGATGAAGTGAGCTGTAGCTCATCAAAGCTTATGCTCTAATAAATTTGTTAGTCTCTAAGGTGCCACAAGTCCTCCTGTTCTTTTTACGGATACAGACTAACACGGCTGCTACTCTGAAGCTTGTATTTGTCAGCATTGAATTTCATCTGCTTAGTCACCCAGTTCTGTAAGATCCCTTTGCAACTCTTTAAAGTCTGTTTTGGACTTTACCTTAAAGTTTTGTATCATCTGGATGTGACAAAGTGGGGTTTTATTCCTCTTGTTATATTGCATGTGAGTCTTACTGTCCTATACTATTGCTGTGTGTACCTCAGTTTCCCTGTGTACTGCATCAATACTTCAGTGGTGGGAATTGGGTATGTGATTTTTGCTGAGGCCCTTGGGGCAGGTGAGGCTGCCCAGCTTTCTGCACCTATGTAACCCGAGACCCAGCACTGGGGATGCAACCAGGTGACACCTTTTGCCCGGGAAGCAAGACAAAGAGACAGGACAAAAAGACAGAAGAGCAACAGAGGGGTGTCAGAGGTCGGGTGGCTGGAAGCTGGCAGTCTGCATGGGGGGACTGGAAGAGGGGGAGTTCAGAGCGTCTGGCACAGGACTCTCACAATGGACTGGCTGAAAGTCACTGATTTCTGTGCTAACAAGTTCTGTCCAATGCTGTGTTCCTGTCGACTAATAAATCTGTTTTACCGGCTGGCTGAGAGTCACGTCTGACTGTGGAGTTGGGGTGCAGGACCACTCTCTGGCTTCCCCAGGACCCCCGCTCAGAGAGAGGACGCATGCTGCCCCAGAGTCCTGACTGTCTTCATACGAGAGAAGCTGGGAGCGGCCAGGCAACCCCAGGGGTCACCCCAGCCACCACCCAACTGGGGATGTGGGAGGGGCTGAAAGCAGCCAGGCACCTACCTAACCAGCAGGGGATCTTCATGACCAAGTTCCCCATTGGTGGAGCTGAGATGGTTGGAGTTGGAAATGGAATTGAAACTGAAGGAGTTAGAGGATCGTGAGAGACAGAGGCAGCATGAACTGGTGATGGCGGAGCTGAGGAGAGAGACCCCTACTGTGGTGAGTGAGGATGGTCCCAGGGTTGCTAAGCCCGCAGGGAACTCTGAAATAAAAGCTCTGCCTCAGTTTAAGGAAGGGGATGATATAGATGCCTTCCTCACTGCCTTTGAGAAGGCTTGCAGTGTGCACCAGGTTGACCCTGTGGACAGGCTTTGGCATCTTACCCCCTTACTGGGTCCCAAAGCCATAGAGATGTTCAGCCAGATGGATTAGGTGGAAGCCGGGGACTAAGAACTGTTCAAACAAGCCCTGCTGCACAAGTTTGAGCTGACCCCCGAGGTGTACAGGAAAGGGTTTCAGAGTATGCAGAAGACCCCGGAGATGACCTATCTAAAACTGGTCACGCTGATTGGGGAATACACCCCAAGTGGGTGAATGGGGATGGGGCCCAGACCAAGGAGGATGTGATTGAACTGATGGGGCTGGAACGACTATATGAACTCTGTTCCCCTGACCTGAGGATGTGGCTGGTGTACAAGAGGCCGAAAGACCTGCGTCATGCAGGGCTGAAGGCTGACGAGTTTGTAGACAGCAGGTCAGGATATGGAATGGAATCCCAAGGGGACAGGCCCACATCAGTGCAGAAGGGGGGCCACCCAGGGGCTTCCCTGAAGGGAGTCTCAGATAATTCCCTCCCGAGAGGCACAGCCAATACCCGAGCTGACTGACCAGCCCCAGGGGACCAACAGGACCTGAGGTGTAATTCCTGTGGGCAGAGGGGCCACAGATGGACCCAGTGCCAAAAGCTCAGGGGCAGGATGAGCAAACCGAGCCCTCAAAGGGTTAACTGGGTGGGAGCCCAGCTGGAGGAGGGGCTGGCTCCTCAGGCAGAAGGGGTTGGCAGTTTAGCAATGGCTCAAGAGCAAGGAGTCTCCCAGGCCATCTCCTTGGGGAGGCTTGATGCTCTGGATTCAAAGTTTTCAATCTACAAGGTGGGCGCGGGATGGCCCCTGAGGAGCGAGTGCCTCATTCCCCTGGAGGTGGATGGGAAGCAGGTCACAGGGTACTGGGACACGGGCGCTGAGGTGACACTGGCCTGGCCTGAGGTAGGGGCCCCAGACTGGGTGGTGCCCAACACTTACCTGACCCTGATGGGCGTGTGCAGGACCCCGTTTAAGGTACCCATGGCAAGAGTACATCTGAAATGGGGGGCCCAGGAGGGGCCCAAAGATGTGGGGGGTGCACCCCCGAGGTGCCGATGGGGGGTGACCAGGCGGATTGGCGGGGCAGCCCCCAGAGTGCCCTAGTCATCACCCCTAGCCAGAGCCAGCGAAGGGCACTCTGCCCTGACACCAGGGGCAGTGCCCTACCAGGGGCACAGGTCCCTACCCCAGTGGGAAAGGAGCCACTGGGAACAGGTCTTGGCGGGGCTGCGGCCTCATACCTAGCCACTGAGAGGAGGCAGGTCCCCACCCCTTCCCCAGCCGCTGAATTCCAGACCGAGCTGTGGAAGGATCCCTCCTTAGAAAACCTGAGGGAACTTGCTGGCCAGAGCAGGGCGAAACCCCTGGGGGAAGGCTGCCGGGAAAGATTCCTGTGGGCGAAGGGAATGGGCTCCCCAAGGGGAAGTGGAACTGTGGGGGATCAGCAGACAGCTGGTGGTCCCCCAGAAGTACCACCACAGGCTACTGTACCTGGCCCATGATGTCCCTCTCTCAGGACACCAGGGAATCCAGCACACCAGGCAAAGGCTGCTACATAACTTTTACTGGCCCAGGGTCTTTGATGCCATCCAGCAGTACTGCAGGTCCTGCGACCCCTGCCAGAGGGTGGGGAAGAGCCGGGAGAAGGGGAAAGCAGCTTTGAGGCCTCTGCCTGTCATAAACGAGCCTTTCCAGAAGGTGGCCGTGGATATAGTGGGATGGTGGGCTACTACTGGAGGTTCATGCCCCACTTTAGCTCCATAGCCACCCCCATCACTGAGCTATGTAAGAAGGGTAAGCCAGATAAGGTCTGGACAGAGCAATGCCAGAGGGCTCTCTGTGCTCTGAAGGAGGCTCTGATCAAGGGCCCGGTGCTGGTAAACCCGGACTTTGACAAGCCCTTTATGGTGTTCACCAATGCCTCAGACACCGGGCTGGGTGCGGTGTTAACGCAGGTTGGCGGAAAGGGGGAGAGACACCCCATCGTGTACCTGAGCAGGAAGCTGCTGCCCTGGGAGCAGAATTATGCAGCCACAGAAAAGGAATGCCTGGCCATGGTTTGGGGCCCTTTAAAAGCTGCAGCCATATCTATTTGGGCAGCACTTCGCCGTGTACACCGACCATTCGCCCCGACATGGCTACATCGATGAAAGGGGCCCATGCCAAGCTCCTGAGGTGGAGTCTCCAGCTTCAGGATTATGACATGGAGGTGGTCCATGTGAAGGGGAGTTCCAGCGTTATAGCCGATGCTTTTCCTGGAGAGGGGGGCCGGAACTTCCCCAGGCCACGAGCTAAAGTGGCCCCGCTCAGTTCTGCCTCAGAGCGGGGAGAGATGTGACAAAGTTGGGTTTTATTCCTCTTGTTATGCTGCATGTGAGTCTTACTATCCTACACCAATACTGTGTGTACCTTGGTTTCCCTGTGTACTGCACCAATACTTCAGTGGTGGGAATTGGGTGTGTGAGTTTTGCTGAGGCCCTTGGGGCAGGTGAGGCTGCCCAGCTGTCTGCACCTATGTAACCTGAGACCCAGGAGGGGGGATGTGACCAGTTGACACCTTTGGCCCGGGAAGCAAGACAAAGAGATGGAGGAGCAACAGGGGGGGTTTCAGGGTTGGGTGGCTGGAAGCTGGCAGTCTGCATGGGAGGATTGGAAGAGGAGGAGTCCAGGGCGTCTGGCCCAGGACTCCCAAGATGAACTTGGCTGAAAGTCACTGATTTCTGTGCTAACAAGTTCTGTCCAACGCTGTGTTCCTGTCGACTAATAAATCTTCTGTTTTACTGGCTGGCTGAGAGTCATGTCTGACTGTGGAGTTGGGGTACAGGACCACCCTCTGGCTTCCCTAGGAGCCCCGCCCGGGCGGACTCACTGCAGGAAGCTCATGGTGTGGAAGGGGATGCTGAATGCTTCCAGGGCAGACCCAGGAAGGTTGAAGCTGTGTAAGGTTCTTGCCCTGGAGACAGTATGCTCAGAGAGAGAAGGCATGCTCCCCCAGAGTCCTAACTGGCTTCATACGGAGTATGACTGATCCATAAAGGACTTTCTCTCTTATCCTATAACAGCTCACCTTGCCTAAAAACCTTCAGTAAGGGTTCAAAGACTTTCTGAAGATCTTAAGCAACCCAAGAATATATAATTCAAGGGGCTTGGTTCTAAAATTAAACTAAAATTCCAGTCATAAATATAGGATCAGCTGTAAAATTGTATAACTTCACTGAGAATATGAAAATGTGTCAATGAAAATGTAATTGGTGCACATAGCATCTTCTATAGCTTATGTACAGGCAACTGAAGTAACCTTACATGCCCTCAAGGGTCTTAGCAAGTCACACGCCCTTGTTCCTACCACCTAAGCATTGGTGCAACATGCAGGAAAACTCAGTCACCACATATAGTACTTACGCAAAACAGTCAAAACTCACATAGACTCGTTTACAACACAAAGTGTACCAGGTAACATATGCCAGCACCTGGAAAATAAAACAGGGTATTATGGAATAGTACCAGAAGGAAATGGATTATGGTAAATACCCAAAGTGAAATGGAAACAAATATTAGGCACACAGTGAAAACTGGGCACCCTAATCACAGGAGGAAATTGAAATTTGAATTAAAAAGGGGGTAACCGCACCATGAATTTACAATAAAAAAAAGGGTTGGTGGGAATTACATAAACTAAACCCAGATATATGTTGATATCAAATGGGAAAGGATAATGTTGTAATAAATAGCCTGGCCTATGGACCAAGGAATGTAATCTATTTGTGAAGATGTAACTCATTTCCAATACGAACAATATCAAACATCCTCAAATAACCAACTTTATGACTCAGCCTGGATTAACATTGCCAAATTTAAGGAAAATAGAGTGGAATAATACAGATTGGGTTATGAAAATACAAATGAATCAACGCACACTAGACCAAATAGACCGGTCAAGTAGACTAATAATATCCATAAATGGTATGCTTGCTCGAAAATTTTAAATTGTTAAAAAAGCTGTAGAAAAACTAAGATCTCAAATGTGTACTTGTTATAATGTTGTATGTCAAGTAACAGCATAAAATAAAGTTAAATGGGCCATGTTATTTAAAATTTCTGAAACTGCAGCATTATTCCTTGTATGTTTCTGGTTTTGAATATCAAATGTGTAAGCAATATAAAAAAAACAAGCTTAGCGAAAAATTTATAAAATTGAGTTGTTGGATTATGCTACTAAAAATTGTAAGATAATGTTTTAAGTTTTATAGAAACCAGAAAAGGAGACATATGATCTAATAGTTAGTGAACAAATTGTGGGTATGATTGATGCGCTATTACAATTATCTTTGGTAACTGAATATCGAATCAGGGACTGTTGGGATGGAGCCGAATTGGTGTGGCCATACTGAATGAATGGTGTGAGAACATGGCTTGACATGACTGAACTGTGAAAGAGGATTCTGGGAGCAGAATCCTTCTCTGAGCATCAGGCAGATGCCAGAGGTGAAACTGAATGGCTCCAAGCTGCATGTATGATCAATACTGATCTTGGAGTCAGCAAATATGTCCACTTCAAAGCAGACAACACGTGTAGAGCATCCTGAGTGGGCCATGGGCTGACCGGGGCATCTTGACCCTGTTGAAGGACCCACGCAGGGGGCTGAAGTGAATGATTGATAAGGGAGTGAATGTGGGGTAATGTTCAGTTGGCACCACTCTGCAATCTCCTCCTAAAGTATTAATTAGGTAAAAATTAGTAGCCACATGCCCACTGGACGTGCTTTTAAGACATGTGACTCCTTTGAGGAAAAAGAGTATAAAAATCAAGCAAATTAAATTACTGTTGGGGGAATTCCTTAATTAACGCTTAAAGAAGCAATGCTGCTAGACAGAGTAGCCAAAACTCTGCTCTGTGGGCTGGAGTAGGACTGTGAGCCTGAGGGGTTTCCAGGCAGCCAAGGCCTGGCCTTGAGGGAATCCGAGACAGACCAGAGGGCTGAGGAGACCAGACCTGGAGGAAGAAATCATCCATAGAATTGATAACCACCTTCTCTGTTTGCCAAGCAGGACCTGTGTGAGGCTAGCACAGGACCTGTTTGTGTATGTTTGTGAAAGAGAGGCTCACGAAGAGGAATATATAGCTCTTAATGTATAGTTCTTAAATGTCTAACATAGGAGTTATGTGCTTAATGTAACCCTTTACCCGTTGTGTAATTCCTTCTCAAATAAACTGTTGTGTATGTAAGATAATTACTGTGGACCTTTTCCACTGGTATGACAGTAATCTGCTCTGCTGGGAGCCATTAAAGATCCATATCAGGGGTAGTAGCCTCCTGGTGCCAACATTTGGTAGCAGAGGATGGTTACTGTCGTGTCCAAGAAAAAAGTGCCAACAGTTCCCAGTTTTTGGAGCTGTGCAGGGTTTACCACATGCCAGGATCCCGCTGATGTCTTTAATTATTATTGTTATTATATCCTGTTTGCATGAGTGTATTGCCTAGAAATCCAAATCAAGGCCCACGGCCTGACTGTGCTTGGCACTGTGTAAACATATAACAAAAAGGCTGACCTTGCCTCCAAGGGCTCACAGTCCACGTGACAGATAGGACTTGACGGGAGGATAGACGAGACCAATAGGGTGGGGAAGGGTGGGAGGATACCGTAACAAAATAAAGAAAGATCACCAGACAAACAGAACTCACAGCTCATGGTTTGCTTGACAGTGCCAGGATCCAGTGTTTTCCTGGCCTCGTGGCAGAGGTGGGTTTCAAGGAGAGATATAAAAGAGGTTAAAGTTTTGCAGCATGGAAGAACCCCGGAGTCGATTGGCTGAACAGGTTGCATAAGGCTGTGAATCTGATTCTTAGAGGTGGCTTGTCCCTTGTGCCAATGTTTTAATTGTCTAAACAGGAACATTCTTGGCCACCAGAACATTCAGATGAGGAAAACCAGTGCCCTTCCATTAAAGCCGTGCTTTTCTCATGTCTGCAAGATATATTCCTTCTGTGCTGTTCTGGCAGTCAGGGCTGCCTTCAGGCTAAAGCAAGAATTATCAACAGTTTGTTTTCTAACACTGCAGGGAAAACTAAGCACTTAAACAGAGACCACAGATCTGCAATAAGAAGCAGAGGAGAGCCCAAAATGCCCCTAAATTCACTCCAAACTGCCGTACCTTGTGCACACTTCATCAAACAGTTCAGGATTTTATCTATTGTTGATGCACTGGAGTTAAACTCTTTTGTCTTTGGGTTGTTTGAGTGATGCATTCCTTTGGCTCTTCCATGGCATTTTTCAATGTTATGCCACTTTTAATTCCAATAATGCTCTTTAACACAACTGAAGTCCTGCTTTGATACATTCTAAATCTCTCCTTATTTTATTGGGTTGTGGGCGCCTGAGGCATCCTTTCATAGAAGACTTGTGTAAAAGATGACAAGCCCCGCAGGAATCTTTCAGAAAAATAGCTAAAAGAAAAGATAAAACTTCCTCATTGCGCTCTTTTCACTAAGGTTAGGGTGTGTCGTAGTTATTATTTGTACAATAGTTTATATATATGGAGTCAGGGTAACAAGGATTCCCATAACAGCTATGCATGAAAGATCTGTCATTCAGAGAAAACTTTATCCCAGCTCATCTTTTTTACCTTTTCAAACAATATAGAATCATAGCACTGGAAGAGACCTTGAGAAGTCATCTACTCCAGTCTTCTGCATTCATGGCAGGACTAAGGGCTTGGCTACACTTGCAAATTACAGCGGAATAAAGGAGCCCTGGGCACACTAGCTGACTACCCGTCCACAATGGCAAGGTATGTAGAGTGCTCTGACTCCATGGCTACAGCGCTGCTGGTACTCCACCTTGGCGAGTGGAATAACATTTGCTGCGCCCCCACTGGACAGCCACAGCGCCAGTGCGGATGAGGTGTTGCATTACTGCGCTCTGATCAGCCTCTGGAAACGTCCCATAATCCCCTTAAGTCAAGTGGCCATTCTTGTCATTGTTTTTGAATCGCTGCAGGAATGCGGATATGCCCTTTGAAAGCTCCTTTTCTGACATCCAACTGCTTATTTGCTTCGAGACAAAGCAACCATTAGTGTGAAATGCTGTGCGTGAGAGAGAGAGGTGGGGGGTGTCTGCTGCTGTCTGAACTTACAAGACAGCACGCTGACATGCTGTCAGGCCCCCAAAAACCTACTCTCTCTCCCCCCACATACACACAACACACTCCCTGTCACACTCCACCCCACCCCCTCCCCATTTGAAAAGCACATTGCAGTCACTTGCATGCTGGGATAGCTGCCCATAATGCACCGCTCCCAATGCCGCTGCAAGTGCTGCAAATGTGGCCACGCCAGTGCGCTTGAAGCTGTCAGTGTGGACAGACTGCAGTGCTTTCCCTACTGCGCTCTTCGAAGGCTGGTTTAACTCAAATTGCTCTACATCTGCAAGTGTAGCCATGCCCTAAGTATTATCTAGACCATCCCTGACACAGGTGTTTGTCTAACCTGCTCTTAAAATCTCCAACAATGGAGATTCCATAACCTAGGTATTTACAACTAAAGTCATGCTGGATCGTACTAGTTACCTTATTGATTAAAGAGAATAAGATAAGCGAACGTGTACAACAGCTTCTCGTAAAAGAGAACATAATGTGTAATGTAATGCAAAAAGAGTGCCAATCTATTCAGTGTCATTATTTTGCATCTACAGACCTTGGCCAAAAACTGCAGAAAGTTCTAAACACCCAGCATCTGCAAATCAGGTGTCTCGAGTTGGGCACCCTACAATGGAGGCACCCAGAATCATTAGTGACTTTAGACAATCTTGAGCCTGTCAAAATCATCAGTGATATACCATAATAATACAGATGATAATTACTAGTCACATGCCTTTATGATCTCCTGAAAGACACTGAGGCCCTGATCCTAAAAGGTATTTAGGCAGCTAACTCCCAGGTAATCTGAGCCTCGGATACCATAGTGATGGACACAGTTCAAGAGTCTGAATAGAATATATTATAATGTTGCATTTCCGAAACCCAGTGTGGTCTTACTGAGGTATCACAATGTGAAGTGTTCTCTGCGGTCCAATGAAGATTTAGGGAATGTCTACATGTACATGCTGGGTGAAGATGCTCTATGTGGACAGGAGAGAGTTCTCCCATCAGCGTAATAACAACCACCTCTGCAAACAGCAGAAGCTCTCCCACCAACATAGAGCTGTGCACACGATTCCTTATGTCGGTGCAACTTACATCGCTCAGGGGGAGGATGGTTTATTCACACTCCTGAGCGACATAAGTTTGCCAACATAAGCTGTAGTACAGACATAGCCTTAGAGTGTTGTTTTCAAAAACACATATGGAAGCTGTCTACACAACTCCCACTGTAAATCAATGCTCGACAGTGCTTTACAAAACATGATCATTACTAGCTATTCATTACACTTTTTTTTTTTTTTTGAAAAGGGGATGTGAATGATTTTCAGGTTTGAGGGTCCACATATTGGGCTGCTGTTCTTTGCAGGCACAACATTTGTACCCCAAAACCCCTAAATAGAAGGTCAGGCCTCAGCCAGCCAGAAACCATGCACCCTTTAAACTATTTTAGAAAGAGCAGCTGTTGCTGGTGTTGGCTAAAAGTTATGCTGAATCATTCAACTTGGCTAAGCCTGACATGGGAATCTCACTGATAGTCTCCAGAATAAATACTGGCAAAGGTGAGAAAGAGTTAGGCCAGATACTTTCAGAGAAAACAAATGTGAACCATCACTGCTTGGTGACAATCCTGAGATTATGAAGAGAACAGTTTATGGTTGAACCATTCCTCATTTTGGCCAATTTTTTTTCCATCGGATGCACATACATTCAGGGATCGCATTGGGCCACATATAGGGATCTAGGTCAGAATTTAGCTCTTGTTCCCCCCCCCCCCCAAAAAAAAAAGAAGAAGAGAAGAAGAAGACTGATTATTGTGCCCGTTGTTTAGTTTTCTTACCGTCCTTGTGAGAGTGAAGAACCAGTATGTGAATGCATTATTTAGTCTGAGAATTATGGTAGGTTGTTCACACTTTTGATTTTCTATATTCTGCCTTTTCATTCACTTACATTTCAACGTTTCCCCTCCATAGGTTTGTAAGCTGAAGAGAGAAAATCAGACTTTCAGACAATCAGAGCACCGAACGACAAGAAGACCAAAAATGAATAAGCTACAGACTATACAAGTCATCAATGTAATTAAGCCAGGAAAAGGTTAAGGGTTGACTAGATCACAGTCTACAAGTACCTACATGGGGAGGAGATTTCTGACAGTAGGTAGCTCTCTAATGTAGCAGAAAAAGGCATGATTAAATCTTGTGTCTGGAAGCAGAAGGTAGACAAATTCAGCCTAGAAATCAGATACACATTTTTAACAGTGAGAGTAATTAACTATTGGAACAACTTATCTAGGGCCATGGTGGATTCTCCATTACTTGACGTCTTTATATCAAGACTAGATGTTTTTAAGATATATGCTGCAGCTCAACCAGAAGTTATAGGCTTGATGCAAGAATTATTGGATGAGGTTCTCTGGCCTGGGCTACGCAGGAGGTTAGAATAGGTGGTCCTTTCTGGCCTTTCTGTGAATCAACATTGCCATGCTGTCCCTCCTTCTGTAAACAAAGATATAATCAGCAAATGTGACAAAGATGACCCAAGAACTTCACAAATCTCTTAAAAACTCTGGGATATAACCCTGTCGGATGAACCCATCCGGGAAAGAATTATATTAAAATGATACTGACTCTATAAAATATCAAATAGCATAAAGAAACGCTTTTCTTGAACTATTTTATTATAACACCACAGATGGTTAAAATTGAATGAGTAATTAAATTCAATTTATTTTTTACTTTATGCTCTGTTTATTTATTTTGTTCATATTTTTCTCATCTTCTGCCATGAAAGTCAATAAAGTCATTATCGCTTTTGTTTACAGCTGTCATAAATATAAAGGGAAGGGTAAACCCCTTTGAAATCCCTCCTGGCCAGGGGAAAGCTCCTCTCACCTGTAAAGGGTTAAGAAGCTAAAGGTAACCTCGCTGGCACCTGACCAAAATGACCAATGAGGAGACAAGATACTTTCAAAAGCTGGGAGGAGGGAGAGAAACAAAGGGTCTGTGTGTCTGTCTATATGCTGGTCTTTGTCGGGGATAGACCAGGAAAGGAGTCTTAGAACTTTTAGTAAGTAATCTAGCTAGGTATGTGTTAGATTATGATTTCTTTAAATGGCTGAGAAAAGAATTGTGCTGAATAGAATAACTATTTCTGTCTGTGTATCTTTTTTGTAACTTAAGGTTTTGCCTAGAGGGGTTCTCTATGTTTTTGAATCTAATTACCCTGTAAGATATCTACCATCCTGATTTTACAGGGGGGATTTCTTTATTTCTATTTACTTCTATTTTTATTAAAAGTCTTCTTGTAAGAAAACTGAATGCTTTTTCATTGTTCTCAGATCCAAGGGTTTGGGTCTGTGGTCACCTATGCAAATTGGTGAGGCTTTTTATCCAACAGTTCCCAGGAAAGGGGGGGTGCAAGTGTTGGGAGGATTGTTCATTGTTCTTAAGATCCAAGGGTCTGGGTCTGTAGTCACCTAGGCAAATTGGTGAGGCTTTTTACCAAACCTTGTCCAGGAAGTGGGGTGCAAGGTTTTGGGAAGTATTTTGGGGGGAAAGACGCGTCCAAACAGCTCTTCCCCAGTAACCAGTATTAGTTTGGTGGTGGTAGCGGCCAGTCCAAGGACAACAGGTGGAATATTTTGTACCTTGGGGAAGTTTTGACCTAAGCTGGTAAAGATAAGCTTAGGAGGTTTTTCGTGCAGGTCCCCACATCTGTACCCTAGAGTTCAGAGTGGGGGAGGAACCTTGACAACAGCCATTTTTACTCTCAGGTTCTTACGCTCTAGCATCAAACTGTTGTTATCAGCCACCGTTTTTATGGGCCCAATCCTGGCAGGTGCTGAATGCCTCTGGAAGACATTGATTTCTGTGAGCTCTGAAGGTGCTTTGTGGATCTGCAGGATTGAGAACTTCTGGGAACTTCACTACACTATGCCTGGTGCAGTGCCACCAACCATGATCACTCTGGCAGGTGCAACTGTCCTCATTAGCCTGTGCATGTTTGATGATCCTGATGATGAGGGTGCTTAGCCACTTTCAGGGTCAAGCTTTGTAGTTAAGCATCTAGCTTGATATTTTGGTTCCTTCAGAGGAGACATAAAATACATTTTCCATTGGGTAAGACATTCTGCAGCTCTCGCTGCAAACAAAGAGAGAGAGAGAAATTTTCTCTAGACATCTCTTAAAATCGGTGACTAAAACCAAAGCAATTTAAATCAAAACTCCTGAGGCAATGATGAATCCTGCAGGACTTCTCCAAAATAATAGGGGTTCAATGGGCTGTGGCTTTTGAGCTGCATATGGCATTTGGGGTGAAAAATTCCTTTGTTTATTTCTAGCTCACTCTCTTAAATGTCTGAAGAATTTAGGTCAGATCCTCAGCTGGCATAAACGCATGTAGCTGTATTGGGGTCAGTAGACAGGCATGTAAACCCAAAGGGTTGTGCAAGAGAGACATTTTACTGACATAGGGTGTATCACACAGAACCTGAGATGATAACAGAGAACCTGTCAGGGTGAGGGCTGCGAGAGACACCCAGGAATTGTAAAATTGTTAGCTCTTTAATCTTTTGATCATTAAACATACCTACCAAATGTGTCCCCTCTACTGAAGCTGCTACCCAGTTCATAGCCTTGTGTACGTGATTTACACTGATTACTTCCCAGCACAGGTTTGCCAGTCAGGAGTGGGAAGAGAGGCGTTCCTTGCCCAACAGCGCTGTGCTGGGGAAGTCCCTAGTGTAGATGTAGTTATTCGATCAACAAAGCTGTGCTTTTATCAATAGAGTTTGTGCCACTGGGTCTGCCAAGCCACTACTGCACCTCATTCAAATCCCTGCATAAAAACCTTACCTCCTCTAGGTTGCCCATGCCCTTCCTCAGCCCACTCCCTCCCTGCTGTGTGTGGCACCTCTTTGTGCCACATCGAACAGTGGTTTGCAGAGCTGTTAGTGACCGGGTCCCTGGCTTCTAGTCTATAGTGGACAAATACCTCACCCGATTTTGGACGCTATAAGGAAATTTAGCAAAATAAATAATATTCAAAAGAAGCCTTTGTTAAAAGGCTTAGTAGAGGGAGGTCTGCACTGAAGTAGACTTCCCGGGGATGTAAGCTCTGCATCCCAGCAGCCCTGCAGCCATGACAGCCTTAAAAGGCCAGTGGTGTCTGGGCACAGTTATCTGTCATGGTGAGGCTCAGGGAGGAGGCAATCTTGAACGCAGGCTGGGTGACCAGTTAAAAAGGAAGCAATGTGATCTAGTGGTAGATGAGTCAATGGACAAGGAAACTTCATTTCTGTTCTGCTGTGTGACCTTGGGCTAGTCATTTAATCTCTCTGCTTCCCCTTCCTTTGTGCTTGTTTATTTAGAATATAAGCTCTTTGGCTCAGAGACTTCCTCGTCTTTTTCACATGATGAGAGACAAACATCATGTGTGTGTACAGCACCTGACACAATGGGGCCTCAATCTCCATTGTGACCTCCAGGACCTATTTATAAACAACAATAATATAAACCAAGATTTGGCGAAAAGTGAAGCCCAAAGCCTTGAAGGTTCCCTGAATGCATCCTTCCCTTTGCTACTGCATTCAGCACATCACAGACATCAGGCCTCTCACATCTAACTTCCACTTAAGAAGCTTAAGCAGGAGCTTCTGATTTAGTTTCTTAAGAGTGAGCAAAACTTGAGAGAGGCTCATCCATCTCCAAATCGCTGTTGGGCAGAGTGAAAGCCCCAGAACAGAAGGGCAGCAGTGTCCTATGCAGTCTGGACATCAACAAGCCATTGTTTAATGTCACTGCAGCCAAACTGCAATGGGAAAGGCTACATTGCTGCAGCATACCTGCTGTTCTCCGCCGTTCCTGCAGGTGTATGGACAGAATGGCTGACTTTAAGTTATGCTTATACTTTAAACAGGCACGTGTAAGATTATGGAAAGATTTAGCTTTTAAAAGTCAAACACAAGGCCAAATTCTTAAACAATATGAAATTGGTGTGATGTATATGTTGTAATATGCTATAGGCCGTATGGACCTAGTATAAATGCTGTATGCTTGACATGAGGACATGAGTTGCTTGCTGGCAGCTGAAGCAAGGGTTTAAGGTTATGAGCGGTCAAGAATTGTCTGCGTAAAACAAACTTGGTCATGTCCCTAAGAGGAAATGGAATGTTTTGGATTATGGCAGCCTGCCCAGAACTGCTCTTCTGGAGTTATGGATGAAAGGCTTAGTAAACAGACAAAGAGCTACTGATGCGACGGACTGGTCTATGAAAAAGGCTGTTTGCTATAGCTGAAGTTGGAATCAGACATCAACCCAGAGTCCTGAAAAAGAAGAGGCGTGTAACACGGGGCTCCCCACTCCTTGTGATCGGACTGAATTTTGACTGGCCATCGGGGTTTCCTTTGGATCTTCAGATTCTGGTGTAGTATGAAAGGAGTGTGAATGGGAAGTGAGTGGAGTTTATATTGTAATCAATAAAAATATTTAGAGTATTATGAACTAACACTGTGTCTGGTATCTGTCTGCTCCCCAATCCCGTAGGGAGGCCTCTATCAGAGCCTAACAAAATGGCCCTTAAAATGGGAGTCCATGCGGGCTGCCAAAACACTGATGCGTGCTTGTGATTTGGCTGGTAGCAACCTCACATGCATACAACCCCCTTGCATAGATTACTTCGGCCAACAGCATGAATAACCTGAGTGAGGTGGTGTGCACAGACATCTCTGCTGGGTCAAGCAACTCACATGTATAATAATTCAGACCAGGACCCCCATGTGTATAAAATCCATCACTTGAGAATGCAAGTGACAATGCAGAAAAATAATTGCATATGCAAGTTATTTACACCAACAACTGGGGAGGAGAGGGCCCACATTTTGAAAACTTGGCCCATTCTGCCTACAGGGCATTTGATGCATTCCCTTTGGCTAACCTTCTTGTTTCTGCCTATAATTATTTAGAGATCAGAGAGTAGGGCAATATATTTTCTTGGACCATCTTCTGTTGGTGAGAGGGACAAGCTTTCGAGCCACACAGCTATTCCTTAGACATTTTAATTGTAAAGTGGTATTTCAGCTGGAATCTTAGCTCTGTAGGAATTATTGCTCTGTGTATTTCCCCCTCTATTTTATTCATAAAGATAAATGTGATAATCATGAAAAGAAAATAATAACAAACTTTGAAAATATTTATTTTTTTTATTTGAGTTCCGTTGTCGTAACATAAGGTGGTAAAGACTAAAAATCTGTCATTGCTGGTTGCAGCCTTGTTTTCAGCAAGGCCACCACTGTCTCTTTCACCAGTAATTGTTTCTTTCATTTGTTTGCCAGTACTGTATATTTCAGAAGGAACAGGCACTGCGAGGTGTGGCTCTGAACTCTCCAGCTGTGCATAATGGGTACGCTGGAGTGTGTCACCCAAACATGCCAGAGAACAATAGCTGCAGCCAGCCCCTACCTTGGCCTTTACTGGAAAATAGCATTGTCTCATTGTCCCCTCCTGGAGAGCCTGGGCTTCAATAAAACCAAAACAAGAATCTCTTCATAAATACAGATGCCCCATGGCACTTTTTTTCCTTGGCCAGGACAGGAAATTATGCATTTTACCTCACCCACTTCATACAAAACAGACACATACCAACTCAAACAGGCATGCACGCACCCAGACACACCCACAAATATAGACACGTACACACAGGCACACAGGCAAATGGAAAGATACAGACACATTCATGCAAACAGGGAGGCACCCAAAGATGCAGGGGGGCACAAACACACACACAAAGGGATACAGGAGACTATGTGTGCGTGTACACACACACACTGGAGGATGTGAACACACACACAAAGAGGACATGCACACACAGGGATGCTTGTACACAAAGGGGGACATGCAGGGGGATACATACAAACCCAAAGAGGGACATGCACACACAAAGGGGGGATGCCCAAAAGGATGGACAGACACACACGCAGAGAGACAGAGAGAATCTTTTTCAGTGTCTGGGGTCAGGAAATAAAACTGACCAGCACCCTTGAACTCGTCCACCCCCTTCCCTTACCCCCCATCCTTCTCTCCTCTCCCCCATCAGCCTCTCTTCTCTTCCTTTTCCCCGTCCCCTTTCCCTCCCTTCACCAACTTTCTCTTCCCTTTCCCCATCCTCTCTTCCTTCTCCCCTTTCCCATCCTCCTCTCCCTAGGGTGACCCCCAGTCACAAGTCCCCCCCGCGCCTCCCCTGGCGTCTTGGTTCGTCGTTTCTCTCTCTTTCGCTGCCACTTTCGGTTTTAAAGTCACCCTGCGCTGGGGATGCGTTTCTATTGGTCCAGCTGGGATAAGGCCACCACCTTAAATCCTCCTGGATTGGTTTGGCTCTTCATCAATCATTTCTAGAATCTGGGACTCCAGAAGGGCTGAATGGAGAAGGAGGGAGGGAGAAATAGAAACTGGCGCACAGAGGGAGAGAGCAGCTGCCAGAGGCCAGGAGGAGGTACATGTGGATGGCTGGCTGGGTGGGGAGCTGGGGAGAATGGGGTATTCAGTACTGTGTGTATAGAATAATGCAGAGACAGTGTAATAGATTGTAAGGTAATAAATGATCTATATAGTGACTATGTAATAATGATTATAGGGATCCAGATTATTCTTCCCTGTTTTCATTTAGGTCCTTTTTGTGATGAGGTTTATTGCAAAACTCAGAGGTCTGATCATCTATTCTGCTGAATATGATTTTCAGTTCCCTGAGGGGGTCAATGATCAAGGTGTGCAGCCTTAGGGAGGGAGGGTGGCAGCTAAGGGCTGGCAGGAAATACAGGCTGGGGAGAGGTATGGAATAAGCATGGATGAGTTTATATTTATTCTGCTTTCAATGGCTGATCAAGTGCAGCAGTGCAGAATGAATGGGAGCTGTGTGTTCTCATTGTCAGGTTATGCGCAGCAGTTACTCCACAGGATAGTATGGCCATAGCCTGGTCTGTCTGGGAATGTACTTAGCTCTGGGGATACAGAAAAACAGACAGCCATCAGTACAGACTAGGCACCCCGTTTAAATGATGTAGATTTAAATAATGTATTAACGTGGCTCGGGAACTGGGGTGACGGACAAAGTTGTAGTAAAAAACCAAATGAATGAGCACTTGATGTTACGTTACCTCCCTCCCTGTTTTTATAGCAGCATGATCAGGCCACACAATTTGGGCAAAATCCTGGCTTGTTTGGTGTTTATTGATTTTTGTTTTGGTCGCTAAATAGCTCAATTTTGGGTGTGTCTGGGAGGGAGCACAAAGCACTTGGGATGGGCTGAGACCTCAGGGGAGGAGGAGGACATGTTATGAAAGAGACAGTGGGGAAACCCCCCCCCCCCAGCAACAGTGTTTTGTTATAATTTCTGATAATTGGCTGTGGGTTATTTTGTGGGAATAGAACAGGAGGGAAGGGGCTGCCAATAGGCATATATCGGTCTTTTAAGCTCTGTTTCTTTTCATTTTGCCACTGGCCTGCATGCTGATGGGGCAGTTTTGTGTTCTACTTGGGGGGTAAAGATGCGGGACAGTGATATTTGAGCTGAATTAATGTTAAGCTGGGTGACCTTATGGTTTGAAATTCACCTCTCCTCAGAAACCTTCGCTGAAGCCGGGTGAGGGTGCATGGGAGATGCAGCACTGCATCCACATGCTCTGAAAGCCGCCTGCTTCTGTAGTGTGCAGCATTGTTCCTCCCGCAGCACGTCCGTGTGGTAAGTGTACACTCAGCCCAGGCGCTGGGCCCTGGCGGGGGCTGGGGGTTCTGAGCTGTTTTTCCAGGAGACAAGAGGATGACAGAGAAGGGGATGGAGATGGAGGGGCCTAATGGTTTATTTAATTGAGGCAAGGGAGGGAGCCTTGCCTGTGCTCCAGCACTCAGCAAGGAGTGTCTGTCGGGTTATTCTCGGTCATGCACCTGCTGTTGCCACAAGGCAATCGCCTGCCTCAGCCTCTGTCAGGAAATGAATCTCTTTTTCTACCTACTCTGCAGTTCCTGCCATCCCCCTCTCCCCCTTGAGTTAATGATCAAATTAAGCTTAAAAGCTTCCCATAGAGGGCCAGATCCTGCTCTTGCTTAGACCAGTGTACATTAGGAGTAATTGTGTGGAGCCCAATGGAGTTAACCCAGACACATTAAAAACTTTCCCATAAAGGGGCAGATCCTGATTTCACTTACACCGGAGTAAATCAGGGTATGTGTACACCAAAGTGGCACACCCACGGCACTGCGGCTAAGCCGCTGGAGTGCTGCAGTGTAGATGCGTCCTGCATCGACGGAAGGGGTTTTTCCATAGGTGTAATTAATCTACCTCCCCGAGAGGTGGTAGCTAGGCTGATAGAAGAATTCTTCTATCAACATAGGTGCATCTACAGTGGGGGGCTAGGTGAACTTAACCATGTTGCACAGGGAGTGAAATTTTTCACAGCCCTGAGCGAGGTAGCTAGGTCGATCTAATCTTTAGATGTAGACCAGACATCTAAGAGAGCAGCATCTGGGTGAGAGCAGCATCTGGCCCTAAATTTAATCCTGTGGCATAAGCAAAAAATCCAGAACATGAATCATGAAAGATCACTGCCCCACTTGGAAACTTTTAGATCTACGATACATCACCCAAACCACATTCAAATGTTATGCACCCTTTTCTCTATTTCCTTTAGCATTATTGCGGATTGCCAGGTAATATGTGGGAGCTAATGGCTCACTAGAGGTCCCCTTTCAACTCACACCATTATGAGCAGCACAGAACATTTTACTACCTCATACATGGGCTGATACAGTAGCAGGCAAATCAGGCAGAATGCATGTCATACTGAGATGTCATCATGCTTTGAGCTTGGTATTAATGAAATTATATGATCTCCTAGAAAGTAGAAATACTCTAGTGCAATAATGAAGGTATTTTATCTTATTTTAATAATAATAATTAATACTTTTCAAAGAGCTGGTTGACTTCTTTGCATAACATTTTTTAACTTGAAAAATGGCTCCTCCCCCCCCCCCCCCGAAAAAAAAAATCTCTGGCAAAAAATTTGTCAAAAATCTTGAAATTTTTCAATTTCCATGATGTTTTCTGTGATGTTTTTTAAGCAATATTTTTATCAATGCAATGGTATCACAAGGTACCATTCAAATGTTCCAAATTTTAAATCAACAATAACTATAGTTAAATAAAGAATAAAATGCATGACTATTGTTATTTCATTATTATCTTTTCTCTTCCTTGTTGTACTTTGTCAATCAGAGCACAGCACCATTTTTATAATGAGCATGAATTGGATCATTTGCTTTTCTTCCATGGGCAGAGGGGATGCCAATCCAGTGGCTGTCCTTGTGGGCATAAATATAAAACTTCATTGCACCATCCCTTCTTGCGAGCGTATAGACTCCTGAAGGGGCATGCAGGGATGTGGCTTGATGGGATTCTAGAGCTGCTGGAGGAAGGAGGTAGTGGAATAGTGGACCAGCTGTTCTATGCAGTGGCATCCCTGGCTGATCCCACAGAAATCTGAGTAGATACCTGATAGAAAATTAATGCTGTTTCAGTGGCTTTAATTCCTTCTTGGCCCCTCTACAGTTGCGATTGCCACAAAAAAACTGCACTGCCAAGGGAAAATTGGGGCCAGCCTTCCATGCAGACACACCATTACACTCTGCTCTGCCTTCCTCTGTCTTGGAACATCAGAATCCATTGGAAGTGGAGGCTACGACTCCTGCCCATTTCACCTCACCCAATACCCTTCTCTTCAAGTATATAATTGACTGCGAACTCCCTGAGCTGAATCCCATGGAGTTCCCGGCCTCAGCCTTTGTAATTTTCCCAATGGAAAGGGACAAAATCTGTTATTAGGGCTTGTCATGCAAGAAAAACCTTTTCTCATGAACAAAAATCAAATTTTTTAAGTTGTTTTTGTTTCATCTGTTTTCCAATGGTTTCAAAATTTTTCGCAAATCGAAATCCCCTCCTCTGGTTTTATTGAAAACATTCTTGAACTGTTTCTCAGTTTTTGTAATTTACTGAAAACAAAATTAAATGCATTTCAATCACATTTTTTATTTTAAAAATGAAAAAAAAAATCTAAAAAAGCATGATGTTTTTCACAAGAAAAAGGAAAAATGTTGATAATTTTCCATGAAAAAACGTCACTGGATTTTCAGAATAAGGTTCTATTTTCACTAAAATCTTGTCATTTGATATTTTTGACCCACATCAATTATGATGTATGTTGTTGTTGTCTTTTTGCTTAGGGGTCCCAATCAGGAATCAGTATGCCATTGTGCTAGGGGCTGTACAAACACCAGAACAAAAGATGGTCCCTGCTCCAAAGAACTTCCAATCTAAGTATAAGATGAGAGATAACAGGTGGGGGAAATGCTATTTCAGTGTGATAAGCAGTGATCGCAGTGCAGCAGCTGCCAAATGATTTTTCTAGCTATACTTTGCAAAGCAGTCTATTTGTTGGAATATTATTAATCATAATTATGTTCATATCATAGTTTGCATTCCTGAGATCTCAGTGGCCTTTAGCATTAGCAAAGTGAGCTCCACGCTGCTTCCAGTGAGGTAGGTTAGCATGGCTATTAGCATCTTTGTGCAGATTGGTCATTTTCACCCAGGCATGGGGATATCCTAACACGACCCTCAGCTTTTTTCATATCTTGTTTCCTGGTGTATACACTGCTGTGATGGGCATGAATTTATGTTAAAGAAAACCCACCAACCCTTCATTGTGCAGAATCACTTGAGTAGAAAGAGATATAAGTGAGCCCTGTATATATACGGCATAGATCTTGGTAATCAGCAATAATGGGAATGGATGCGCAGAAAAGAATGTGTCCAGGGTTTTGGCAACACATGGTGTTGGGATGATTGCAATGAATGTATGCATATACCTAGGGCTAGGGTGACCGGATGTCCCATTTTTATAGGGACAGTCCCGTTTTTGGGGACCTTTTCTTATATAGGTACCTATTACCTCCCACCCCCGTCCCACTTTTTCACAGTTGCTCTCTGGTCACCCTACCTAGGGCTCAGTACTTCTGAAAGAAGTGCAAAGCCAAAGCTCTAGGATTCAGCCCTCAGAAGTGCAGAGAGGCTTCCATGTAGTGCAGGACAATGAGCTCAGCAACCTGAGTTGACACCGGTGTGTGCTCTGAAATGAAAGCTTTTGACTGGGGAGGAGTTGGCATGCTGGGGAGGGAAGGTTTAGATGGAAGGCCAGATCTTCAGCTGATGTGACATAAGGAAACTTCATTGATGTCACTAGAGCTACAGTGGTTTACACCAGAAGAGAATCTGGCCCACAGGGTGACCATGGCAAAGAGAGTGAGTGCAATCCCGTGAGTTCAGTTCACATGCATAGCAGCTAGGATTTTCAATCTCACCTACTGCCAACAAGGAGTAATTGCTACTACTTTAGATCTGCATTTAGCAGACAGAGTGTGAGGGCCAGTCACTGATGGAAAAGCACCCCAGGGTGCAAAGAAATTAGCATCCAACTACTCAGTGCCGTGTGAGCATCGATTGCAAACACACCAAGGCAAGCTCTGTATTTTTATTATGTGTGTGTACATCACCTAGCATGATGGAGCCCTGGGTTGTGGTTGGGGCCGCTAGGCACTACCATGGCACCATAAATAAATTAAAATGATTACTACAACATAGTGCACTCCTCCCATGTCTAATCCACCCTAACATATCCCCTAGATGAATGAGGGTGGAGTGGATGGCATAGCGCTTTAGAATGATCTCGGCTGATCGTACTCTTCTTGTCAAGCCAACACATGGCAGTGATCACTCTCCTTGGTTTACTTCACTTTTATTATGAGCAGGGTGGATTTGATTTAAATCACTAGTCAGGCAGACTCGATTTAATCATGGATTTCTACATAAAAGTGTATTCTTGTGCGTTGTTATAACCTTAATACATATTCTTCACAACTCAGAGATAGATGAGACCCAAACTGGGTCTCTTTTATGGCCTGCTGCCATTATAGGTTTTCCCTTCTAGTGAGAGAATGGTATGGTAGATCTCAAATCAATGAAGGCTACAGTCAGAAAGACCTCAAGACTTCTGGAATATGCTGCTCAAACAGTTTCACTTTTGTTTCTACTGCCTGGCCCTCCCATCTCACATTTATCTCCAGACTTCTTCTCCTTGTCCAAATGTATTTTGTCCCCAACACTCTTCTATTCATTGAACTTTTTGAAACTTTGCACTTTTAGAGAGAGGTAAGGGATTGACTCTGTGTAAACAAATTTGCAGAGGGACAATAGGATTGTGGTCTGTTATTTCTCACCTCTATATATCATTTTTTTATTTATTTAAAAACATTTTTGCTGTTAACAAGCGTGTTATCTCTGGAGACACAAATCCACAGTTTGAGAACTGCAAAACTAAGCATCTTTGATGGTATCTTTTAGACTGAGCACTGAGTCCCATTGGGTAGATAGAAAGATTAGCCTAAATAATCTATACAGAAGCCCCTGGAACCCCATAAGATTGGGTCCCTAATCCATGAACTATTGGAACTCATTTACAAAACTTTCCTTAAACATTACATGAATATTGTCTTATACTATAGAATTAGAATTTATAATTCCTATTCCATGATGAGATATTGTGGAGCTATAATGTATCTTAATTAAAACTATCTTTAGATAGCATTTTTCCTCAAAAAGCATTTTATTAAAAAAATCCAATTTTTTTTATTTTATTTTTTTTAAAATCATTGATTTTTATCCACCCTGATTTTGAGTAACAAAGCCCCGTGCTCAGCAACCTCTCGCTCTCTCACAAGACCTCCTCCAGACCCCTGCAGGACTGAGTCCCTACTATGCAGGCACAGTTACTGTAGGAATACAAACTGAGTATTTGGGCATTGTATTTGAATTCTGTTTCAGCAGCATGAACAGAACACACTGGAGTAGCATTAATAGAACATTGACTTTTCCAGTTTGTTCCTTAATCACTATGCCGTCTTGCTGTCAGTGAAGTGTGGAGGAAGGTGATTATGCAATGAGAGGGTTTTTCCGTTACGTAGAATTCTGGTTAATATAATAATATAGTAATGCTTAGTGAGATCCTCCTATGCAAATATTTAGCAAAGAGCTGACACTGTATTTGTTCTAATCAGAAGAATCACAATGCTTTTATTTATTTGAGCATAAGCTTTCGTGAGCTACAGCTCACTTCATCGAATGCTTTTATTTAGTTTGTTGCAGGCTTGGTGGTTAGCCAAATAGAGTATGATATCAAAGGAAAGATTCCCCTTTTAATGCTGTCTCTCCCTTCTAGGGTGACCAGACAGCAAGTGTGAAAAATCGGGACGGGGGTGGGGGGTAATAGGAGCCTATATAAGAAAAAGACCCAAAAATCGGGACTGTCCTTATAAAATTGGGACATCTGGTCACCCTACTCCCTTCATAACCTGATGCCCCTGCAGCCTTTATGGTATATAAGATCACGTCCTTCCAGTGCTGTTACTTTAAGGTGGGTCTGCTCCATACTAGTTACAAAGTCCCCCCGGCAGGCATTTCAAGGTGACAGCCTTTGAAGCCAATTGGAGTTTTAATTTTTATTTCAATGGTAGTAGGACCAGGCCTGTCGTGTGCTCCTTTAATACCTTTGAACCACTTTCTCTTTCCTGTTTGTTGTTGTTAAGGCAATTTAGAGCCAAATGTTCAGGTGACATAAATTGTCATAGCTCCATTCTGGCCTTAGTGAATTTAGAGCCCATGAAAGATGCCAGAGTGACAGCACCAGAATCTTAGTCCCAGATCCTCAAAGATATTTAGGCTCCTAACTTCCACTGATTTCAAAGGGAATTAGGCACATACATGCCTGTGAGGATCTTGGTCTTAAGTCATTTATCTTCAGAGTGAGATGTGCAAAAGCAATGACAATTCAAAGTTCCATACATTGCTCTGCCAATGTACCTCAGCTACCATATTGGGCCTAATCCAATGTCTATTAGCATCCACGGCAGGATATTGGATCAGACCCATTGTTATGATGGTTTCTATTATGTGGACATCTGTCCATTAGAAATTAGATGGAGCAACCTCCCCACCCCCAACTCTTTCATGCAGGCCACTGAAGAGCTACTTGCTGGCCATGATATTCAGTCTTTACCATATTCATCACTATATGAAACAATGACCTACTAGGAGTCAAAGACTCCATCCCATTACAACTCCCAAACAAACATGTCCCATCCTACTTTGGCGATCATGATAGGAAATGTACTGATTTGACATAAGAACTGATTCAAAGACCACTGAAGTCAATGGACAGTCTGTAATCGACTTCATTGGGGTTTGCACGATGTCCTTAGTTACTACAGTGGCCATTGCATTGGAAATACCTAAGACAGAGAGGTAAGTAGGTGGACTGTTTAAGCAAAACATTTAATATTTACATAGAAAAGTTTTTCTGATGTTAAACCTCTGTTTGGACAGAAGCTAGCTAACCTTTTACACAAGATTTCCATATTGCTGGTGTCAAAAAGTAATGTCATTGTATTTAGCTGTCTCTTAGGGGTTTAATGCAGTTTAAAAACTATTGTGATCCATAGTTGGAGCGCAATATAAGTGCAAAACATCCTTTTTATTCTAATTGTATTGTGTTTTACTTTTCAGTAGCATGGCAAGCATCTAGATTAGTCTTTGAAATTCCCATTGTAATTAAACACATTAGGCCATTTCTATCCCTTGTGTAATCCCACTGATTTACAGAGATCTGTCCCAGGGGTGACTTAGCCCCTAATTTTAAAATATAATGTATATTTTATATGTGGCGTGAACAATCTTTTACCATGCAAACTTGCAGAATGTCAAACTGAGGGAACTGAAGACAGTTTTTTTTGAATGATAACAGGTGTAAGAAGAAAAGGGAACTTGTAACACTTAAGGGTTTTTTTAATTGATTTTAAAGGAGGTAGTTGTACATGTTGAGAAAACAAGATCATATTTTGTTTTTTTCAAAGGAGATACATAAGGATTTGTTATGGTCTGTCTGAAGAAATTCCTAGCAAAAGTATTTTTCTGTATTTCCAGAGATACAATTTCACATTTGTGAAATACATCTCTCGAAACACACTGTGGCAATGAGATAGGACTTTTATTTTGCTAGCTGTCAAAGATATAGTAAAATAAATACAAACTATAGAAGTCTGATAAACGAGAATAGCACCTGATAAAGAAATAAGTGTTCCCAAAAGTGCTTACCTTTTCTGTTCCTAAATATACTCTTCCCAGAAAACCACCTCAAGTCAAAATTTAAAACATTAAGATATTCTAAAAATTGTTGTTTTAAAATTTCTTCCATTTTGGGGGTCACATAGAGACCATGGACTCAACCCTGATTCCTGGTGCAAGTTAGAGCAGGTGCAGGGGTTGCTCTAACTCATTTCAGCTGGAATGGCCCCAGAGGGGTCATTCTGCTGGTCCAGAATTGCTAACGCGTAGTGCATTCTTCCCATGCCTAGCACTGCATTACATCCCCTAGATGAATGAGGGTGGAGTGGATGGCATGGCCCTTTATGCTACCAGGGGATTCCCCTATAACAAGGGAATCCCTAGCAGCCTCCTGAAGGCAGCTTTAAGTCCTCTTTGCACTGCTGGAGTAGATTTACTCTGGACTGAGGAGCTGGCTCCTTGAAGCCCGATTCTGATTCCTGTTACACCAGTGTCGATCCAGGATAACTCCTTTGACATCAGGGTAACCAAGATCAGAGTGTGACCCATTTGTTTGGACTTTTTTCCTAAAATCTGAGGGAAAACATTGAAAGAAGTATTTTAGGGGGAGATTTTCAAAGCTACCTAAAAAAACTGAATTACAATGAATGTGAATTAGGCACCCATGTTCACTAGGCAGCTTTGAATATCTCAGCCTTACATTTTTTTTAAACAGTGCAGTTTTTTTAAGTGTAAGTTTTTCTCACATTCGATCACATAGGGGGTCAGATTCTTTCTTTCTTGAGTATTATTTACTTACTGTGAGAAGTTGCATAGACCTTGACTGGACTTCTTGTGTGAATAAATCCGACATAAGGTGAGCAAGGTTGGCAGAATCAGACCCATAGTTTGTTATGGAGAAGGAGAGTAGACCAAGTTTTGCCCTCCGTTACACCCATCTATGTTTATAACTGCAGGCAGGATTTCTTCCATTGTATTCATCTCCTTTAACACTCAAAGGGCCGGTCTGTATCTTGCCCCGTTAGCCTTTAGTGGACAACAATAAAATGTTCTCGTACCATAAATGAAAATCAGACTATTGTTTCACGGAAGGCAAGAATCCTTTAAAGACAGATTTCAGGTTTCCGAGTAAATGTATCCTCCAACAGCTGCTGTGTAATACTATAATTTCCCATGTGTGAGAGACAGTGGAGACTATGATCTACAGGCTTTCTCACTGCCACACACGGACAACAAACCACTCCGAATTCCAGCAGATGTTTTGCTTTGACAATGAGAACATTATACACTTGTTTCTTCCTCGGTCTCAGGAAGAAATACCATTTGGCAGCAATTTGCTGGCTGGCCATGGGAACGAATCACAGATCTGATCAATGGCTCTGTGACTTGAAAATGCCCTCTCGGAAGCAGGGAGGTTTACAAGTTGTCTGGGTTTGTGTCTTTTAAGCCAGTGTTCTGGCCCTTGGAATAAAGTTTGTTGTTTGTTTGTTTGTTTAAATCATGGATCTGTGTTTGCATATGGTCACTGGTTTATGTGAATTTTAATTTCTTGGAAAGGTTTAACAATTCAAGGTCATAATGTGCTGTCTGCTCTCTTCTTTGAAATCAAAGGGGAAATCTGCTACAAAATCGATGGTGTGATTTTTAATAATTTAGACTCAGACGGCTGTCCGTTAAGAAACGGCAGCTAGCAGAGGGAGAAACGGGCATGCAGGGAGATGAAGACAGGGTGTGGCCAAGTCAGAGTGCCTGTGTGCAACCCAGTGAATGCATAGAGACCACACTTGGGATTTTCAGTGTCCCCTGCTTCCAGTCCAGTGCCACTGTGAAGCCTACAGCTGAGGCAGTCCTGAGGCCAGCCACTGACTAAAAAGCGCCCGGGGCTTCTATGAAAACCATATTGTTCCAGACCCGCTGCTCAGTGTCTCATGATATCTATTGGCCACACTGTTATTGTCATCCCACTCCTCTCTTTACTCTACTTCACCCTATGGTACTGTGACCACCCAAATGTCAAGCTCAGCAGCCCCTATTGCTGACTCAGTGTTACTCTGTCACACCTCTCATCCCTAGCTCTGCAGGATGGAGTTCCTAGTGTCCTTGTGCAATTGCTGCAGCTGTGAATGCAACCTGGGGATTTGATATTTGCATTCGGAGTCAGAGGCTGCAATGCACCCAGAGTTCGGGTCCTCTCAAAAGCCTATGTAATAAGACAAAGATGCAATATGTAGTGGGGTTTTCAGGATGCAGAATTCTGGCTAATGTAATAATGTGGTTTTGTGCACCGTGACCGCAGTGTTCAAATTAGCCAAAAGCTGACATAGTATTTCTTGTAAGAGGAAGAATCATAAAGCTTATTTTGCCTTTGGGGAGAGTCAAGAAGAGAGTGATGCCAGAAGAAACAGTTTCCTTTCTGCACATTGTTTGGAAAGCAGTGTACTTACAGTAAAAACAACGGTAAAACAATTTTAAGGAACTGATTTAAGCAAAGCATGACTATTTCAGCTGGACAGCCACTCCTTGTGTACCTTGCTTCACTGGAGCCTTCATGGCATGTAAAGATCACACCCTTCCGGCTCTGTTTGAAAGTGAGATAGACCTGAAGAACCCTGCAATCTGATCACCTGATCTACATAACTCAGGCCATAGGCTTTCATGAAGTGATTCCGGAGTCTAGCCCAACAACTTGTGGTTGAACTAGAGTATCTCTTTTAGAAAATCATCTAGTCTTGATTTAAAAACTTTAAGCAATGGAGCATTCATGACAGCCCTTGGTAGTCTGTTCCAAAGGTTAATTGTCCTTTCTGCTCAAAATGTCTTAATCGTATTTCCTGGTTGAACTTTGTTGACTTTAACTTCCAGCCGTCTTGAAATCTTGGCTCTACGTAATCTAGTACCTAAAATGCTTTTTGGTAATCATCTGCTCTGGCTTTCTGTTGATACTGGGTGAAATTCACCTTACTTAGAACAATTAAGTATGACTTAGCATAGGATTTTTATGCACGGGGGCAAATTTCACGCACTGTGAGCAACAGTTCCATAGCTATTAATAGAGCCATGTGTATAATTATACATAATTGTTGCTACTGGGAGGCTGATCATGTAGAGGCAGTGGACTCCAGCTTGAGAGCCAAGAGACTTGGTCCCTGATCTTGCGATGGACTGGATGTGAGCAGACCTCCACTGATGTTTCACACAGACACAGAAGTCCATCCACACAGTCTGTTACAGGAATGGTGACTGGGTTCCATCCCTGACTCAGCCACTGTCTTGCTGTGTGACTTTGAGCAGGACACTTACCCTCTCCATGCCTTGGTTTCCTTCTCTGTAAAATGGGATAATAATGCTTCCCCACCTTTGTAAAGCAGGGATTAGCAACCTTTGGCATGAGGCTCGTCAGGAAATGCTGCTGGTGGGCCGGGATGGTTTGTTTACCTGCAGCGTCCGCAGGTTTGGCCGATCACGGCTCCCACTGGCCGCAGTTCGCTGTTCCAGGCCAATGGGAGCTGTGGGAAGCGGACCGGGCCTGAGGGACGTGCTGGCCACCGCTTCCTGCAGCCCCCATTGGCATGAAACAGCGAACCATGGCCAGTGGGAGCTGCGATTGGCCAAACCTGCGGACGCTGCAGGTAAACAAAGCGGCCCAGGATGCCAGCAGATTTCCCTGATGGGCCGTGTGCCAAAGGTTGCCCATCCCTGTTGTAAAGCATGTTGAAATCTACAGATGAAAAACCACAATTAATGTGCTATGTATTATCATCGATCAAAGACAATGGGCGTTTTGCCCACGTAAGAGTTTCAAAACTAGGGCCTCCTTTGTAGCCCTGCTTGCTAAGATTTTCTCCTCCATCTTCCAAAAGGTGCACATTCTAGACAACGCTGGGAGGGAGCTTGTGCAGCTGGTGACAGCTCAAGAAGTGGGAGTGCAAGAATGTGATGAAGGGTTGAATGCTGACCAAGTTGACCAGGCAGCCAGGGGCTGAAACTTTGAGGAAACTGTGCAGGTCCCAAAGTAGATAAATCCTGGCCTTGCTGCATGTACTGAGGACCACAGTATCAAATAATAACAATAGAAGGGGGAAATTAGTGTAAAGGAAGAAGACACAGAGCATGATTCTGCTGTCAGCTATAGAAAAATATTGGCAGACTTTGACACAATGTCCAGTTCTGCTTATAGTCCTAATTTGTGTCCAGTTTACACATGCTGAAAATACCAGCATTTCTAAAGCTCACTAAGGAGCTGTTCCTGGATAATCTTGGATTCAAGAAGGACCTGGATCCCTGCCATCTCCAGCCTTCTCTTTTGATGCATGGCTGAATTAATTTTATATCAGTGGATTTAAAGTCACCGACCCCAGCTGGAAATTTAACTTTTGACTGGGTCCCACATTTAAAAGAGATTTATATTAAAAAAAAATCTTGGACCATTCGCAATTAGCTTTCTTCTGAGCTAGCAATAATTGTAATTGATAGAACCCACTGGGTTAGATTCAGTGATAACGGCATAAATGAGGAGTCACTCCACTGAAGTCAATGCAACAGTAGCAAGATAGTATAAAACCAGTGGAAGTAATAGAAAAGTCAGGCCATGTATTTTTGAACAATGGATAGAGCGAACGAATTTGCTGACTGCTTTCATGGTGAATGTATTTCTGACCTTTTCTCTCCAGTATTGTTATCTTTCTTTTTTAAAAGGGAAAGTGGATTCCAAGATAGACACTGGAATTTAATCATTTCTTATCAGTGTGAACCTTTGCTGCCCTGGGGGAAAGCAATGGAGGTTAAAAATATGTAATCTACTGGCAATGCCTATTTGTATGTTTGCTTTTATCTGAATCTTGTTAAAGACACATAACATTAAGTATCCAGCAAAAATAAAAAAAAATAGACTTTATCCCAAAATTCTGCTTCCATCAGGTGAGTCTCTATGCATGTAGCTAATATGCCCACTGTATGCACAAAATGGTAATCACTTTTGCCTAAGTCACTAATGCAATTTAATGAGCCAGGCTTGTCAAACCACAGCATTCAGGGGCTTGATCTTACTCCAGGATTGGGGCCTACAGGAGAGGGCTAATAAATTGTTACTTGTGTAAAAAAAAAAAAAAAAAAAAGTCCTATTCACAAAGAATTTGAAGAAGACTAAAGTTCTTTATAAGTTGATGCTAAGATAGCTACCTGGATTAAACTGATGTTTGTAGATGATCTGCAAAGACTATGCCTGATAATGATATTTCATTTCACTAATGATGAATATTTTCAAAAATATAAAGTGTGGAAAAGGATGCTAGACTTCTTTTTTACTGCTCTTTTGAGGTTTGATAGTAAAACAGTGATGTGTCTACTGAATAGATACGTACTTTCAGAGCAAGTTGAGAGAGAAAGAGATTTATCTATTTTTTGCTAATCAGTGGTTTTTGAAAAAGTTGTTGGCATATAGATTTTGTAGACAGGTTTCTACTTTGGTTAATGAATATAGAGAGAGGGTACAGAAGTGAGAGATAGAGTAGTTGGCATTAAAACGTCAAGCCACAGTAGTATCCACATTGTGATTAATATATTTTCCCCTCTCCTTAAAAAAGGAGACATTCACAGTTACACTGTGACAACAGTTTGGAAAAGCTGATTTTTAAAGGTTTTATGCTGCAATTTTATTCTGACCAGTGAATTTATCTAGATATGATTAAAGAACCTAACTGCTTGAAAACAATAATACTTAGCTCTTTTTCAGAAATATATGTGAACAAAAGTCCATGTGCACTGGAGTACCTAATTTTGCATGGGCAATTATCTTGCATCACAGTAAATGTGCACTCACTTAACATCCAACTGGCCACATTTGAGCATCATTACTTTACAGGATGATGAGCACAACAACTGAACACACACTTTTCCATATGTTTGCTCAAACTTTTGGGGAGAAAGGCATTAAAAGAGGAATGGTATTAATGGAAGAGGCTTGGGTATTATATTACTGAAGGCCAAACTTTTTATGTTTGAGTAATGTTCTCTCTGCCAGAATGAAAGTTATGCTGTTAAATCTCTTCCTTGAATTGAAACTGTGTGTTATTAGAGTCTGTCTAAGACCCCTAGATCCACGCACAGGCACTTTTATCGTTGCATGGATAAACTGAAATAAATACGCTCTGAAAAGGTGGGTTGATTCATCTTCAACGTGTTTTCAAGCAACTAATTGAAACCCATCAAAACACATTATGTGAGAAAATAATATGATTAAATAAATGTGTTAATGATTGCAAAATGCATTGAAGAAGTGCAAAGTGCTCTGTAAGTGCTAAGCTTTATTTATTAATAACATTTTATTTTATTATAGAGCCTTCCTAAAGTGGTCATTTAAGATCAGATGCTACTAGTCTGACACGCATTGAGTAGTCCCTGCTCCTCAAGTGGTGCTATAGACTCCAGTGGGACTAATGAGGGAGGAAGGGACCTCCCAGTATGAAGAAGATAGCTCTTAGGATGATCACAATTGTCTCGTCTGGCCTTGGAATGGAGTAAATTACTTTCATACGGAGAGCCAAATTTTGCCCTTTATCACACTTGCACAGCCCCAACGAAACACAGTGAGCCTTTGTCAAACTGTGGGGGGGTGTTTATCTGAAATATACTATTAGCTTGCAATTATTAAATGCACTATATTTTCTTGAGGCCAACTCTTGCTCACTGTTTCCCAGACTGATTACAAAGTAAAAGATCTCAGGCCTTTAGCCATTTTAGGATAGTGAAATTATTTACAGTGTCACACGTACCAGGGAACAATCCCAACATAGTCAGTATATTGTACAAGTTCTTTTTTTCCATCTTTTAGCTATATCAGCACTCTTAGTGCAAAAGCCAGTTCACAGAAGAATCATGTGGATTTGTGACACTCCTTGGGAGGCTTTGCCATTCATAAACCAATGAGTGGATTACACTTTATCCATATGGAGTTTATTATCTGTGACAGAAATAATATGGATAATCCTCATAACCCAAGTAATCCATGAAAAATTCAGTACATGTTACTAAGATAAATTAACCAGATGGGGCCAGAAGACCTTGACCTGTTCTTGAGTGATGGATGGGCCTGAGATGCAAAATTTGGATCACGATCTGAACTTCCCCAAAGTCTGAGGTGTTCGGGTTTAGGATTTAGGTTGGGCACCATATGTTGTCGTCAGTTGTTTTAACTGGTTCAGGACACCCTGCATAAGAGAACGGGACACAATGACTATCACTCCTACACGGTATGAGAAGTACTGAAACCAGTACAGTGCCTAATACTCTAATGAACCATATTTTGGGGCTACACGTAACTCATTGACTGTTTGCTCTACATGCTATGCCTTGTATTTCCTGCTCAGACTAATGTATTTGGAGCCTGCAGCAATGACGATTTCTGTCTTGCACCGCAACTACCGTTTCACCGCATGAGGGGGAGAGGTTAAGGATGTGCAGAACCCATACAGGAGGGGTTGCTATAGAGATCAGCTCTTGGCATGCTGTCATGAAGGTGAATTGACAGCAAGGCAAGGGCAGGCCTGCAGGGGGCAGTAAGTGGTTTTGCAACTTGGTTGATCCACAGGCCATTATTCCCACAGGGGAAGGCTTTGCAGTTGCTATGGGGCCTGGTGTGACCCACCAAGCATCTCAGCCACCTGGCTCTGTTTTCCCCAGTCTAGCCTGAAACAAAATGATTTGGAGTCACAGATGCTGGTAGGAAGCCATGGGACCAGGGAGTCATGGATGGATGGTTAGAATCAATAAGCCTTCCTCACTCATGAAGAAGGGGCTTGGTTTTTATTCAATTACTCAGCAAATATTCCTTATGACACTATGATCTTACACAATACTTCAGTGTTGACCCATATAGCATAAACCGCTTTCACTGATGGGAAAGCTTAAATTGTGAAAGGATGTCATTTGCTGCAGTAAGACCCTATAAAAGTCCAACTGCCACAGAGTAAAAAGGAAGATTAACTATTGTTGGGCATGCTTCAGCAAATAGGATTACGTCAGATGCCAATTATCAGCTAACTCATAACATTCGTCAAATTGAGGTCCGCAGCCGAGTTCCAGAGTATTTTTAATTTTGGTCCTGTGACTTACTGTGCTATATTCAATGATAATCCAATGAAAACCTTTGTTATTTTCACGGTTGATATAAAGCCAAATATTTTTTTTGGTGGGAGGAGAAGGGGGAGGACCTTTACTAATCTCATAATCAAATGCAAGCCAAGAAAAGAAAGTTCACAAGAAAGAAAGTTTACAGGAGAGTTAGAGAGCATAGTTTAGCTGTAATCTTTCTGAAAGATGGGTAAATGTATAGTTTACAGTAATCAGTATGCAAAGTAATCTAGACATATTTAAAATCTGGAAATTATCAACTGAGTGATTAAAAATCAAGATCAGTGAAAAGCCATACTTGTGTGGTCCCTATAAAGAGTGACAATTAGGAATTGTATGTAGTTAAATCAAGCGCTCTTTTCTAAAGGCTGTATTCTGTCCTCTGAAGGAGGTACACTCACCTATGGAAGTGAATTGCTCCTACTTAATATGACCCTATTCTTAAATTACTTTCCTAGGTAAAAATTGGTTTGCTGGACATTATATTCAAGCAGTATGGTTTTCCTTCTTGCGGCATGTAGTTGCAAACTGAGTCAGGCAGGATATGACTACAAAGGCAGATGGTGCTGACAGTTTGAAGAATGAAGTTTCTCTGTGTGGGAAAATAATCAGATAAGACATCCTGTGACGGTCCTCTCTCAGGGGGTTGGTCAGTAGGGTAGCATTGCCTAGTGGTCAGAGCGTAGGCCCATGACTTGCAGAGGGGTTGTTGGTAAGGGAATCCGGGCCCTCCCACACCACTGGGCTCCAACCCAGGGCTCTTTGAGGACTATGAGTGATCTGACATCTTGGGCTGCTTATGGCTGCCCTCCCTGGGCGACGTCCTGCCTGCCCCCCGCAATGGTCCCATGGTCACCGTCTGCATTTAGGCGGAGTAAAGGGTGTCTGCTCACCACAAGACAGCTTTGGATGGGTGTGTATAGCTCTCTTCCTCTCTTGGGCAGCAAATTCCTCCTTCAGTGGTATGGCCCACCCACCCTCCTGGGCCAGCTGTGTCCTAGGGCTTTCACCTGCTGGGGTCATTGAAACAAAACAGAGGGTAATGAACAAAACTCGGAATCCCTATGAGAGGGAGAGGGAAATGCTTCCCTCTCAAGCTGACTCAGCAGCAGGGCCTCCATTCCCTCAAGGAGGGACCTTTGGGCAGTTGTCGTGTGGAGAGATTGTCTTGCCCTTAGCTCTCTGCTGCTGGAGCTACAGGGCGCCAGTCTGCTCTCTTCTCTGGTCTGCCCCCAGTTGAGCTGCTCCTCCACCTTTAAATCCTTCCCCATTTGGAGCATTTCCTACAGGTGTAGCAGGCGGGGCTGGCTGAGCCCAGAGCAGTTCTTTAACCCCTGCTTGCCCAGGGTGTGGGGGTTTGTATACCACAACACACATCCATAGTTTAAGAGTTTATTATATTTAGATTATTAGGAGCAAATGTAATGAGAATACCAGAAAGATGAGCTTGCAAAAATGATACATTTATACATACACTCTGGGAGACTGATTGATTTTTTTATTGCTTCATGCTAAAGTAAACTTCAGTAAAGAAACTGGTGCATAGTATAGAAGGTCATCGGAATATTTTTTTCTAGTGTATAGCCTAGATTCTCTCAAGCCAGTAGCCATGTTTTTACTTTAATGTAGCTAGAACGTTGATGCATTTTTATTTATTGCTTCCTGTTCTGTATTAAAAGAAGTGAAAATAAATGAAGGATGATAGCAGAAATAAGGCCACAGGGCTAAAAAAAATCACAGATAGCTTTATATTTATGACATTACCGTTTTATGATGATACTTTTTTAAAAAAATTGGCACTGCATTTAAATTTCAAAGTGTGTGGTTAGTTTCAGTGTTAGCACGTGCTGGCAGTAGCCTGGAGGATTTAGAACTGACATTCAAGAGGAGTACAAATTTTATCTTGGTGAAAATGACTCATGAAATGTGAACACGTTCTTAGATTATCAGCCTGTTGAAAGGAATTCAACTGGGAAAACAAAAAGAATGGTTGTTCTCTATTCTGGTCACAAATCTACACTCCACACGCAGTCCCACAGTAGCTGGACATTCCTGGTAAAGAGCTCAGTACAGAAAGTTGCTAGGCACTTTCTGCTGTGATCCAGAAGCACTTAAATTTAAGCATGTGAGTTCTTGAACTACTGAAGACAGGATCGGGGCCCAGAGTGCTTAGCAACTTGCAGGATCAAACCCCAAATGATCAGCAGTGAAATAGTTAATAGCATTGGCATAAGGTCCATACCTCTCATAGCACCATAGGTCAGCATTTTCCAAGGTCAGAATTTTCCAAGGTCAGCAAAAACCACACACACAAACTCACTCTCCTGCTGGTAATAGCTTATCCAAAGTGACCACTCTCCTTACAATGTGTATGAAAATCCAGGTGGGCCATTTCCAGCACAAATCCAGGTTTTCTCACCCCCCACCCCCATACACACTCACTCTCCTGCTGGTAATAGCTCATCCAAACTGACCACTCTCCTTACAATGTGTATGATAATCAAGGTGGGCCATTTCCAGCATAAATCCAAGTTTAACCAGAACGTCTTGGGGGGGGGGGGGTAGGAAAAAACAAGGGGAAATAGGCTACCTTGCATAATGACTTAGCCACTCCCAGTCTCTATTTAAGCCTAGATTAATAGTATCCAATTTGCAAATGAATTCCAATTCAGCAGTTTCTCGCTGGAGTCTGGATTTGAAGTTTTTTTGTTTTAAGATAGCGACCTTCATGTCTGTGATTGCGTGACCAGAGAGATTGAAGTGTTCTCCGACTGGTTTATGAATGTTATAATTCTTGACAGCTGATTTGTGTCCATTTATTCTTTTATTTATTCTATTTGCTTACAACTACAATACCCACCTGCAGAAGTGAAGAAACAGATTGATAGAGCCAGAAAAGTTCCCAGAAGTCACCTACTACAGGACAGGCCTAACAAAGAAAATAACAGAACGCCACTAGCCGTCACCTTCAGCCCCCAACTAAAACCCCTCCAGTGCATTATTAAGGATCTACAGCCTATCCTGAAGGATGACCCAACACTCTCCCAAATCTTGGGAGACAGGCCAGTCCTTGCCTACAGACAGCCCCTCAACCTGAAGCAAATACTCACCAACAACCACATACCACACAACAGAACCACTAACCCAGGAACCTATCCTTGCAACAAAGCCCGTTGCCAACTGTGCCCACATATCTATTCAGGGGACACCATCACAGGGCCTAATAACATCAGCCACACTATCAGAGGCTCGTTCACCTGCACATCCACCAATGTGATATATGCCATCATGTGCCAGCAATGCCCCTCTGCCATGTACATTGGTCAAACTGGACAGTCTCTACGTAAAAGAATAAATGGACACAAATCAGATGTCAAGAATTATAACATTCATAAACCAGTCGGAGAACACTTCAATCTCTCTGGTCACACAATTACAGACATGAAGGTCGCTATCTTAAAACAAAAAAACTTCAAATCCAGACTCCAGCGAGAAACTGCTGAATTGAAATTCATTTGCAAATTGGATACTATTAATTTAGGCTTAAATAGAGACTGGGAGTGGCTAAGTCATTATGCAAGGTAGCCTATTTCCCCTTGTTTTTTCCTACCCCCCCCCCCCCAGACGTTCTGGTTAAACTTGGATTTATGCTGGAAATGGCCCACCTTGATTATCATACACATTGTAGGGAGAGTGGTCAGTTTGGATGAGCTATTACCAGCAGGAGAGTGAGTTTGTGTGTGTATGGGGGTGGGGGGTGAGAAAACCTGGATTTGTGCTGGAAATGGCCCACCCGGATTTTCATACACATTGTAAGGAGAGTGGTCACTTTGGATAAGCTATTACCAGCAGGAGAGTGGGGTGGGAGGAGGTATTGTTTCATGGTCTCTGTGTATATAATGTCTTCTCCATTTTCCACAGTATGCATCCGATGAAGTGAGCTGTAGCTCACGAAAGCTTATGCTCAGATAAATTGGTTAGTCTCTAAGGTGCCACAAGTACTCCTTTTCTTTTTGCGAATACAGACTAACACGGCTGTTACTCTGAAAGTTGGTCCCAGTGGCTTTCTGGGTGTCAGATTCTCACACACCCAGACACACAGAGCTGTGAATCTATACCAAGGTGGTGCAATCAGTGTGTGTGTGTGTATTTTTATATATATATATATAATATAAAGAAATAATCTGTAAGTGTTTCCAGCAAAATGCAGCTTAATACTAATTGGTTTGCCGAGTGCAGCTGCTTTCCCCCTGGGTTCAGATGATCAGAAAGTGTTTTTGTTTTAAAGGGAAAACAAACAAACAGTTTCCTCTTCTCCTTCACCCCTGCTCTCTGCAAGCCCATGGCACTGATGGTACATGAGGTTTATTGCAGTCTAAACGGGAACATTTTTATAGGAGCTTCTTGTGCAAGTGTTGGCAGCACGTCACAGGTTCATCAACAGCCTGACATTCAGGGATTGAATATGAAATATGGATGTTTTGAAAATATCGTGCCCTAAAAAATTCAAATATCTTATTTTCTAATTTATTTAAGACCAATATTCAATGGGGCTCCTCACTGTCTCCATATATTATAGTTCAACTAGTGTATTTCACAACCAGTTACGGGGAAACTGGAGCCACCAAGAGTACTCAGTGTAAGAACCTCTTTGAGAGTAGGCAATCCACATCAGTAATCAGTTTATAGTCAGCTGTCTGTGCCCTCCGGCTGGCTTTAAAATGGCATGTACAGTCTAGCTATAGAGAGGACTTCACAGAATAATTGCAAATAGATCTCAGGGCCTGAAATAAAATTGATCAAGTGTGGAAAGTTCTTGTGATAGTTACAAGCTGTTATTAAACAATATCCAAAAATGAGCGCATGGGACCTTTTACAATGTGAAATTTATGGTTTCTACATAGCAATTGTTAAAAGTTTCTTAATACAGAACAGGGTTATACTGGGGTCACATCTGCATTGATTACCAGGACAAGCCGTTCTTTTGTTGCTTTAGGGCCACTGCAGCAATCAGCGGTTTACAGCTATTCAAATGATATGCCCTCTTCCACGTCAGACTCACTTCTTCAAAAGGACTTTCCTCCACTGCCATACCTCTGCTCTTCTCCCCAGAGAAGGTTAAAGAGTGATTCTGTCTTTACACATTAAAACAAGTACAAATGGTGGAAATGATCAGATGCATGCTGCCTGTCACCTTGCAATCCGTCTGCCTTTGCTGCATCCCTGTTCTTTTCCTGTACGTTGTCTATCAAGGGTAAGCAACTTGGGCCAGATGCTGATTTCACTTACACCAGTTGTAAACTTAGGGCTTGTCTACACAAGGGACACTGAGGAAAATTAATCTGAATTAACTAAATATATGGCTTTAAAGCGGATTGGTAAAATTGCATGAAACCTCTGTTCAAACTAAACTAAAGTAAGGCCACTGTAATTCTGAATGAACCCACACAGAGGTTTCATGCAGTTTAACTAATCCACTTTAAAGTCACACCTTTAGTTAATTCAGATTCATTTTCCTGAGTGTCCCCGAGTGGACAAGTCCTTAAAGTAATTCCACTCCAGCCAATGGAATTAATTCAGATTTACACTGACTAGAATCCTGTCCTGTGATTCCGAGCCACTGCAGAAGTGCCCCAATGAGACACACCACTGGCCTGGAAACCATATTTGTCTTCATTAGAGATGACACTAGGCCTGAGGAAACCTAACCCTAACCCTCCATTATTGGACTGCCACCCTTCCCAAGGTCCCAAATAGGAACCACTATTGTTTTACCTTAAATTGCAACCATAGGCTGCTCAAGACAATCTGGTGCCCATAGGCAAAACTTTAGTGTGCTGCGCGCCCTGTAACGGTCCTTTGTTCACCCGCTCAGAGGGAGGCCACTCAGTCCGGTCCTGTCTGGCCAGGACCAGAGGCCGCAGGACAGCCAAGAGCCCAAGGTGGACAAAACAGACAAATTGGCTGGGCATGGTCTGAGTTTGGTTCTATACTTTCCTGCATCTGCGCGGAACATTGTCAGAATGACTAGCAGCTGCATTCTGCCCTCAGATTCCATGGAAGTTGCACATGTGTATCTGAGAAGAGAATTTGTCCCCGTATCCCCTGGCATGAGACACACTGAGATACACTTTCCGCATAAATGGTTGTAGTATTAAGGGAACAGGGAGACATTGCTGCTGAATTAACGTAGAATCCCCTTGCTTCTGTAAGAATGTTATGTTGCCCATGACTATCATTTAATGTACAGTGGGTTTTCTTATTCCTTTTTCAAGGTGACTCTGCATATTTCAGTCCATTGGCAGGATTAGGCTTTGGGTAAATCCAAAGTCCTCACTGCAGCTTGAGTGTTTTGCTAAACTTGGTGGGAGAATTGGTTCAGAAATGAAGGTTTGGTACAGAAATCAGTGAGAATGGTGAACTGCTTGGCACGTCACGTTTGCTAACTTCTTCTGATGTTCTTGCCACAGAATGAAGTGGTCCGGAACCTGACATTCACCCTCTGCCTGCTTACAACTGGCCATAAATTGCAACACACTGGGAGCCAAATCGTCACTGCACCGTGTAAAAGATCCTCAGCCAGAAACAGCCAAACGAGCTTTGATGGAAATGTCTTATAATTTGACAGGAGAAAATGAATTCAGTCCCCCCCAGAATTTAATTGTAACCAGCGCATCCAGTCCAGTTGAGAACAGCTTAAAGGAGCCTTGTAACACACCACTGAGCAATGATACTTTATATTCCAACACAAACAGCCCTTCAGATTCTTATGTGAAACCTCTCTGTGATGCAGCATCCGAAAAGAAAAGCCAGTGCCACAAAGGAGTTAAATATGTCTCCTCCGAAGGAGACAAACTTGAGTGTGGGTGGGGGGCTTTCACTCCTGCTTGTTTACAGTTCTTCAACACACCTAAGGGTGTCTTGTTATTCCTCTGTGTGGCTTCTTTTTTGCAAGGGATGATAGTGAATGGCTTCATTAATACAGTCATCACCTCAATAGAACGGCGCTTTGACCTGCACAGCTATCAGAGCGGACTGATTGCAAGCTCTTACGACATAGCAGCATGTGTCTGCTTGACGTTTGTCAGTTACTTTGGGGGCAATGGGCATAAACCACGGTGGCTGGGATGGGGAGTGCTCATTATGGGAGTAGGCTCCATTGTCTTTGCATTGCCCCATTTCACCACTAGCCAGTATGAAGTACACTTCTCGGAAGAGACCGGCATGTGCTCTTCCAACCACAGCGTGCAGTGTGCGGAAAGCACGTCGATCCTCTCAAACTACAGATTTGTCTTCATGCTTGGGCAGTTCCTGCATGGTATTGGAGCGACACCACTCTACACTCTTGGAGTGACCTATTTAGATGAAAATGTCAAGTCTAACTACTCCCCTGTGTATATCGGTAAGTCAAGTAACCTACTGAGGAAGAGCCTTCTGTTCTCTTCAGTCATATTGGCTGAAGAGTAATCAAATGCGTTTGTGTTGGCCCCGAATGTAAAGTGCTAGAAGAGCTCACCAGGGGTAATCCAAGTAATTTGTTCCAAATATCAGAAGAGATGAAAATAGGAGAGGGGAAGCAACAGGCTGGAAGATTCTGAGCTTTCTCTCCAGTTATTTACAGGCAAGAAGAATGTTTTGAGTTGCCTGAATATTACAGCAACTAGATGCATTACTTTAAATCTCCAGGTTCATTCCCCCCCCCCTCCCCGCCATATATGTCTGGACATTGCAGAGCTCAGACATCTGACCAAGTATATGAATTTAAAGGGCCAACCTCAGCTTCTACACTTAGAACACAATCCACTGGTTCTTCGTCCTTCCCCAAAGCATGCTATCCTCAAGATCACATTTCTCCCTTTAGTGCTACAACATGAGAAGGGCATTGATAATAATAACGATCCTCTTCTACGCATGGCTAATCATATGGCAACTGCAAAGGCCTCTAATGTAAATTGGTGTGATAGGGAACATGTTCACTAAGGGCCTAATCTGGAGTCAATTGAAAGACTCCAGTTGATTTCAGTTGGCTTTGGATCAAACCTACGGGCCTGAGCTGTAATACCAGAGGGCTGTGGAGATAGAGGAAGAAATAACAAGAGTCCACAAGGGTCTGTTCAGGTCAGTGTTCCATGTCATATTCTGATGGCAGTGAGGGGTAGAGCAAAACATAGGCCCCAATCCTGCAGTCACTACCATGCCCGTTGCTTACCACGGTCAGTAGTGAGACGACAGGAGTATTCACAGTAGTGAGCATTATGCCCGGGAGCCCGTGCTAACAGGATCGAGCCCTTAACTGGTAAATAATAAAAAAAGTTGACTCCAAATTACATAGTAGTTTTTCTGCTGAAACAAATTTAGGCTCCCGTCTTACAAACACATGCACGTGCATTGCCTCCAAGGGTACTTGGACTAGTCCCAAATACATGATTGTCCATTTGCCTATGTCACAACCATGGGAGGAATAAATGGAAAAGATGTAACTTGGACTATACGCCCATGCAAGTCCATCCGAATCCAGGTCTGCGGGCCTGTTTACTGCCTTGCTGGAGCATGTGGGGAGGGAGGGTCAGGAAGGAGGCAGAGCCATAGCTCAATTCCTCTACTTGTGGAGACAGTGTGGGGAGTGTCATGATTTGCCCCTAGTAAAGACGTGCAGGAAATTACTGTCTTCCCTGAATGAGAAGCGGGGGGGTCTTGTTATTCTTTTTACCACCCAACAATGAATATATTTTCATCTAAATGTTACATGGCACAGCTGTGTGAACCTGCTGTAAACTACAGCCAGCCAGGCTCTTCTGCCCCCTACAGTCCAGAATCCCGCCTTGCAAAATGAAGGATGGTCTTTGCTGGCTGCAGTCCATAGCCTTCCCAGCCACTGACAGTTACCCCACAGCGGAAAGAAGCTGAGACACCAGAGCTGTGTGTGTGTGTGAGTCCAGAGCTGTAACTCCCCATTTTAGCGTCCAGGGCAAGCAAGCATATTTGCTGCCATTTTTTTTTTTTTCAGCATTTGTCTGGTCCATTTTTCTGCCCCTGCGGTTTTGTGCCCGAGGCAGCTGTCCTGCTCACCTCACCCTGGTTATGGCCCTGTGTGAGGCACACTTCCTTCCAGGGCTGCACTTAAGATCCTGGCACTTTCATACCACTCCCTTGCCCAGGGCTGTGCCTACTGTCACCCTAGGGTTTTTTTGCACTGTTTCATTTGAGGGCTAGCTTAAAGAAAGAGCAGAGTCAGGGCTTTCAGTAAAATGCCAAGGAATCTGTAACACTGATTGTTTTCTCTTTCAGCTATTTTCTACACTGCTGCAATCCTTGGGCCCGCAGCAGGTTATCTGGTAGGAGGAATGTTTCTAAATATTTATACTGAAATAGGCAAACAGTAAGTTGGTAAAAATAAGCTTGTTGCTTTTCCTTTATGCTGTGCAGTTCCTTTAAAAAAAATTAAATGAAACCTTTAGCAACTTAAGTGGAAAAATACCCATTGTCTTCAAAGGGGTTTTGTCCAGCAGTGAATTTGTAAGTGGGCTATGTGTGGGTATGGTTAAAGCCAGAATGATGGGTTTTCATTAATGGAAAAGAATTACTCACATGCCTTATTTTTCTACATCCGTCATCTTTGTAGTTTGTCATGTGCTGTAGCTGTGCTGTGGTGAGCAAGAGGATTTCTTGAATGAGTTCCCCTGTGTATGCAGCATGTCACCTTTTCCACTATGCCTCACAATGATCCTGCAGTCACTCTTTGATTTACTTCGAGGTTTTTTTCTTTTTCACTTGCAGCAGATGAATGATCCTTGCAAAAGCATTTTAAGAGCAAGCCTGGCCTGTTATTTTGCTGTGACATTTGGTAGATTAGTAGACTGGATCATTTTGTTGTTGTTTCTTTCAACAACAAGCCTTGTAGCAAAAGATTGATCTGCTATTGAACACAGGCCCGGGTGACAAAAATAGAAATGAAAATGGAACCCAGAACTGATGAGTGCTCAGAGATAAATACAGTGTTAAACAACTTGTGTTTTCAGGCTCATTGTCATGAATGATCTGTTATAGTCGCCAAAAGGGCTGTGGGTCTGAACAGAAGGATGGTCCAGAGGTTAGGGTGCTGGCCTAAAACTTGGGAAACCTGGATTCAATTGCCTGCTCTGCCATGGCCTTCCTGTGTGACCTTGGGCAAGTCACTTAGTCTCTTTGTGCCTCAGTTACCCACCTGTGGAATGAAGATGATAGTATTCCCCTATCTGTCCGGGGTGTGGTCAGGATAAAGACATTAAAGATTATAAAGTGCTGAGATTAGGGTGACCAGATGCCCAGATATTATCGGGACCATCCCAATATTAGGGGCTTTGTCTTACATAGGAAACTATTCCCTCCCTGCCCCCCAAAGTATCCTGATTTTTCACACTTTCTATCCGGTCACCTTAGTTGAGATACTATAGTAGCAGGGACCATATAAGTACCAATGACAAATTGTGTTGGCCAAGATGATAGGGTGGCTTACGGTAGCAAGCTCACATTTGAGCATGAGCATAGGTAGCCAGGTGTAAAAATATCTTGTTTATTCATTCAGAAGCCTGCTTGTATGCACAAATTTTGGAACTCCACATTAGAGACCTGGTTGCAATGGTTTCAACAACCTACATCTCCCAGTTTTGCACCTAAAGAAGCAGCCAGATTTTCAACAGAGCTCAGCTCCCATTTTGGCACCTAAATGAAAAAGGCAGATTTTCAGAAGTGCTCCCAGCAGCTCTTGTCGCCAAAGTGGTGGGTGCTCCATAGGTCTCAATGGGACCTGTAGAGTGCTGGGCACGTTTGGAATTCATCTCAGCTGCCGAGACAAGAGCTGGGCTCTCTTGCAAATCCGGCCTCAAATGCTGAGCCCTTTTGAGTTCGTCTGATGTTATATTCTCAGCTAAGCTTTGTGCTGTTTCCACACACATTGATCAGATTTCAGCTCTTTGGTTACATACAGAAAGGGAAACGCTGGAGTACTTTACTTCCCCTTTGATTCCAGTCATGAAACCCAAGCCCTAAATTTACTCTGCCCCTCTCTCATGTGATAAGACACACTGTTAGCAAACCGCGTAGGTGTTTGGAACATCTGAGCTTGGAGCAGCTTTGAAGCGGCAGCCCCAGGGGTTGTGTCACCGATGGAAGTCACCTGTGCCAGCCTTTGAATTTGTCTTTAGTTCAGAAGGATTATTTGTGCAGTTTATTTGCGAATAAAGAGCCCTTTGGCAGAGCTTCCATTGCACAGTTTGATGAGGGTTCTGAATACACAATCTTGTTCAGCCTTTTGTACTGGGTTTTGTTATGATTGACTTACAAGAGAATGTCAGGGGCTGACAGTGCTTTTCACACTGCTATTGAGCACTGACTCCAGCTGAGAACACCCAGCCACATGTCGTTCTTCTTGCCACAGTCCTTACTCAGCCGTACAGGGGAATATGGGGGATAAAGCCCTGTAATTCCCCTGCTTAGCCTTGGCCAGATTGTTACTGCAGCCACGTGATGGACAGCAGGGGCTACTCAGCTGATATTCCACTGCTGGCAGTGAATGAGGGCTTGTCTACACTACTTGCGAATCGGTTGATCCAGAGATCGATCCAGCGGGGGTCGATTTGTCGCGTCTAGTCTAGACGCGATAAATCGACCGCTGAGCACTCTCCTGTCGACTCCGGTACTCCACCTCAATGAGAAGCGCAAGCTGAGTAGACGGGAGAGCGTCAGCTGTTGACTTACTGCAGTGAGAACACCGTGGTAAGTAGATCTAAGTACGTCAACTTCAGCTATGCTATTCATGTAGCTGAAGTTGCGTATCTTAGATCGACCCCGCACGGTAGTGTAGACGAGCCCTTTGGTGGAGGTGCTGGGAGTGGGAGGAGCCCTAGTTCTGTTCCCCCCACTTGCCAGGTAGGGTAGTTGTCTGGGCACGTGGAGGAGAGAAAGCTGTTTCTGTGAAAAGGAAGGCAAAGGAGAGAAATATTGTACCCCAAGTTCCCCAGGGGAAGGAAAGCAGGGTGGAGCTGTCACTCTCTGAGTCTCAATTCATTCTCTGGGTCTGCCCCTTGAATAGCACAGTTCCACACAGCCCCTTACCTAAGGCAGGCTGTAAAGTTAAAATTTAGCCCATAGTGATGTTTTAATAGTAAAGATAAGTCTCCTTTAGTTCCTTACAGCACAGAACCCCCTTGGACAGCAATTTTATTTTTCAGTAAGAAGTAAAATCCAAGGATTAAAATCTGCTCTCAGATGCACCAGTATAAATCTGCTATCTCCATTGCCACCAGGGGAATTACTTCAGATTTATACTCATGTCAGGAAGAGCAGAATTTGGCTCCAAGTTTTCAGTTTGTCATGTGCACAAAATATACTTGGGGGCAGATTGCCTTCTGCCTTGCGCCCCAGTTTTACTTTGCTGACTTCACCTGCTACTCCTGATCCATGCCAGTGTTAGGGTGAAGCCTCTCATGTTCAGTCCCAGTTAGGTAACTGCCTTTCCCCCCTTTGTTCTTTTACAGAATTGATCTAACTCCAGATAATACTCTCTGGGTAGGGGCCTGGTGGATAGGATTCCTGGGTGCTGGAGCTGCTGCCCTTCTTACTGCCATTCCCATTCTGGGTTACCCTCGCCAGCTGCCAGGTATACGAAGAATGAAATCCTGAATAACTTCAGGCGGAACGCTTGGGGAATCTTCTTAATGGAGGACGGCTGCCGTTTCTCATTAGCCAGTGTTTCAGCGAAGCTATTGCCTGAGCCGTACTGCTGCTGGGATACAAACCTTGTTTCTCATTTCAGTGTCACAGATTTGATAAGTCTATGGAGGAGGCCGTGCAAATTGGCTGCTTTAGGTTGGAGTGGAAAGAACTTCGTCATTAGATGTTAATTACTCCAATGGGGCAGAACCCTGTTTCTTTGTTTTGTTACTATCAGCCTGCTATTTATGCTGCCCTTTATGCCACTAACACTTGCATTCAGGCAGTTAGCCTCAGCTTGCATGCTATACATATCTGCCTGTACATGCGGAAGGAACAGGATACAATTTTACCCATGTATTTTGTTCCCCATTAAGGTCTTTTGTTTGCTTCTCTCTTGTTGTCCTCCCCTCCATCTCTGTCTTTTGTCTTTTGTTCTCATTTGCTCAATGCTTGAAATAATGTGACATTTTCTGTCTGTCCTGCAGATGTGCATAATACTTTGATTGTCATTAACTCCTGCGGCTGTCTCCTCCTATTTTGATATCTGCCAGACTAAATGTTGCCCTTCTGGATGAATGCCAATGCATGGGGAAACAATAGGCTGGGGAAAAAGTTCTTGTATTTTGAAGTGTAATTTATACATTGATTTCACACCTTCCATTTCACAGCCACCTGTCTTTCCAGTGTTTTGTTGCCTTTATCTGTTCCGCCCCTTTATGCTTCTTATGAACAAGTAGCGGGGAAGTGGGGATAAATGTGAGACAAAGGGGTTGGAGAGACGGAGGGCTTTAAAGGCATAAATTGGAGTCAAGCACCCAACTCCCATTAACTTTCAAAGAGAGTTGGGCACCTAACTGCTCTTTGTTGGTTGGGAAGTGGTAAAACATTTACACAAAAAATGGAAAAAATTTTGTAGGAAAAAAAATCCTCTTTTACGTGGAAACATCAGGTGTATACTATGATGCTTTTTTCCCCTCATGAATTTGCTACTTGTGTGGCACATAAGCCGTCCTCTCATATAGTTTCTCTTTCCTTCATCAATGTTTTCAGGATCCCAGCGCTACATCATTATGAGAATCTCCGAGGCTCATCAGCTGAAAGATGGGAGCCATGAAACGGCATCAGATCCCGACTTTGGGAAAACAGTTAAAGATCTTCCACGGTGAGAACCTTTGCATGTGCATGACATTCAGAAAGCTCTTACCAAAATTAGGGGAATGGCCGCAATTTCATCTGGCTTTCTACAATAATAACTGAAATACTTTGCAATACCTGGGGCTTGATCCTGTAGGGTGCTACTGAAATGAGCTTGAGTTGATGACACTATGCATCTTTCAAGATCAAGCCAATTGTTCCCAAAGCACTTTACAAACATTAATACTATAATGCTCCTGTACAGATAGGTATCATCAACCCCATTTTACAGATTCAATGGTAGAGCCAGGAATAAATTTAGGAACTTTAGTCACCAAATGCAGCTCCATAGATGACATGGGGACAGTTTCCTTCATGGAACAGTTTGTGTTTCGGCCTTTGAAATAAAACCCATTTCAACGATGGTCCAGTGCACACAGCTTCACAGTGTGTTACAGCGACTGTTACCAGTAAGACTGTTTCCATAAGCACAATTTTGTGCCCACAGAGAACCACGTACCATCCGGGACATGTGACGTGGTGGGTTTTACAGGACGTGGCTTAATACCATTCACCACTGTCGTCTAAACCAGTGTTTCTCAACGACCGGTACGTGGACCGGCACTCGTCCCGGAGATCTCCCTGACACAGTTTAGGAAGGCAGCAAGCTGGTCCCTGGTACCAGAACTTTTGAGAAACACTGATCTAAACTACATGCATACGCACTATTTTTTTATTCTTCCCCTTAAATTGGTATTATTGCTTATAGACTGCTCACTCTGTATCACTGCTCACTTGTGTATTGTCCAGTGTTGCCTCGTCTTTGTCTCTCTGAGCTTTTCTTATTTTCCTCTTATTTTAGTCCCGTGTTGGCTTCCTCATATGTCCCTTTAATTTTCATCTTTGTTTCCGTTCCTGTCTCATAGCAAGTCGAATACAGTATCTCTGTTTTGAATCTATTTCCTGTTGTCTTAGTTTTATCTCTGTTGGCTTTCTATTTTATTCCATTTTCCTTTCTCCTATGTCAACCAGCTTCTTTGTGTTTTTTCTTCTGTTCTCTCTTTATGCAAAATAGCCGTGGCCACCTCATCTGCCACTATCCATGTTACCACAGCTACACTGCTATTTATATTCACAATAGCTTGATGAGAGACTCACACCCCTAGCTCATAGTGTAAACTTAGCCACACACACAGGCCAAAATTCAATGTAATTGGGAGTTATTTTCTGGAAACGTAAAGCAGGAAATATCAATGAACAATTGACCAAAATAAGATAACACCTGACTTCCGAGAGTCAGAATTTCTCTGTGCTGTTTTCAGTTAGCATTTAACTGGAGGAGTGTGGGAGACCGAAAGGATCATGTCGTGAAGCTATGTGATACCAACTGGCAATGTTTGGGAGTTACTGGATGATGCTATTGCACATAATGTTTGAAGTTCAGGGATAGCTCAGTGGTTTGAGCATTGGCCTGCTAAACCCAGGGTTGTGAGTTCAATCCTTGAGGGAGCCATTTAGGGATTTGGGCAAAAACTGGGGATTGGCCCTGCTTTGAGCAGGGGGTTGGATGAGATGACCTCCTGAGTTCCCTTCCAACCCTGATATTCTATGATTCTGTTTTAACTGAATGTACAGGAGTTGGATCTTGGCGAAATGCTCTGTGTTAGTTGTGATGCACTTTTTTTGTAGAAGCTGAGTATAACACCAGGAACTGTATGTTTACTTCCTCAACCTCTCCAAGTATCATTCTTAGATACAACTACAGTCGACAGATTGTACCCACACAGACAAAAATAATAGCTGCTGCGGAACCATAATCCTGTTGCTAAGGGTGATTTGTGAATTTTAGAATCATTAACTGCCTCTGCACATGAAAAGGAGAATTGAAACAGAGATGCACAGGAGAATTTACCTCATACAATAGCCAACTTTGATTGACTCTAAGCAACTGTTCACACAGGGCAACACCAAAGCAGTTTGCCAGGGGTTAAGTATGTTTGGTGAAGAATATTGCATTGAACCAATTTCCACCTTGTTATTAAATGAAATTCTTGACTGAGTGCCATTTTTGGAGGTCATGACTCACCACATGGAAATTAAATTCAAAAACTGCATTTAAATAATGTTAAGGGAGCTGTATCTAAACTTCAGTGCTTCACACTCTGCAGGCCTCACTGAAACAAAACTCTGACCAACCTCAGGGGAGCTTTGCCTGAGTGAGGGCTGCAGGATCAGTTCATTTGCCTTGAACATTCCTTAATGTACCTAGTCCCCGGAGAACAGATGGCAAATAATTAGAGGTGGGCAAACCAGATCATATAAAGTAAGAGCCAGCCTAGAGCTGAATGTATTTTTATGCATCTTAAAAAATGAGTCAATTGTCCCTTTTATTAAAAAAAACAATCCCAACTTTACATGCGTCTGTGTTTGCTGGTTTGGTTTGAGAGAAGAAGAATGCCCTAAAGGGAAGTTGTTCGAGAGGAATGGATCACATCTGTAAACAAGGCAGCTTTGGATGAATGGGCTGATGTGTCAGTTACAAGGGCAAAAGGCAGCTTAGTTTTATAGATTTCAGAGTAGCAGCTGTGTTAGTCTGTATTCGCAAAAAGAAAAGGAGTACTTGTGGCACCTTAGAGACTAACAAATTTATTTGAGCATAAGCTTTCGTGAGCATCCGATGAAGTAAACTGTAGCTCATGAAAGCTTATGCTCAGATAAATTTGTTAGTCTCTAAGGTGCCACAAGTACTCCTTTTCTTTTAGTTTTATAGGAGCACCTTTCCAGTTTTATGTTAATTAGGGGTGGGACTCTGGCACATTTTCTCGTGTTCTATAGAGTAAGACGGTTCCATTGAGATACATGGAATGACCTAGAATACGTAGAATAAGAAACCACTCAGTGTGTCCAAGTAGCCTGATTTTGCTCCTGAGAAAGCATGTACCACTTAAAAAATTATGCTATTTTCGCAGCCAGCAACAACCAGGAATGAAGCCAATACGATGAAACAGTCGATCAGTGAATTGCGGCTTGATTCCTGGTTCAGAAAGGCTTGATAAAAGTAGCATTTTTTTTCTACTTCCCTCTGCAGATATCTATTGCATATTCCACTTTGGTAGTGCACATGAAAAAGTCCACTGGTTTCAATCCAATAGAGATTCAAACAGAATATACAATAGACACGCTTGATAAATAGCTTGCTGGGACTGATCAGAGAAGGGGAGTTTTGTTGATAAAGTTGATAAACATCTGTTTTATGAGGATTGCTCATTGATATATCAGGCATGCACAATGCACTGTTCTCCAAAAAAAGAGCTGAGGTCAATATTATATTCCTGTCTTTGGATTACCTGCGGGGAAGAAGTGTTGGTTTGCATCACAACTTTAACATTGTTTTAGCTTTGGAAAGGGAGGAAGTTCATTGCTTTTCATTTGGTGCTTTTTAACAATAATCCTTTCAAAAGATGAAAAAGTCCCCATGCCACATACACCAAGATGATGCAAACATAAGTGTAGAGTTTTTAAGTAGCATGTTATTGACCTATTAAAATGTAACTAGACTGTGAATGCTATGACAACCCATTGTCCCTATTCTGCGCAGGTGAGTTGATCCTGCTCGTGGTCTCAGTGAAGTCAACAGGACTATTTGCATGAGTAAGGGCTACCCATATGGGTAAGCGTTGCAGGATCAGACCTTAATATATAGCAGGTCTTATCCCTGCGAGATGGTGAGTTTCCTCAGCTCCCAGTGAATTCAAGAGTCGAGGACATCCAGGACTTCTCAGGTGTTGTGCAGCAGCTGCTCTGGATCCAAAGCCCATTGATATCAATGGAAAGATTCCCATTGATTTCAGTGGCCTTTGTATTGGTCACTACATCTCAGGATCAGTCCCTACATGCGTTAGCAATAGAAGATGGGGCAGATCCTCTGATGGTGTCACTGGAGCTACCTTGATTTACACGAGTTGAGGATCTGACCCATGCACCTGCAGGAAAAAATGCCTCTCCTGTGGTAGAATAACGACTGTCCTAGTGCTCTATTTTCTCTTGAGTGTAGCAGGTAGGAGCCATCGCACAATAGATGCAATCAGCCATATGTTTTCTAGTCAATAGATTAGGCATTATGCTTCCAAATAAAATACAGTCACGCAGATTAATTTCTTTCATGTTACAGTTAAGGGAAATAATAGGGGAAAAAAAAGAAAAGGTCGTCCCTGGAAGGATATTAAAGTAATTAAGCTGATTCTAACAGTTAGAGAGAACTGTCGCAATAGGGTCCTATGACATTACATTATAGGAATTTACCATTTTTCTTTCTTTCTTTCTTTTATTTCTTGGTTGTTTGGGTGTAAAGAAGTCATATACAGCACAGTGGTAGTAACTCATAAATATCTAACTGCCCAGAATGTGTGATGCAGAGACACCACATTAGAACTGGCCAGAAAATAGAACTTCCCTCCCACTGAAAATGTTTCAATTTGTTAGAGGGAAAAAAATCTCAATTCAGGGTGAAAAGTGAATAATTTGAAATGTTTCATGGGATGAAAAATTCCATTTCTGGAGAATCAAAATGGAATTTGTCAGCTTGCTCCTGGCTAACGAACTCCTTGGTGCCCAACTCCATGGGCAGCCAGCTTTCCGAGGAGTAGGTAGCATGGAAAGGCTGCTGCTCAGGGAAACGTATAGAAGCTGGCCCACCTGCCTCCCTGCCTGGTTTCCATCGAAAGTTTTGACAGGATCAATACACTCCCACATTTTGATTTAATCTAATCAGTATTTTCCAAAGAAAAGAGTTTCACCAGAAGTGTTTTGACCAGCTCTACTCATGTGACATCTAGTTGCATGGCTGTAGATTTGCCCCCATTCCACATTCTCTCCAAAGCAATAAGCAATTGTCAAGTGATTTTGACACAAAACACACACACACACACATCATCTGTCTGTATAGAGAGCTCTGATGAGTACATCACTCACTGTCATTCCAGAGATAACCAGTTTGTTCCAAATTGCTTTGGGCAGGACTTTTCATTACATATAACAGCCTCAGAGGGGAGCAATTGGGGCAGGCTAATAGAGTTACATGACAGAATTTCAAGCCAGTTACAAAAGAAATCCCAGCAAAGCAGTGTAGATTTCCTAATTCAATATCCCAGATAGAGGAGGAGAACTGAGACTATCAAGCAAGCCTGGGGCTTTTTCTGTATCCAACAGCAGGATCGCTGCTGGATCATCTTTCTGCATAAATATGGAACATGGCAAATTGTCTGGAATGTCTGCTTTCCCCTAATAAATTCCAGTTAGTCAAAAGGAAAATGTATTTGCTAAACATACTAGTTAAACTGTGCCCCACTTTGTCTGGCCTTTGTTGATTGCTGTTTTACAGTAGGACGATAAGGTCTTTAAGAAAGTACTTAGAGCAGGAAAGAAACTTATTAGGTTTGAGTTGTAAAATAGTAAATGTGTGACACACAGGAGTGCTGGTATGCGACACAGCTTTATTTCCTGACCCCAATCACCTGGTCTGGGTCAGGGTTACTGTAGGCGCGTCCAGCCGGGGCCGTCACTCTCCGGGGAGGCGGGGAACCAGACCGCCTCGCTACTTCTGTCATGTGTGTCGGGGAACTAGCCTGCCTGAGCAAAGAATTCAATAGCAAGCCCAGGCCCTGGGTCAGGGCAGGGCAACAGTCAGCAGCTCAGGGCCCTCAGGCAGGGGCTGAGCAGAGTTCAATAGCAAAACCCAGGCGCTGGGTCAGGGCAGGGCAACAGTCAGTAGCTTAGGGCCCTCAGGCAGGGGCTGAGCAAAGAGTTCGATAGCAAGGCCCAGGCTCCTGGCTCCGAGCGGCCTGGGAGAGGGGGAGATGGCTACCCGCGAGGTGGGTGGCAGGGGGGACGCAGGCCCACCCACTCTACTGCGTCCCAGCCCAGAGCCCTAGCAGCTGAAGAAGACCCGCTGCTGTGTCAGTGGGGTTCCTGGCCGCAACACACTGACATTGGCTCTGGCAGTGTTGCAGCCTGACTAGGGTCGGCTGCCCCTGGGCTACTTCCTACCTCCCCGCTAGAGGTACCTGGGTCCAGCCAGCATCCTCCAAGGGATCACACACCATGGGCTCCTCAGGGTAACTGGCGCTCGGTTGGCTTGGCGACTCCTCGGGGTAACTGGCGAACGGCAAGCTTGGCAGCGTCTCTGGGCTCAGGCTAGCATCAGGCATTGGCTGGTCTGGCCAGTCCTCGGGTTGGCCTCCGATCGCCGTGGTCTCCTGGCTGGGAGTCCACCACATGCATCTGGCGTCTCCGGTGGCTGTGTTTCAACTGAGCTCTGGGGTCGAGCTTTTATACTTCCGGTCCTGCACCTTGACCTCTGAGGGGTGGGTGCAGGGTTCGCTGGCTCCGCCACTTTGGCGTCCAGAGAGGCTTGTCCCTCTCCGGGACAGCGGGGAACCAGATCGCCTCGCTACAGTTACAAAGATTAAGATCACTGCTTACTGGTATAATTCCCATAAACTGTGATGAGAATTGAGTGTACTCAACAGCTAGCAGAATCAGGATCTAAAAGGGTATTTATTGATATGCTGTCCTTCAATTCTGACCCAATTCGGAAAGGTACTGAGCACCCTCAGATTTTATTGCCCTGAATGGGAATTGAGGGCACTCAACACTTTGCAGAGACAAGCCCCGAATTTTCAAAACTCACCATCTAAATTGCACCCACAGAATTTGTGATTCCACCATTTGTGTCCGCAAGACCCACATTATTTTGTACCTATGATGTCAATGATTGCATATGCGACACCCATTTTGCATATGCTGGTCCCTGTTTGCTTATGTAAATATCAGGTAGGTGGGCACAACAGATGCATTCACAAAGTCTGCAGGTGCAATCCAGGTATTCAATTTGGAAAACCCTCATTCTACATGAACAGGCACGTGGAAAAAAATACTGACAACATTGATCAAACTCAGTGGACAAACTTGAGATTTTCCACTTCCAAGGGAGGAGACTGCTGACAGGGGATGCTACCCAACAATGTTCACCTGATACTCCCCACCCTGAGTAGGTGGAGAGGGAGTGGTTAGAGAGGGGTGCTGCTCCTTGGCACCATGGCTGAATCAGCATTGAGGAGAGAAGCATGCTGCATTTTTAAAGAGCTGCATCAACTCTTTCCTTTCTTTTTCTTCCAATGAAAGATGGGGCAGCTGGGTACCGCCCTTATGCAAGGATGAGCCTAAAGACCCCCCTCTAGGCCTTAGATTCAAAGAGACAGTAATGAAGTAAAAGTGCACCACACTACGCAATTGCATCATATTTGTCTTTTCTGTATGCCTCTTGGACTCGACAGATCATTATTGCTGCTTCTGAAGAACCCTACCTTCATCTTCCTCTGTTTAGCTGGAGCAACTGAAGCCACGCTCATTGCGGGAATGTCTACTTTTGGACCCAAGTTCCTTGAGTCACAGTATGGTTTAAGTGCCTCCGAAGCTGCTACCTTGTTTGGTAAGAAAACAGATTTTCAATAATGTCCATGTAAATTTTATATTGTCTAAAAATAGTAAAATCTCATGACCAAGGAGATGATCTCTTTTATCACAGAGGCAAATGCAATCCTGACACTATGCAATAATTATACTGTGTGTAAACAGTGGCTGCAGTCTTAGATATAAATGGCACCTTTGGACCCAGCAGACCTGCACCCTGTGTGTAGTCAGTGTTATATCTACTAACTTTAGTGGGAAACGTTTTTCCAACTTTTACACCGGTTGGTCCTGCCAAACCAACACAGAGTGAGCTGGGGCTTGTTCCTATTTGTGCACCATCAAGAGAACTGTCAACAGTGGTGTCTAAGTATTACTCAAGTGCAAATGAGGAGAGCATCTGAGCTGCAGAAGCTGTATTACTAGTGACATGCGGCTGGAAAGAACCCAGCTTCACTCTCAGATCCCAGACTGAGTTTGCAGGCCAGCCAATTAGAAAAAAAATATATATACACATACACACATATGTTTATACATTTAAATTGGTAAACTGAGCAAATTTTATCTGAATTCAGTGGGATACAATAATGCTATTCTTGAGGAGTCATTTTTCAGGGCAGAACTGCACTATATGCAAAAAATATTTCCTTATTTTCTCAGATTTTGGAGTAGGCTTTCAGAGCTGCTACACAGGGCAGAATGTTTCTTTTCTTTTCTTTTCTTTTCTTTTCTTTTCTTTTCTTTTCTTTTCTTTTCTTTTCAAGTCCTATAAATTCCCATCAAGAAACAACCCTAGGCCTGTGGCACGGAAGGAGTTAAAATTGTGCCAACTCTGTAGTGTATTTATTCAGACAAATAGAAACTCCCTTCCTGACATTTATGGGCTTGGTTTTTCCCCCTAGGTTATCTTGTCGTGCCAGCGGGGGGAGGAGGCACATTCCTAGGAGGATTCTTCGTGAATAAGCTTAAGCTTCGCTGTTCAGGAATCATCAAGTTGTGTTTACTTTGCACAGTGACAAGTCTACTGGCTGCTTTCATATTTTTCATTCACTGCCCTAACATGCCTATGGCAGGAGTAACGCAGATGTACAACCGAAGGTAATAATAATGATCACAGTTCCCGTCAGGCATGTGTTGTGATGGTACAGAAACACGAGGATAAACTTGAGTCATCAACACTGAGGTTAATATTAATGCACTACAGAATAATGTCGCTGCATGGTTGCAAGGCCAACCTTATAGGCATGTTCCAAGTGTATGACTACACTCAGCCCAGCACCTTCCAGCATCCCACTACCTTAGCATCCCTTCTCACACACCCCTGTGCCCTCCTTCTCCTCTTAGGTCTGGTCTACACTGGGGGGGGGGGTGGATTGATCTAAGTTGCACAACTTCAGCTACTTGAATAACGTAGCTGAAATCGACATACTTAGATCTACTCACCGCAGTGTCTTCACTGCGGTGAGTCAACAGCTGATGCTCCCCTGTCAACTCCATCTGCACCTCTCGCTCCGGTGGAGTACAGGAGTCGACGGGAGAGCACTCGGCGGTCAATTTATCGCGTCTAGACTAGACGCAATAAATCGATCCCCGCTGGATCGATCGCTGCCCGTCGATCCAGCGGATAAGGTAGACAAGCCCTTATTCCACTCCACCCAGCCCTGGAAGATACTGTTAAAGGAACATCTGTTGACTAATCCACTGTTTCCTTTAGCATCTTACTGGAAAGCAGCTTAAACCTGACAGCAGCGTGCAATGCCGAATGTGATTGTCTAAGGGAGCTCTACAGTCCAGTCTGCGGAAGCGATGACATCATGTATTACTCTGCCTGCCATGCAGGGTGCAAAAAAAAATCATTCCTCGATAGTGGCAAGAAGGTATGGTTTGAAGAACCCAGGGGTTCGCAAAGAACATTAGTTAGCACATACGCCTTCCTAAATTCTGGCCAGCCTTGATGAAGTTACATTAAGTTTTTTCGGGTTTTGAGCTTTGCTTCAAATCAGATATAAACTGTAGAAGGACGCCCTGTGAATATGTAGGATTTGTGAGTGGTGGGCACCAACTGAGATTCAAGTACTCGACGTATGCTTCTGCTGCTCAGCACTGACCTAGACCTGCTGCTCCATTTTGGAATTTGAAGTTCCGAATGTTAATACTTAAGGGCCTAGACTCCATGCAATAGGTCGAATTCTGCTCTCGGCTGCGCTGATGTAAATCCTGCATAACTCATAAATTCATAGATTTTATGGCCAGAAGGATCCATCATGATCATCTAGTCTGACTTCCTGCACATCGCAGGCCACGGAACCTTCCCCCCCCATGCCTGTAATAGACCCCCCCCCAACCTCTGGCTGAGTTACTGAAGCCTTCACATCATGATTTAAAGAACAGAGAATCCACCATTTACTCTGTTTCAAACCAGCCTGTGCCCTGTGCTCCCACGCTGCAGAGGAACGGTGTCTGCCAATCTGACCTGCGGAAAATTCCTTCCTCACTCCAAATATGGTGATCAGTTAGCCCCTGAACATGTTGGTGAAACCCACCAGTGAGACACGTGGGAAAGAATTCACTGTAGTCCATGTGGTGTCCCATCTCTGGCCATTGGAGATTTGCTACTAACAGTTGCAGATGGGCCACATGCCATTGTAGGCAGTCTCATCATACCGTCCCCTCCATAAATGCATCAAGCTCAGTCTTGAAACTAGTTAAGTTTTTTGCCCCCACTGGTCCTTTTGGAAGGCTGTGCCAGAACTTCATTCCTCTGATGGTCAAAAAACTTCATCTAATTTCAAGCCTATATTTGTTAATAACTGATCTGAACTCTGAATTTACACGGGTATAACTAGGAACTGAATTTGTCCCATTGTGTGCACATAATTCCCATTCTCAGAGCAGAGTTTGTCCCATTGTGTGCTTTTAATCCCCTGTTAGTATTTTGTGCACAGAGGGGACAGTGTGTGTGAGGGTGTTCACATCACGCAATAACTAATGTTTCCAGAGTTCAGAGCAGTCTTGTGAAGTTCATTACTACCCGACCCGATAATATCTGCACTGGAAACTGACAAAAGGCCAAATTCTTGGCCCTGCTATGGTTGCCTTATTCTGCTCCAGGAGCAAAACCCAGCTGCAAAAACAACTGATCTGTAGGGGATTCACCATGTTCAATTCTAGTAATCGCCCAAATTATGACTGTAGAAACACTGTCTCTTTGGGAAATTGACGAGGTGTTTGTTTCCCAGGTTTACCATGAGTGTAGCTGTATCCTGGAGAATGATCCCACTGGTTCTGCCCAAGCGATAGCAGGGAGATGCACTTCCTCCTGTGAGAGAAGGACTGTCCTTCTGGTTTTCATGTTTTTTGTGATTTTCTTTACATTCCTATGCAGTATTCCTGCGCTGACTGCAACTCTACGGTAAGCAGCGGAACCTTCTCTTTACTGTATAGCAGGAAGTAATTGAATGCAAATGTTTTCATTTTATCCTAGCAATTGTGGGACGGGGCCTGATGAAAAGGGCCCAGTTTTCAGCGTGTTGAAGATATCGAGCGTGATTCTCCATTCAGTCCAATTGTGAGCACAATCTGAGTGCTTGCGTCTGTATGTTGCTCATTTGTGCCCGCAGTGAGGTAGTTAGATGTGCAAATTCCCGGATTTGCCCTCACAATTCCAAAAAGTGTGGGCACAAATTTTGCTGGTGCACATTCTGTCCACAAAAAGGGAGAATGAGCCTCATTCCGGCTGAAAATATCATCATCCCTTTATCATCAGAGTATACTGTTTGACGGTATTACGGGGTGTGGAGAGGCTCTTCTCTTTGGTGCTGGGGAGCTGCTCCTACTTCACGTCAGCATTTTAAAATTCTAACTTTGTGTGCTCCAGGTGTGTCTCCGACAGACAGAAATCATTTGCACTAGGAATCCAGTGGATTGTAGTAAGAACTCTAGGTATAGTATGGTGTGAATGTGTATGTTTTCCCTATTGTATTTGTAAAACACTTATCACAGGAGTGTCTGTGGGCCAAATACAGATAGTTTAAGAGAAGGGGAATGGGGACATGTGATGTTTGAGTGGAGGATGTTTTCTCTCACATACCTGCACTATTCATAAACATCCAATCCTGTTTGCATGTAATTTGCAAACAGGAGAAAAAAAGTTAAATTTTGCAGCTAGATTGTTCACTGTGAATAGCTCACCCAGCTCTAGAGATAACTTAATACAGAACAGCAAAGCTTCATACAGTGTCATTAGCTTGAGTTTAGTAAATTAAGGTGCCAAGACACCAAAAGTTCCTTGAGGTCCTGGTGGGGATGCAGATTTGAACTCTTACAAGTATCGTATGCTGAAGTGAGATCCCTTGTTAACCATGTAATCTGGCTGTTGGAGGGAAAACTAAAACTCCCATAACATGTTTCCAAAGGAGTAAACAATAGCAGTGGGCAACTGCTCATTCCAAAAAGAAAATGGGTCCTAAGTACATAAGTCATTGCTGAGTTCATAGGCTGTGGTTTTCAAAGGAGCTGATGGGCATTAGTCACCCAACTCCTACTGAAATCCAGTAGGGTTTGGGTGCCTAACTCCTTTAGGATCTCTTTTGGAAATTCCAGCCATGCAGGTTGCAGTGTTAGCTTACTCAGTCACTGTACCTGCAAAACCTGACACATTGTTTCAAAAGTGCTTTGGGCTACCTTGAGGATAATAGATAGAAATTATATCAATTGATGTTCCATTCTGTCTTCATGCAGGAGGCATTCCCGGTCCTATTGCCTTTGGCTCTTTGATTGATCTATCATGTCTGGTGTGGCAGGACCAGTGTGGAGAACAAGGTTCTTGCTACGTTTACCAGAACTCCTCCATGAGCCGATACACTCTGGTTGCTGGAATTGTCTACAAGGTGATGCCCAGTTACTGTTTCCCTTTCACATCTCCTAGCCTGTGCTTTTTGCTTATGACTGGTTAGATGAGCAGCGCCGGCTGTGGCAGAATTTTGGAAACCTCTGTTATGCTGTTCCCATCACAACACGAATCCTATCTTCACGCAACTTTGCTGTGAAAACACAGCAAAGTGTTTGTCACTAAATGCAAATATTCCATTATGATTCACAATTTAACAACTTGTGGGTACCGTCATTCTCCTGACTCCATATTATTTTCCAAGCTAAATGTTTTTCGTCTAAAATTTTAGGGGAAAAACTCCACAAAACCCACATTTTATTAAAATCACTCACTCCAGAAGTGGAGTTGAGTATATAAATACGGTCCGTTAGCTAGTGTGACTCAGGTCACGCCGCTCATGCTGTAAAGAAGAGTAAATAGCTATTCTCTGATCACTGCTTGAAAATGTCGAGAGGGCGAATGTTTCAGTATTTGTGGTCAGAAAGCATTGTTTTAGCTCACTTAGCTTGCAGGTCACAATAGGGATCAGCAGCTGTGATGAGAAGGCATGTGTGTAGCAATGCTAGTATACACAGCAAAATACCATAGGTCAGATCCTCAGCTGCTCTAAATCCATGTAGTTCAGTGCAATGTGGTTCCAGGTCTTTTAAATGGCTGGAGCATCCCACTAAGATCCCAGTGCAGTACCGTCATGGAGTCAGGTGATCAGAGAATCTAGCCCCTGCCACATGGAGTTCCTGGGCATGCAGCGTTGTACACTCCACAATCCAGTCTTCCCCCAGCTACTCAGCAAACTTACCTACTGGTGACAGTGAGGCCTTCGAAGCCAAGGTATTGCCCCTTGATGTAGTCAAAATCTCGCAAGTTGGGAACTTCAGAAGGGAATCATACATAATTGTCAAGAACAAAGTAAAGAGCTGACCTGCCTCCCCCCCCAAATCCAAACAGTTCTTCATTTAAAAACAAATCCCAGCTGCAAGAAAACCCAGTTTGTTTCCAAAATAATGGCACGGTTCTAGCCACGGTCCTTTTTACATGCAGGGTTTGATGCTATGTGATGATAGGCCATGACTGAAAAGTTCAGCTTCAGAACCTTTCCTGAAGCTGCAATGGTTTAAATGGAAGGTTTGGGGTCAGTCTGTTAGAAAGATGACAGTGGGGGGCCATGTGTGAAGTTTATATGGGATCTTCATCATCGTCAAGGATTGTTTGGTCTGGATGAATCCCCCTCCATAATGCTAATGGGTATGATTGTCCCCACCCCGCACAGCATAGTACAGTGTCGGTCTGAAAACTATGACCATAAATTGTGTGTGTACTTTTATGAACTTTTATTTGTAATTTGCATCATGCTAAGCACTACTCACATCGTAGCAAGAGCTTCTAAAATAAGTTTTTAGGGTCTCACCCTTGTGCAGTCTTGCTTTGCTGCCTCTACATTCAAGGGAACTTTGCCAATTAGCTGGCTGCTCACTGAGGTTTCGTGCACGTTCCTAAAAAGTAGGCATGCACCCCTGCTCCTAATCAACTGGAGCATATTCCCAGAGCCACAAACGAATCTATTTTCCTGGCTAATCTCTTCCTTGTCATTATAATCCAGCCAAATCCTCCTGCACAGATCACCTGCATGTCAAATTGTCCTTACGACTCCCTCCCTTTTAATCTGGATCTGGGAAGCCTGGAGGGAGCTACTCTGCCGCTGTTAATTGGCATACTTCCACTGGCACCAGCAACACCACTGTCTTCACGGTTGCTCTGCTGATTTACATCAGTTGAGGATCTGGCCCTGGGTTTTTAAATAAGTTAGGGTCATGTTTGGTATTAAAAGTGGCTCTAACAGTAACAGGGGATGTCTTGATGATTACAGGTGGTTGGAACAGTCTTCTTCCTGCTGGCCTGTTTACTTTACAAACCGCCTCCGCCAGAATCCCTACCAGGGAGCTCAGATGCATCAGAAAATGGGAACTGTGTCCTCCAGGAGAACAAATCTCTCCAGACCCAAGCTGCTGAATAGCACTATAAATACTGCAAGGGACTTTCTCCCAGTCTCAGAAATACCGTGTCAAAATTTTGTTTTGTTCCTGTTTTATGATTACTATTATTATTACTATTGCTTTACCCTTTTGTTTTTCTGTTTAAAGAAGGATATTTGAAGTAAGTTCTGGTTTGGAGTAACTTTTTCTGAAGGGCAGAAGCACATGAGAGGATACTTACATTGATGCCATATGAGGATCCGTGCACTGATGCCAGACACTTATGTTACTCACTGGTAGCTTTATAGCACTTCTGTAACAAACCTGAACCACACTAAAGAAACCAGAGTACCACTGTGGGACCAAATTCTCATCTGGTGTAAACTGGCTCCATTCACTTCTGCTGAGAATCTGGCCTGTAACACATACATTATAGAGCCATCAGTAGCAAAGCACTTGTGTTCATACCTTTTAGGTCTGATCAACTGCCTATCCTCATGTTGACAATCTGCTACCATATGCAAAGCAAGGAGCAAAAACAGTGTCTTTTTTGTTGCTGTAGCATATAAGCGTTGCTCATAATGTATGCTCTATTCTCTCTCTGTTCAGTTCAATTATAGAACATTTAATTGTCATCGTTCCTATTACTTTGCAAAGGTTTGAGATCATGGATTACCTGGGAAGTTCATCAGTAGATCACATACAACACACTGTTGAAACTTGAACATCACTGGCTATTTTTAACTCACTACCCAAGCCTTTTTCTGTCGCCACCTCTGGTTTCCTAATTCCAGTCCCAGGATTTGCAGTATAGTTACAATCTGCTTTTCTTCCGTTGTTTTAAGATGGACACATTTTGTAACGACCTGTAAAGGCAGTTGGACTAGTTCTTGTCCTTGAGCTATTGTGCTGTTTGACGCAGAAACATATAAGATATGGATTTGTGAAATGTTTTGTTTGTTTGTTTTTAAGTATACAGAAAAATCCGAACTAATTTAGTTTTTCTCACACTGCTCCTTGGAAGAGAAACCTAACATAGCGACAGACTTTATTGTATGAAGCCAATGAAGAAATCAACCAGATTCTCAGCTGGTGGAAATAGACATAGCTCTGTTGATTTCAATGGAGCTACACTGATTTGCACCAGATGATGATCTGATCCATTGTTTGCAAATAAACTGGGCCACATTTTCAAAAATGCCCTTTAAATATGCACTGCAGTATTAACCGTATGTTGTTGGCAAGGACAAGCAATGGATGGCCAGCATCTGATGGCCAGATTTATGAGTGGCTGTCTCACCCACACCCACAAAATTAGGCAGGTATCAAAATCTTATTATTTGGCTCTTCAATGGTTGCACAAGCAAAAACTGCAGGTAGAAATTCAGCACTTGGATTGAGGCCCCTCGGACGATGCAGGTCCCTGAAATCCTTACCCTGCATAAAACTGTAGTGAAGAATTATAGGACAACCACTAACAAGCTGTTTAATCGACATGTAATGTTCACTACAAAATATTTAGAAAGATTTGTAGCTACTTTGTATATTGTTTTATCCTTATGTTTTTGTAAAAGAGGGAAGAAGGTTGAAAAGCTGTTTATAGTTTTTTGGCAAAGGACCAAACATTCCGGCGCCCAGCCGACACCATTAAACACAGCCATATCCCATGCCTGGTGTTTCCCATTCTGCTGAGGGTGATACTGTGGTGGAGATATGGGGCTGAAGGAAAATCCCCGTTCTTTCCTTGACACTCACTGTGAATGGGCTTTGAATAGGAGTTCCTCTGCCATCCGTGAATCCTCTTCCACCAAGGCCATGGATTTACTATGCAGCAGCAGCCATTAAAAGGCCCATATTTCCCAACCGTTGTCACACCACAGCATCTCGGGATGTCTCTCAGACTCTGGCCAGTCGCACTATTGCTCTAAAAATAGCTGCATCGTAAACAACACACTGACCGAGCTGCAAGTTCAAAGCACTGATCAGAACTTTTAGAGCCATTGACCTGGGCTGAAAGGCTCACTCCAAAATGCCATGTGCACCTATCCTGGGAAACACTGCAACGTCTCTGGTATCATAGCGTGGTAACTACTGCTGAACACTGACATTCTGGAAGGCATCCATGGTCAGTAGCTCTGGGTAGTCATGGACCCATTGGTACTGCCTTCCCAGAATAAACCCCTATGCACTGGTGCATACAGAGCCCTTGCAGTATTCTGGGTGTGGCCTCCCCCTCTCTGCTGCTTGACACCCACTCCCCATTTTACACACCCGTGGTGATTTAAGGGGCGTGACTAGGCCCAAAGAGATTAACCCTGACCCGTAGTAAATGGTTCTTCATGACCGTCAACAGTTTTCTCGGGCACCTGTAAGCAAGACAACCACTATCTACAGGAGTCTGCCACTCCAGTACACTATAAACAATAAACACATTCCAACACTTTGGGTACAAGCAGTAGCCTGGTGAGTTGCATGACATTATTCTGGGGAAATATTTTGTGCATATTGTACTTACGAGGTTAGAAGTGTTTATATATATGCCATGCTTTACTAGTGTTTATCAAATGAAATTTGTTTGAATTTATCATTTCAAGAGCAAAAGAATAGTGGTGTTTTATTATGTTGATGTGGTCTTGAAAATCCTTGATTTTAATTAAATAGCAAAAAAAAAAAAAAAAATACCCTGTTCCTATTAGGGCAACATTTGTATATAAAAAACTATGTATGTGCCCATGGTATTTGAAAGGACATTTCCCCATCTCATGTGAAGTATTGTATTCCTATGACGTCACAGAAATATAAGCACTATTTGACAGGTCCTTTGTGTGTGTCTTGATCAGCTTCATTTCATTCTGAATGGTGCTTTTGAGGCAAACAGAATGAATTAGCTTATCCAGAGCTATAATGTAGTCACAACTGGAAAAGTTGGGGCGTAGACACCTTCAGCTCTCAATGAAACCAGTGAGAACTGTGGTGCTAAGCAACCCTCTGGACACAATACTTTTTAGTGCCGGTTAGCTCTTTGGATCATGATTGAAATTTTGATACACCACAGCTTTGTTTCTCTTTTTAACTACCACCCCTTTCTTCCTGCGCTCATGGAGGAAGTTTTCAGAGCGGTAGCCGTGTCAGTCTGTATCAGCAAAAACAACGAGGAGTTCTTGTGGCACCTTAGAGACTGACAAATTTATTTGGGCATAAACTTTCGTGGACTAAAACCCACTTCATCAGATGCATGGATGCATGGATACTGTATTTTCCACTCCATGCATCTAATGAAGTGGGTTTTAGCCCACGAAAGCTTATGCCCAAATAAATTTGTTAGTCTCTAAGGTGCCACAAGGACTCCTTGTTGTTCATGGAGGAAGGTTACACAAGTGGGAGTCAGGGAATGGGTGGGGTTAGGAAAGGTGATCCAACACAGATTGAAGACAATGGAAAGCCTCCTGTTGACTTCATTGGGCATCGGGCCAGGCTCAGAGTAAGCAGACACCTAAGAGGAGCTATCTGATTCTGTTTCAGAGAAAGTCCATTCTGCCACTAGACTCCTTCCATCTGTCTAGTACCTTTGGGAAAAAAGAACACTATGATGCCAGCTCAGGTCAGTGGGCTTTTTTGGAGAGAAGCCTTGGTGGCATGGGAATTGGACCTCCTGAACTTCTTAGGGTTCATCTTACGGTACTGAGCTCAGAACACAACTAGGTTTCTTGTTCATCACTAGTTGAGACAGCACATGAAAGGACAACAGCTATTCCCAAAATCAAAGTGTACAGAGAGATCTAAGAACCCTGGGACAACCTTAGGTCAAGGACAAGTGTAGTAAACAAGAGCCTACTCTTGGATCTTTGTGGGAAAAGGAGGAGGGGACAGAGTATGAGCACAACCAAATGAAACAGAATGTCAATGTGCTTTTAATCCGAGGAGAGATTTCTCTTCTGCGCTCAGCCCAGTTGGGATTCATTTCATTTTCTTTTCCTTGTTGTGCCAACCTGAATGCAGTGATAGGTTTATTTGTAGAAAACGAAGCAGTTTTCCTCTTGTGCCAAGTGCATTATTGTCAAATATTGAGGGACACATCCTCAGCTGGCGTAAAGTGAGGTAGCTTCAGCAGAGTCAATGGAGCTATGGCACTTTTCATTCGCTGGGGACCTGGCCCTGGTTCTGCACGGGCAGGACCAGCTGCCTTGCAAGGGCAAAACAAGAGGTCTTTGGTTATCAAAGAAGAACAAAATGAGCAAGATTAGGACCTCACTTACGCCTGTGTAAACCAATGAGTTGAAGCCTATGGAGTTACTCTGGGTTTTGACCGGCGTGAATGAGGTCAGAATCCTGTACTATGTATACATAGGATTGATTCTCTGCATGAAATAATATAGATAAACAATAGTTTGTACTGGGGAAAAAATCCACTAGGTATGAAAGCAAATAAACTGAGGATTCGTAGCAGGAAGAACTAGTTGTGAAGGGCCAAATGTAACAAAGCAGTACGGTCTTATGGCCTATGATGTAGAAATCCTGAGCTCTAGTACCAGTGTGGCCTGCTGGGTGACCTTAAGCAAGCCACTTCACTGCTCTGTGCCCCAGTTTTCCCATCTGTCAAATAGGTCTAATGATCCCGATCGCCTTGTAAAGTGCTTTGAGATCTACTTTCTTTTTTTAGAAACTTCCAGGAGATTAAAAAATTCAGAGCTTTTATTTAACAAGATTTTTAAAATAACTTTTTGGGGGTTTTTTTTTAAAGGAATTCCCCCCCACTCCAAGGAATTGTTTTAGGACCTGATCTTGAAATTGGAGCTGTACACACAGAGCCCTGGGTCTACGAGGAGCTGCGCTGACTTCAGTTGTGCTCTATGTGAGTGTAAAGGTCAGCATGCATCGATTCAACTGCAGGATCAGGGCCTTCATTAACAATTACCACCCACTAGACCAAATTTTGACTCTTGTTCTTCCTTTTGTTCTTCTTGATTACAAGGACAAGTAACAGCTTTGTTGAGCTTTACAGCCCTCTCCAGGTTCTTGGATGTTTAAAGCATGGCATTGGTGAACCACAGCGTACAGTACAGCTACATTAATAGACACAAAGGCAATCAGATTGCAAATGTCTTTAAATCCATTGTGTATATGTGCAGTATAAAAGCCTGCATTGTTTTTGTATTGATGCATTGAAATAAAATATAATTGTTTACAATGTATTTGTTAAGATCTTGTGCTGATTTTCTGGTAGGCATTCAGATGTTGCCATATTTTGGCTACAGTTAAATTACAGCACATTATACTTGGCTCAGCAGTCTCCCAAACTATGGCATTCCATTATTACATTTGTCATGGTTTGAAATGAGACTAACTACATGTCAATTCCCTTTTATTCTTGCATCAATAAAGTATTTTACGAGATCGATCAGGTTTCCTTCTCCAATCTCTCTCCACTCAGGTTTCATGGGAAAATTAAGATCAGTTTTTTCCAATGGTGCAGATGATTCCTTAAAGTGTTTTAGGTAGAGACAGGCCTAAGCTGTAAAATTTGGATCCAAATTTCAATTCTTCCCAACCCTCAACTTCCCCAAACCTAAAGTTAGGGATGTTTGGATCTGAGATCTTGGTTTGATGCATTACAGAGATACAAGCCTAGTATAAATGTTGAATCTGTATATGAGACCAGATTGCAGGACTTACTTAAATCCTCATTGGGACAGCTCCATGTTCTACTAGACTTCTCTGACTTCGCAGGACATCGCATTGTTTTAAGGTGTCACAAATGAGTGGAGCCAGCTGGCTGGATTTTTCAGGCCTGAATCTGATCCAACTGTATTATCATGTCCACTATTACTGGAAAGGAAAATGTAAAATTCTCTTGTGGTTCTCTTTAGTGTTTCCATAGCACACACGTCCTGGGAGGTAGGGGGGAAAGCATGTGTTTTTAATTAGCTCACCATAAAAATAATTATGACTTTTATAAAAAGAGTAAATGTATGGACAAATTTCAGAGTAGCAGCCGTGTTAGTCTGTATCTGCAAAAAGGAAAGGAGGACTTGTGGCACCTTAGAGACTAACAAAATAAATAAATTTGTTAGTCTCTAAGGTGCCACAAGTCCTCCTTTTCTTTTTATGGACAAAGTTTTCACATATCATTTAGCTTATTATTTGAATCCCAGAAAGTCTGCGGTAATATCTGTCAATCACCACTGAGCTCGCACATCCATATCCTGCCGCTTGAACATATATTTATGGCTTTGTTGTGGCTCTGTGAGCATCAGCCACATTGGGAGTGGATTCAGGGGTGTGCAGTTCCAGTGGGGGCATCCTGCCTGTGGAGTAAACAGGCAGGTAGAATGACTCTGGTAGCAGTGGAGTAAGGCGCCCTGTGAAGATCATAGCACTTACTACCTTTCCTTGTGCAGGTGTGGTGTGCAGACTGTCTGCAGTTTGCTGGCAGGTGCTGTAGAGGTTAAGAGGACATTGCCAGGGTGCCCCTATTTGCGTTTTGCCCATTGTCTTCAATGCATACAAGACCCTGGATTGGAACTGCTCCTGTAGGATCCTGGGACGGTTCTTGTGCTCTCTGGCCCTTGCTATCCACACACACTGTACTAGCCATCACCTACCTGATAGTATTTTGTTGGCTCTCTCTGGAATGGATGATACAGGCATGCACCAGAAAATGTTTTGAGTTTTATTTTTTGTCACAACATTTGTGTAGTGCTGCCATATCACCACTAGATGGCAATACAGACAATGGCTTTGTAAAATTCTATAGGATCAAGGACCAGGAAAGAAGTGCCCTTGTTATTTGATTACTATTATTTACTATTTGTATTATGGTAGGACCTAGGGGCCAATGGAGAACGGGGCCCCATTGTGTGAGGCACCATACAAACATAAATTAATAGGCTTTATTCCAGATTTACACTGGTGAACTTGACAGTTCCTCAGTTTCAACATAAATAAGTCAATCAAGGTTCATGCTAAACCTTTAGCAAATCAAAGTGGAAACCAAAGACATTCCCATGGGGAAAAAGAGATTTCTGTCCATGAAACGACTGAGCATATGATCAGAAAAGGGAACTCAGAGAAAGTCACTTTATTTTTTTATAGCCACTTTCGATAAAATTGTATTCTAAAAAAAAGAAGGGCGGATAGAGAGAAAAGAACAAGCCTAGAAGCAAACCCACCCCAGTATTGTAGAACTAAAACTAACCCCCGGTACTGAATCAAAATGATTTTTAAAGGGCAGGATCACCCTAGCCTATTTCGCCAGACAATATACAGCTGTTCGTCTCTGCAGCTTGGGACTATGTAAGTAGGCCTGCAACTGCAAAATGGCTTTACAATGAAGCTTAATGCCATCAGAACAAAGTGTAATAAGAGCTCACTCTTTACTACAGCTTTCCCACAATAACAACCCCCTGGGAGAGGAAAGAGGAAGAAAAGAGAATATTAAAACAAACTAACAGAAGGTCCATGCTCATAGTTGGGAGAGACAGGATGAAAGATAATTGTGTTTAAACTGCAGGCTTTACATGTCTGGGGAAGGGGCTCAGATATCCCCACAGTGGTCACAGATTAGCTAGATGCATTTGGGAAGTTGGGATTGCCATTGCAAAAACACACCCTGAGGTTTTCAAAATTGACAAGCCATTTTAGCAGTCTCCATTTTGAGGGGACCAACTTGAGCTGCCTTCAGGGGATCTGATTTTCACAGGGTGTGTGCTCAGCACTTGCCAAAAATCAGGGCTCCCTAAGGGGTCTTGATTTGGGCATGCAAAAGCAGAGGGGCCCAAAATCACCAGGCACTTTGAATACCTTGGCCCATTTTGTTTTCAGTTACAAAGTAGAACCATTATTTTAGCCTTCAAGCATGAAGCGAGTGGCTAAGTATCACATCAGCATGGGTGCAGAGGGACTTCAGGAGACCACAGTGGCACTCACAGAGGATCCCTGTATGAGAAGGGGCAGGCTGCGCAGTGAGACCTCACACCCCTGTGTGTTTGCAAAGCACAGCTCTGCCATGAGCTATGCAGCAGACCCAAGGAGCTGTGTGGCCAGCAGATCTTATGACCTCAGATCTGCTAGCCAAAACCTCTGGAGAAATGTAAAAGAGCAAGCAATGGTTACCCTCTTCACAGATTCTTTGTACACAGCCCATGAACTCAGACTGTTTGCAGGAAGCAAGATTTGCCTTGCATTGCGGGGGAGTTTGACTGGGCAATTCGCAGACTCCTTTCATACTGTTGTTCGGCCCATCCATACGCTGAAAATTAGCATCATGGTTCACAATTTATAAATCCTTATGCAGTATGTGTCACATGTGTTACCATCTGCATTCTAGCATGCACAAATCTGGGAACACAAATCTACACAGTGATGCCAGGCAGCCAACGTCCAGCAATGTAGTGGAGAGGGGAAATCCTACGCCAGAGTAATACGCAGACCTGAACTCCTCTTCTGCTCCTTTAGACACAATCTAGGAAAAAAAGAAATCCAGTGCAAAAGCTTTGTTAAAAAAAAAAATCCCCCTGCTATGCCCATCTGTATAGTCATTTAATTAAAACCAGCCACATTATGACTTGGATGAGCTTTTCCTTATCAATAGCCCATCAGAGATCTGATGCTGTGAGCATAGATTTCTGATGTGCTATTTGACACGGCAGAGTCGGGTAATGCAGTTCTCTGGGGGCAGCTTCCGAGTGACTAACTGACCGTCAAGCTGATTTACTGGGCTTGTTTTGCCAAGACATGTAACAGTTAGGGCTCTATCAAACCAAAATTCACATGTAATGGGCTCTTGGTAGCATAGTTTAAATTATAAGCCTGTTTACCCCTGTTTTTTTGCACTCAGAATGGTTCAGAAAAAAATTGCTTTTCTGATTATACTTTCCCTGTTTGGTCTCTCTCCAAAGGTCACTCCTTTTATTTTTTTACATTTTTAGCCAAATCCCTTTGGCCCTTTTTGAGTTAGACGAGGTTGAAAATCAAATGGATGATTTTCCTTCCAGAAATTCATACTGACCTTCTCTTTGTGGTCTAATGATTGAACAATTCTTCTTGGCACAATCAGAATATGCGTAACAGGCACATGAGAAGGAATGCAGAACAATAAATGTACCTCTTGCACCTACTCTGGCTGCTTTGCAACCATGGAGGGCATCAAATCGAAGTCTTGGTTTTACTCCAGCATCAGGATCAGCTGCAGACAAACCATAATCCTGATCCACCTTTTTTGCATTTGCCCCTGAAAGATTATCTCCATTTGCTTAGACACTACACTGCAGCTGAAATTATTAACCCCTCCCTGCCCTGTATAACCTGATAGTAGATGGGAAATGGAGGGACATTATTTCAAACTCTAATCTGCTCTCCCGCAAGAAGAGACTGCATCTGTATTACCATCAACATTCCCTACAGCTTAGCAGACTTATCCCTTATAACAGGACTGTGATATAACCAACACCATACTCCAGCTGGAGATACACGGGCTTTGGTTTTCCAAAGTACCCTTTACTGAACAGTCGATTGTTAAAGCTCAATATTTATATACAGAGTCTGACCAGCCATCAACCTGTGAAAGGTGGGTTTCAGAATGAAGCCTCAGACACATAACATATATGTGTCACTTCTCCCTTCCCACCCCATAAATCCAATTACATGGCCCAGGCTGGAATCTGCTCCCTCTAGACTAAAGTATGAACATTACACGGGAATTGTATTAACAACTCATCAACATAATGGGAGATTTGGCTGAAATGGAATGAAAACTTGGATTACAGCGATGACTGGGAGCACTCGGCAAACCTTTTAATTACCGCAGTACGCTGGAGCGCCTGAACCATTTTGGGGGCAACAGTTAAATGTATTAAGTGTGTTGGGTACATGTGTGTTCTCAGATGCACCTAACAAGCAAGCTGTTCTACAGTGCTTGTTTCCCTGTTGTTTTACACCCAAGCAACCTGACAACTAGCAACTGCTCAAGCCTCGCTCGTTTGGAGTGGGTTGTATTAATACAGACGTAAAAAGAATGCTGAACAGGGATGTAATATTAAGTTCAGATGAAATGCTATGGCTGGAACACTCGTTTTCCTTCCACAAAGCCGAGGCACCCTCATGGTTTTGCATACACACAGCGACACTAAATCAAGAATCGAAAAAAGATGCAATGTTCCTCTGAATCAGCCGCTTGCTCCTGGAGGCCTGGCTGGCATTGTTGTCGCATGTGAATAAACCCTGCTTCCATCCCTGTGCCTGCACCCTCAGGATTTCAGGCACTCGCTTCCGTTTACTTGTAGCTATTGGTCCCCATCTCCCCTCCTGAAGTTATCATCTCTGACAGCATCGTTTGGGTGGTGAGGAGAATTGGTTGAAAGGTTGAAATTTCAGTGAAAAAAATTCATGCTGATCTTGAATTTCAATGAAAGAAAATAATAAGAAAACAACTGGGACACAATTTTCTTCAAACTGGTTTTCATTTTTTTTTTAAACCCAGCTCTGGTTACAAATTACGCATATTGTTAGCACAAGCTACTGGGTGCGGCTGAAATCCTCCTTTCCAGGCTGTTCACCGGGGCTTCAGCCACAAACAAGAAGATGAATGTGCTTTCTGGCCACAGAACATTTGGCAATTGCTATTTCGACCTCCTCAAAGCAAAACAAACACTGTGTTTTTCCTGCTTTAAGTGGGTTGGCTGTGAGGCTTTGGCTACGGAAGGCAGCATGGCTTAACGGACAGCACATTGGCTAGCTACTCAGGAGATGTGGGGTCTATCCCTGGCTCTGCTGCTGGGTGACCTTTGGCTAGTTATGCCTCCGCTCTATGCCTCAGTTTGCCCTCTGTTAAATGGGTACTTATCTGCTTGTAAAGCACTTTGAGATCTGCTAATGAAAAGCACTATATATAGGTGCTATTAATAACCTGTCAATAAGCCGATGCGCCATGTGTGAAAAATAGCTTGTCAGATGGATACAGAAGAAAGTGGCAAAGACAGAGTGAGGGGCCACTGAGGTGTGTATAAAGAAAGATATACTTGTTTTTAAAAATGAGTAACAAACCCTAAGGAACCATTTCATGTTTTCTCTTCTATCAGGTTCCAAGTCTGGCGTCACAGACTGGTTACATTTGCAGCACCCGATCAGGCTCTGCATCAGATTCACCTATTGACATCCAGGGGAATAATTAGAGAAATTGCAGTCTAGTATTTCTCAGGGACTATCCATGGTGAAGAATGTGCCTAAGTGAAGTGTGATCTAGTGTCAGGCAGATAGAGGACTCCCAATTCCTTTGGAATTATTTATGAGTGAAACTAGATAATATGGTGATAAGGGGCACATAAGTTCCTAGCTAGAGAGAATCAGGATGTGCTAGTCTCAAGCAAATTTCCCAGCTGGTGTTTCTTGCCTTCATCCTGGTCAGGCCCATTTGACATTTAGGGGGAAATTGTCAATAGGATGTCTGGCCAGTTTCTAGATGTGTGCCTGGAATCGTATGCACACACAATGAATCACTTATATTTGCAAAATTCCTGATTTGAGCACACACGGGCACCTTGTATCCACCACAAGTGAGATTTTGCAGCTCCCGTAAAATTGTCTGTGCAAAGTTAGTTTTCAAAATATAGACTTTAAAATCCTTTTCTGGCCACCGAGGTGCAGCTCCTCTGAGCACATATCTGTAGCGTGCTTTCTAGCTTGCTTTTCCTTGCTAGCCCAAACTCTTCCCCTCCAACATTAATTCCATTCAGAATGGGACAGCCAGAAGAACAGGAAGGAAAAGTTTCCGCTCATTAGATGGTCCTAGTGTTATTGCCTGCCTGCCTGGTGTCTCCAAACATACTGGTCTCCCAGGCTTCCTCTCCTGGGTGAATCAAATTCAGCCATGGAAGAAGAAGATGATGGCAGAAGACACAAGTTGGAAGGATGGGTGATTTCAGGAGGCTGACGAGTTAAACAGCTGTTTGCAATTCTGTTCTCCACAAATACTCCTGTGGGCTTTGTCAACAAATAAGCAGACAAATGAATGCCTTGGAACTGCACTTCTTCTACGCTAGGGATAACAATGGCAAAGTGGCTTGTGATGTTATTTAAACACAAGCCAATTTCCCAAGCTAATCAGGACAAACAATGCTCCTGCTCCCTGGATTCACTGAGTGGAAAATATTTTAATGCAGTAACTGGGATGTGTTTTTATAATGGCTAGTTACTGACTGTGCAATCAGACTTGTTTAGATTGCAGGTTGGAACCAGAGCTGTTTGTTGCTATCTGGCAGAAGCGATGAGCCCACGCTCCATAACACAGCCCTACGTGCCCCTTCTGGAGGTCTGGGTTCAGCCAACAGATGCCCCAACAGGGAGTGCCCCTCCAAAAGGGGATTCCCTGCTGCCATTGCAGCTGGGTCATTGCAACCTCATTATGCCACTGAGGGACTGTAACCCGCCTTGTGTATCTGGCCCCTAGTGGCAAGCTGCAATGACTGACTCTCATTAACACTCAGGAGTGTTTGAATGTGGAACTAGTTTCTTACCCCCTGGGTGTGACAGTGTGGGCCAGCCTTTCAAGGGAGTGGGAGTTCAGCCCCACCTGTGCCTAGTTAGCTGCCTCTCAGGTGATGGGGCTAGGAGGCCTGGCTCACATGATTCAGCAGGTAACTGGCACAACGCCTCTCTGGGGGAGTTATAAGGAGCAACCTGCACTTGGTATGAGAGAGGAGCTGGAAGGGGCCTGTAGGGAGCAGGAACAGAAATCGTGGCTGTGAAAGGGGTGGGAGACACACTAGGCAGCGAGTCTGGCTCTGAGAGGGCCATCAGGGACTGCTGAGTTGGGACAAAGGGCCAGAAGATCTACCGTGACTTGAGTTGACCTGCTCTGTGTTGCACAATTGAGAGAATCCTGAAGAAAAAGCCTGAAAACTTACTGCTTCACGGAGCTTGATATGACATGCTGGCTACTGAGTTCAAACACGGGCTCATTCTCCTTTCGGACCAGCTCCGATGGGGCAATGGGTGCAAGTGAGAGGGGAGTTAAGCTCTGTGTTGCTAACAAGACAGGGGCCATTTGGTCCGCCTGCTGTAGATGAATAACTGTATCTGAAATGTCCCAGGGAAGAATAACGGCCTTGCTTTGTTAGGCTGTAGGCATAGTGGGCCAGATCCTGCTCCCATCCAGGTCCATTACAGAGCTCTCCTTGCTATCTGTAATGTAAGATCAAGCTCATATTTTAGAGATTGTCCAGATGACACACAAGACATCTGGTTCTCATCTCACATGGTTCCTCATGGTCTAACTCAAGGGGCTTTAGTGGAATTACTCCCAACTTACATTGTATAAATGAGGTCAGGCTCACTCTCAAAGTCACTGAAACCTTCTTTCAACTCTGTCCGTAAAAATAAACTTGTTTTTAAAGTGTAGACAAATTTCTCTCCTTAAATGTATCCAGATTGAATGGCCAACAAGGGGACTTACTTCTGGAAGAAATGGCCTGGAAAAATCATGCCCAGGACACATGATCATTTGACTACGAGACTGGTTTTCAGTGCACCCCTAGCACAAGCCCCTCCTGTTTGTGCTTGCAAATATAAACCGTGTTCTATGAAAAATTGCAAATGTGCATGCCAAATTAAATGCACAAACCTTAGGGCAGCAGAGCTCTGGCTGTAGCCTGTCCACATTAGAGCATAAGACTTGCAAATTGCTGATAAAGGAACGGTAACAGGAGCATGAGACAGTAATAAGTTGTACCAGGAGAGAGATAAGCAAGTCTTTACGTCGCCATGAGCAGTGAAAGAGATAGAGCAAACGGGACAATACAAAAAAGGTTTTGCGAATGTTTTTATGAATAAACAGGGCTGTATTAAGGCAATCTGGCACCCAAGGCACCCCATATGTGGCGGGGACAGATGGACATGGCCACTACTCAACTGAGCATGGACAGATTGGGGTGGGCTTCTCCCTCCTCCGCAGTGGTGGAGGTGACAACTGGGCCCCAAAGCAATAGCAGTATCCCTGACCCATATGTGTGTGTGGGGGGAGGGGGGGGCGAAGGGGTCTGATTTGCTCTGCTGGCAAGTGTGGCCCAGGCACTTTCCTCCCTAGGTCTGTGGCTGGTGCTTCTCCCTCTGCTGGAGGCTGTCTGCAGACTCAGGCAGATGACATCACTGTACTGCTTACACGCTGATCATGTGTCTAAAAATTTCTTCACATCCTGGAGGGTTAGACTATAGTATTTGAAAATGAAAACTGAGATTCTGATTTCATCATGGGGCCCTATGCATGGGCATTAACCTAGTCCTGCAAAGGGGATATGCTTTCCTGTTACCCAAGTAGACCATGTTCCAGGAGTATTCAGGCCTAAGATCCATCGTTTACCCATTGCTTTACCCATTCCGGCATTGACCATGGTTTCTCTGAGTTCCCATATGGAATATAATTTATGGAAATCTTCACTATTTCTCCTCTACAAACCAATGTCTGGAGAGAAGCACAGCGGCGTTTCTGAGGGACGGGCAACTAGAATTCCATGGACCACGAGCCATTTGGAGCTGGCCTCTGCTCTCAAGAATGAAAAAAGCATTTTTCTGAGAACGTGTGAATCTTAAGAGAATGAGAACCAGAGAAATATTTGATGCTACATTCGGTATTTAGCAATCAGCTAGGTTCAGTCAGAACATCAGCAGACACAGAAAAAATTAAGGGAGCAAGAATTCTCAGTGACAAAATCTTTTCCGTTAGATAAGGGGAAAGGCAGGAACAGAGGCAGGAGATAGGGCACATACAGGGGGAGTAGTGTGAGAGATGCACATGACCATTGATACCACATTCTGCACTCAGGATCTGGCAGACTGGGGATATGGCTATGAACAGGGTTTTCATAACTGGGCTTCTTACAAATAGGAAAAGTGGTTAACACATACCCATTCCTATATGTGAATACTTGGAGGTCTTTCCTATGTTCTAGTCTGGCTGTCCCATCCAAGCAGGCTTCCTAGAGATTTTTGTACTGACATAAACCTCTTATATATGGTGGGGAGGTGGCAACTTATCTTTCTACACGTCCCTGTGTCGTGTTCACTGGGATGTGATGGGGTGGGCCAAAGCCCCCTGGTGCCCAGTCCCCTTAGTCACAACCACACCCTCTCTTCTCCTCCTGTAACATGAGAGCTTCAGATGGAGGATGTCAACTTTGTTTCAGCCACAAGAGCTATTCACCATATTATAACCTCATTTCACTTTCCAGCTTTGGATTTCCCAAAGCTGAACAAACAGGCAAGCTGAGGCAGCAGATGACTGTGCAATTAGCTTGGAAGGAGAAGGCTTGAGCACCAATCAGTTTTGACCGCAAAGCTGTTTTGTAGCCCAAGCATAGGACTGGGATGGGGAGCCCAAGCTGGATGCTTGTGCTTCTCAGGTCCTATTTTTCTCTCACTCATAAAGGTGGAAATAACTCAGCAGAATTCAACTGAGTTATTGGGTGTAAAAACTGATGTGAGAGAAGAAGTCAGCTGTCAGAAAACAAACCTGTAGATTTCAGCAAGAAACTCTTGGTTTCCGGTGTAGAACGCAGCTGTCATTTTCCTGAGATTCTACCAAATATTTCTTTGGGGCACAGAAACAATAATGTGGGGCCAGAACAAGTGCCTATGGAGTTCAATAGAAAACCTCCCATAGAACTGAGCAGGCTTTGGCTTCAGTAACAAACTTTGGATTGGGTTTAGAATGAGATATTTACGAATCACTCTTCTTTTTGGCTTGCTTTAAAACCAAGTGGAGCTAGAGAATTACAGCAGGCTAAAGCAGGTAATTTGGGTGGGTTATTTGGCCCAGACAAATTTCGCAAACCGATTGTTGAACAGCGATTGTTGTGTTGTTGACGTGAATTGTATTATACTTAAAGGGAATTGTACAACAAGATGCAAAAAAGCAGAACACCCTAACTTTTCCTTTGGCCAGAGGCATTGTACTTGGAACAGAATAAATGCCATTATAATGACCTCATCTTCCCTGCAGCTTCAGTATTGTTTTGCAAATGCCAATGCCAGAGGCTGAAAGCGGTGGACATTAGGGTTTCTTGTTCAGCGTGTGTATGTTAAAACGCTACATGGAACTGAAATGGGCGAGAATTTCAATTCTCTTCAGCAGCCAAAAAGATGCCAGTCTTCACCAGCTGAGCATTCCCGGGGCCAGAGGTGACTTAAACCATTTTGCCACCCTCCTCTCAACTGTGCTGGGGGTGAGCTTGCCATAGCTGAAGACTAGGCCCAATGCCCTGGTTTTACCATGCACGATTTACACTTCAGAAGTTATGTTCAAGCAGAAAAGTTAGGGGAACAAAATAATATGTTAGCGCAACAAAGTTACTGATCTCCCAGGGTTTTGTTTTTATGGGTAGAGAATGTCACCCTGACAGCAGAGACAGGTTTATCCCTTGAAGTTACTGGTGCAGTGTACTAGGGTCTGCTTAAGACAAGCACACTTCCATACCGAACCAGCTGACTTACCTGCCTCGATGTAGTAGCCAATGCACAGGGCGATGTCTATTTGCCCTTGGCATAAGATCAATGGTGGCAGAGGAGGCATGCCCCTGAGGTGGGAACACTAGACGCAGTTTGCTGGAAATGTGTAGATGACCATGCCTGACTCACAGTTCAAGCATGAGTTGTATGTAATATTATCAAGTGACGTGACACAATAACCATGTACAGTGTGGCTAGTAGATGGTGCTGAGAAATCATAGAATCAAAGAAGATTAGGGTTGGAAGAGACCTCAGGAGGTCATCTAGTCCAACCCCCTGCTCAAAGCAGGACCAACGCCAACTAAATCGTCTTCTAACGGTTTATGCACTGGGGTTGAGATTAGCAGAAGATGCTAATCAGGAGGCTAACAGTTTCTTGGTGGAGAACATTTTAGATGCTCTGTTATAAAATACATATTGGATAGCAAGAGCAGTCAGTGCAATAAAAATGTACTGCATAGAATGACAACAACTGCAGCTCTCATAAACTGTCAGACATGGTAATCTGTCCTGCTTATAACTAATATGATAGACCAAATGTTCTGACTGTTTTAGCGAGTTAGAAAATCTTATGGGATAGGTCTCAGGATATTAAGGCTCCTAAATTCCACAGAAATCAATAGAAGTGAGGTGCTTAATCACCCTTGAGTATCTTGGCCCATGTATATAGCAGGAAGTGTATGACAGTCGAAATAAATGAAGTTTTCAGAAACCCAATCTAAATTCTATCAGCTCACTCCACTTATTTGATTTTATCTTGTGGAAATCTGATGAATTGAAGAATAGCTTCCCAAAGTCTTATCAGACATTTTTTAGTTTAAACACACATGGTTTTTTTAGGTTGATCAGAATCAGTTAGATGTCGTCCGACTAACTCTTTTGTTTTTTAAATGGACCTGCAGTTAATGCTGAATAGCTGCTCAGCTGGAACAGTGACAGGCATTAACGGTTAATTCGGTGTATAGACAAAGAACCAACTTCTATGAAAAAAGCACAAATCAGTAGAAGAACCAGATTCTCACTCCTGGGGTGGAAAATCTGCTTTTTAATGCATGATTAGTGTTTATTTAGCAACAGGTTAAAACATTCTATTCCCCTTCATTGCATAACACCCATTTCCTATCAAGCAAGCCTTGTAAGTTATTCCTGCATTTTGTACACCTGCATTAAAATTGTTTCACTTACATAACTACTTCTTTAGGATGGGATGGATTTCTCTTTTTTTGCTTCCTAAAATATGTCAATGTCCCTTACCCAGAGTCACATAAATAAGAGCTGTGATGTTGTTCAGTTGAAGGAAGCTACCAGACAACATGTCAGGTTTAAGTATCTGGCCCTTCTGGTGAGGGAGCACTTGCTGGCCCACTGGTTAGGATTAATATCTAGATTCATGATTGCTTCTGGAGTGCCATTCGGGCACCTGTTTTCATCTGATCTTGGTGGTGCAGTATACACCTTTTCTCTTGGATGCAGGTCTTGTGCTGTTTAGTCAGACCTTCGTTGTCACTACGTTGGAGATCTCGATGGCTTGTCTTGGCAGCTGCCTCTGCAGTGGGCATGAGAGTGGTCCAGTGGGTTTCATGCACAACGTGAATCCACTGAGCGACAATTCCCTGTGGGGGAAATCCGCCACGCAACCCCAGGACCCATTTGAATGGCCACCACCTGACTATGCAGATAGTTTGGACACTTGGAGCTGAGGACTCGCTCTCTTAGCCTCACAAACATTTTAACGTGGAGTGAAGCCTCTGTACATCAGCTTTGCTCCATTGCTAGGAATCAGTCCTAAGATGGGTTACAGCTCTGCCTATCTCCCCACTTACTCACCTGCCCACATGGCCTTATTGCTGTCGTAGCTGGGAGTCCAGAGGTCAATAAACACGGCCTCCTTGGACCACCACAGGGAGCACGGTCTGCAGCTGGGCAGTCACCCCCTGGCAGTGTCCCTCTGGTGGTCACCAAAAGTGCACAACAAGGGACTGTCAATAAACAAGCCTCAGCTGATCCCAGCCAGCCTGTCGGCACATAGGGAGAGGAGCCATCCCTGAGGAGCATCCCAAAGCCATATGGGTGCTGTCCTTTGGGATGCACATGCTGTGTAACTTCAAGAAAGTGAAGGGGCTCCACTCCTATTTTATTAATCTAATTAGACAAACAAATGTTGTCAGTGTTCCGCATGTCTAATTCATTAAGCTTATCATTAAACAGAATGCTGCTCACTTTAAGAATGTCTCTTCTCTGCTAGTGCCTCGTTTTCCTTCCGCTGGAAATAGGTCAGCTAACTGGAAGGTTTATATATAAATATGCAAAAATTTATGCCATTATAAAACATTTGGGAGTTTTATTTGCATAGTTTTAGTGACTTGGGAAAAGAGAGCTGAGAATAATTGCCTTGCACTTAGCATTTAGCAACCAAGCATTTGTTTTCTTAATGTTACTGATTAAGAGAGAGATTCTCCCACTGTTACCCATCATTAGTAGCTCTTTACTATAGGAGCAGTGTAAAGATATGTCTTCACTGCAGAGTTACCCTGAGCTCTTACTTGGGTGTTGCCCCTAACACCTCTCCCATCCACACACACAACCCTCTCAGAGTTAAGTGGTGCTTTCGACCTGCGCAAGTTGGCGTGGCCAGGCGTGCAAGACAGAGCCCAAGTTCCGCTTTTGCTCAGGCTGGTAACCTGCCCACTTTGCAGTGAGGACACAGGCTAAACTACTTGAGTGCTGGTAATCCTCCAGTGCCTTCCCACAATTCCCTCATGTACCCAGGAGGGCAGACAAGTTGTCACAATTCATTGGGAAAGAATCATAGAGCAGCACAGCTTACTGCAGAACAAAGACCCATGGGATATGCATGTAGAATCCTAGCAGCATACGTGGGGCCTAGGGCTTTGCAGTGGGAGTGATCACACCTTGGGCTAGGCTAACCCGGGTGCTCATGGCTAACAATCACCCAGGCTAACTCTTCAGTGAGGACGTACGCTAAATATCTTGCACAGAGTGAGCTGAATAAATGGATTCACTGAGATCCAAATCCTGTTCTATGTCAACAAGAGTTTTGCATGACTAAGGCAAGCAGGATTTGACCATGGTTTTCAGCCTAAATTCAACTTCCCTCTTTGCAGGAGCAAAGATTTGTGGGCCCGGTTTGCTACTGCAATTATTTGTGAGCATGATTTAAGTTATTAGTTATAAGTTATATAAGTTAATCAGTACCTGATTTGTGGGTGCAATCAAGTACTTAGACATGAACTGTGCATGCAGTTAACTACCCACATGAATTTGCAGGCACAGAAAGGAAGGACAGTTTAAAAAATTATCTGGCCTATAATATGTAACACTGATTAGTTTGATATTGTCAGGCTGTCCAGAGTGGCTCAAGGGCTTGATACCAACCTCAGGAGAGATGGTTAAGAAGCAGGGCACACACCCCAAATTGGTTGTGAGCTCTATACATAGATTTCACCAACAAAGTATCAAATGTGAACTGCTCAGACACTACAACAACCTTAACATGGAGTCACAGACGGCCCCCTGGAGTCACAGACAGTCCGATCTATCTTGTCTCCCAGGGAAGAGTGCCTTTGTGTTAGGTGATCTCTTACACCAAAAATCACATCATTCAGGTTACTCCCAGTTCCAAAAGATCAGTCACTTACCCCAGGTCAACTGCACTTTAGATCTTACACCAAAGACAATGCTTGTAGTCAATCCTATAATAACTACCTGAAGATGTATTAATTAAGGAAAAATAAATGAGAGTTATTTACAAGGCTAAAGCAGATAAATATACATAAATGAGTTATAGTCTTAGGTTCCAAAAGATGGTAGAAATAATAAGCAAGCTCTATATATGAGGGCTAAGCCAGGGCAAGCACTTGGGATCTTTTGCTTATGCTTAGTAATCCTGGACCCTCAGACTCCAAGCAGCATAAAGATACAGTTTCGTCCAGTTTATTCCCTTCCCCCAGAGTTTAAGCTGATGGTACAAGTCCACATGCAGGTCTCCTCTTCATGGTTGTAGGGGAAGCAATTCGCAAATTCATTGTTCTCTGATGTTTCACAATGGCTCCAATCAGTTTCTATGGGCCTTTTTGGTGGGCAGCACCTAACAGATAAATGCTTCTTTCCTCTTTGATGAGTTACAGAAGCTTACAATGCAAACACACAATATAACCTTACAGCATGGGGTACAAATGTTATAAGTGAGATTAATACATGCAGCACCTTGCAAGCATTTCATAAAGTCTAAACACTACATGCATTTTTATAAATCTAATACCTACCACACAGGTAAGGCAGACTGGTGTCCGGATATGCCTTTGTCAGTGTTCTATTGAGGCCTTGGCATGAGCTGCCACTTGGTTTGCCAGAATCACAGATATGTTCAAAGAAAGGAATGGTCTTATGATAAGAAGCACAAGTCTGAGAGTCAGGAGACGATGGGTCTGTTCCATGGTGCTGTCATCCTGGGTAATTTTGGGCAAATCACTGAACCTCTGTCTGACTTACTCTTCCCACTGTCATGGATGAGGTAATATGTATCTACCCTGCAAAAGGTGTTGTGAGGCGACATTCATTAATGTCTGTAAAGGGCATTGGGATCTTCAGATGGAAGGTGTCATACAAGCGAAACAATTCTAGTTGTTTAATGTTTGTGCCTGGAAACCACAATAGTGGAACTTATAGGGCCTTGTATTAACTTCAGAGGAGTTTTGCTTCAGCACAGACGGTAGGATTTGGTCTTTGATGGTGGAGATAAGGAATAGCACTTCTATGTGAAGGTGGGAACCCTTGGAGGCAATATAAATCTCATACAAAAGAGAATAGGGACATAGAGAAATATGGTAATGATGTCTATTCTATTCAACATTTTACAACTAAAACTCTGACATAATGTTTTTCATTGTGCAACATTCGGAATAGTCATTCAGAGCTCTACTGATCAATCTGAATTGATTAACATTGTTGTGACCTTCTCACCAGACACATATGTTGTAACCCATGTACCATATCAAAAACATGGGGATTGTTTTTTCTGCCTGTTTGGTTGGTTTTTGTTTGGGTTTTTTATTAACATTTATTTAATCCCCAGAAGAAATAAAGTAAAATGTACTTATTCCACAAAGGCTGTGTTTCTTCCTCCTGAAGAGGAAGAAAGTTGAGTTCTGTGAGATCTCTTTCCCATTGGTTTCAACAGTAACAGCGGTCAATGGGCACAACATTTAGATAAGTTAAAGAACTGCAATGTGAATATGAGTTTACTTAGAGATGCGTCCAAGGAACAACATAAGACTCTAGATTGGGAAACTTGGATCTGCAATTTTGGTTGTGCTCAGTCATGATCCAGATTCACATTCCAAACACCAGACAACCCAGATTCAGGACTGTTTGGCTCTGGGAGGATCTATAAACAGTTAAATATGAGTCCAATGTTCATTGATCAGTCCACAACTACAGTACAGGAAATACAAAATGATGTACGTTTCCTTATCATTTATCTCACTGGGGAGAATGAAGAGTACATGGCATTATATCCTCTCTGTAGCCTTCCCTGAATCAGGTGATACACACTGTGCCCACGAAGAAGGTTCCAGTTTAACCCATAATATAAATTTATTGAAGCACCTGGATTTATATTACACTCACACACCAAATGCACATTATTGCAAATGCACATTATTGATACATCTATAAAAATCAAGACAGACACAAATCACTAAGGAAGTATTACAGGGAGCTTAAAGTCTTATAGCTGGGAACAAAGGTCAAAATGTAAAGAGAAGGAAAGGTGGATATATCAGAGCATTGGCATTTTAACCAGTGTCTTCACACTCTGCAGTGTATTTAAGCACTTTGAGATCTGTGGCAGAAAAACACCATAAAAGCTGGGTATATGTGGAAATCCATGGAGAAAAGAGCTATATGAGACCCAAGCATATACTTATTATTATTTATTGTTATTACTACTATTAAAAAGAGAATGTAACAGTTCACATCACTTGTAAGGAGCTTTGAGAGCTGCACTTACACCAAGGATTAATTTGGCTCAACAAATTTATTCCACACCAGCTACCTTCTCAGTTCAGTAGGGATATCCTTTGATTCTTTGCATCTCAGTGTAGAACAGATCTTGTATATGCATTAGGCCAGATGGAAGACAATTTGCCACTGCTGGTTCTGTGCTGATTGCTTGTCCATGTAGATCAGACAGGCTGTGAAGGATACCACCTGGGGTCATTGAATTACAGAATTCAGAGTTTCTCCATATGACTAGGTTTGGGTAATGGTGAAGGCAGCAGCTGGAGCCCAAAGCCGTGGTGTTCACGCCCGTGGTATTGCACCCAGCCACTCGGAGTTCCATTCAGCAGGGAAAGAGGTACTACATTTTACAGCTGGTTCACCAGGACTGAGTCTGTGCATCATTGCATTGTGATGCTGGGGTGACTAAAACCACCATCATGTCATGGTGTAGTGGGAAGTACTAGCCCAGGAGGAAGCCTCTGCGCTCGAAAAGCCCCTTCCCAGAAAACCTGTAAGAAGGGAGAACCTTGGTACTTCCTCATAGTCAGACCAGAAAAGACTCACTCTCTGGGATCCCATCCCAGAAACCAGGATGAAGGAGAGGGATGCTCCCATCCATGCATGTGAATAAGAGAAAAGCTTGTGCTATCAGATCCCATCTCTGTGGATGATCTACAGGTGTCTGTGCTCTGAGAATCCATCCCCTAAGCAGAGAACAGCTGCTTCCTTGTGCATGATCCCGAAAAGGCCCTGCATGACAGCAGCTTGTTCTTAGTGGAGGGGTGGGATTGGAGTGGGGACAAGAAGAGGGCTGACTGCTTCTCTTTGGCCACTGGGAACAGCATGCAGTCTGGGAAGGCACTGCCAGGACATAGGGAAGAAGAGGTCAGGGTTTGACCTCCAAGCTCACTGAAGGCTTGATCCTGCACTGTTAAAGTCAACAAGAGTTTGTCATTGACTTCAAGGACCACAGGATCAAGTCTGGAGCTATGTGGCCCACAGGAGCAGACACAGAACTCAAACCTCTCCATGTTCCCCCTGCTTGGGGCGCTGTAGGCTGCCGCCTACCCTCATCAAACACACCTGACTATAGCATTTCTTCTTCTCTGCAATTTAACCACCCATTCCTTTGCATGGCCTTGCTAACATTTTTCAATCTCCTGGCCAATTTGTCCGTGGGAAAGGTCATTAACTCCACTGCAGTTCCACCGGGGATAAATTTGGCCCTAGTTTTTTCTGTCTCTATTGTGAGGTGGGTTTGAAGTTGCACTGGTTTCCCATTAGTGACCATGATTGTTTGTCTTACTATTCTCTTCTGAAGCGGTGTCTGTTTCAGCTGCAGGAAGTATTAATGACATCAACTGTTCCTGCTTCATCATGTATCCTGTTTATTACAACTGACCCTTGATGTTCTAAGGTTGGGGAAAGTTTTTATTAGACAGGGCCTTAATTAGCCTTTTCTCTTCCACCTTCACCTCTTCATTGTGATTCTACAGGTTACAGGTAACAGAGGAATAGCTCTTCAGTTTGCATAAGGTTTACCAAATTTTATGCACCTGGCACCATCATAGCTGTCTCTAACTACTAAATCCCTGGTCTATTTTACCCAGTGAACCTTTTTCCTTACCCCAGATATACAGTTCCGGTATCTGTCAGTTGGCCGAATTTTAGTACAGACCTTCCAGCAAGCTCTTCCAGCCCTCAACAGCTCCTGTTATGTATGAATATTAAAGAGGGAAACATCAGATTCTAGCAGGTTAGAACATCAAATTATTCCTGCTCCAGGTGCCAACATGCAAATTCTGGCTGCTTCTTCCCTCAGCTCTCTACCGCTTGCGGGATGAGGAAGGTTGTTGCAAAAACCGTGCTCAAATTGTTCAAGCTCCATATGTTGGTTTTTTTTTTTTTTTTTCAGTAGAACGATCTTTCAAGGGAGACCTAAAGCCAAAGTCTGGACTGTTCATAGTCATTCATTAATGAACCCCTGGCATGTCTTTCAAGACTAGCAGGGGTTTCCAAAAGGTCGGTTAATCAATATCCAAATTCTAGTGGGGCAAATTATATGTCGCCTGTCCAAATCCCCTGTGGTTTAATTGGATAAGAAGTTCACTTCCTGTCCTAAAAGGGCTATTTATAATGGCTGCCACATCCAACCCTAGAGGTGACTTTGTTTTGGTGATGGGTGAAGTGAACAGATCCCTAAAGCTGTTTAGTTTGTAATTCTCAAAGGTGCTATATGAGCGGAGCATCCAGAGTTAGGTTAATACCAATATCTGATAAACCCCCCACCCTCTGAAACAAATGTGACAAGTACAAAACATGCACCAAAAGCTCTGAAATTCACCATTTTATTCCAGTGTTGCACATTGTGTCTGCATGGAATCATGAGTCTCAAGGATCACCCACCCCCTTGGAAGCCTGACTGCCAGGACTGCAGGGCTTCAGAAAGGGGGAGGATACTTTCGCTGATATACACTAATACAGGGAAAACAATTTTGGGGCCCAATTTTCAGACAGTTTGTATCCTATTGCACACACAGCACCCCATTTGCACACACACTCCCAAAAGTAAACTGGGAGGAGTGGTAGATACGCTGGAGGGGAGGGATAGGATACAGAAGGACCTAGACAAATTGGAGGATTGGGCCAAAAGAAATCTGATGAGGTTCAATAAGGATAAGTGCAGGGTCCTGCACTTAGGACGGAAGAACCCAATGCACAGCTACAGACTAGGGACCGAATGGCTAGGCAGCAGTTCTGCAGAAAAGGACCTCGGGGTGACAGTGGACGAGAAGCTGGATATGAGTCAGCAGTGTGCCCTTGTTGCCAAGAAGGCCAATGGCATTTTGGGATGTATAAGTAGGGGCATAGCGAGCAGATCGAGGAACGTGATCGTTCCCCTCTATTCGACATTGGTGAGGCCTCATCTGGAGTACTGTGTCCAGTTTTGGGCCCCACACTTCAAGAAGGATGTGGATAAATTGGAGAGAGTCCAGCGAAGGGCAACAAAAATGATTAGGGGTCTGGAACACATGAGTTATGAGGAGAGGCTGAGGGAGCTGGGATTGTTTAGCCTGCAGAAGAGAAGAATGAGGGGGGATTTGATAGCTGCTTTCAACTACCTGAAAGGGGGTTCCAAAGAGGATGGCTCTAGACTGTTCTCAATGGTAGCAGATGACAGAACGAGGAGTAATGGTCTCAAGTTGCAGTGGGGGAGGTTTAGATTGGATATTAGGAAAAACTTTTTCACTAAGAGGGTGGTGAAACACTGGAATGCGTTACCTAGGGAGGTGGTAGAATCTCCTTCCTTAGAGGTTTTTAAGGTCAGGCTTGACAAAGCCCTGGCTGGGATGATTTAACTGGGAATTGGTCTTGCTTCGAGCAGGGGGTTGGACTAGATGACCTTCTGGGGTCCCTTCCAACCCTGATATTCTATGATTCTATGATTCTAAGTGCCTGCTAATCAGGTCAACTTGCACATCGTCCAGGCTGTGCCAGATGTGGAGATGCTCAATGGTGAAGATGGGTTTGTTCCCCCAAAGTGTGTTTTACGTATAGGATTTCAGCAAGTGGTGGATTCCACATCCACATGGATGCATTCCCTGGTACAGCAAGTTTATAATAACAACTTCATACCATTTACCAGAATCTATAAGCTGTACAGACTGATTCCTCAAATTGTCCCACCACACAGAGACATTAGTTTAGATAGCCGGCTGGTCAACTGGGAGACCCAGTCTCAGGCAGCAGGAAGACTGCACATCTAGAGCCCATAACAAAGGCAATTGAGCAATATGGAACTCAAGCTCAAAAAGGGATGGTTGGCCTTTAAGAAAGGGGGAAGAGAGACTGGGGGAGACACTCTCTGGTAGCAAAACTGAGACCAGGCTGGTCTAGTCAAACCTGCACGGTAATGAGTGGTTGGCACAGATGGGATATTGTACTCAGAGCCCAGTCTACGAGTGGGAGAATTGCAGCATTCCACCCAAGACAGGTAAGGGCCCAAGGCCTAATCTCTGAGAGGGTGCACTCAGAGAGTACGTCCACATGGTGTTTTGGAGCCAGCCCCCCAGTCCAGGTCGACATACTTGGGCTAACAGGGCTCGTGCTACTGCTCTAAAAATAGCCGTATCGACCGTGTTTAGAGGTGGCAGCTCAGGCTGGAGCTCAGACTTTGAAGCCCCGTCTCCCACCACCTTAGGCTTCAGAGCCTGAGTCACAACTTCAAAACCACTGTCTCTATCCAGCTGTTTTTAAAGCGCAAGCACCAGGCAGCCTAGCCCAGGATTCTCAGCCCAGGCTGGGAGGTGCGCTGCGTAGACCTACCCAAGGAGACCAGAAAGGGGACAGAGGGGCAAACTGCTCCACAACCCCGAGACAGACTAGGTCTACACTTCTGTCCATGTGTAGAGTACAGGCACGGCACGTGTACCAACGTCCTGCTGCAGCGAAAGGCTACCCGAAGGAGGAGGGGGTGGGGAAAGGCTCGGGCAGCAGAACACTACACTGATAACAATAGCAGTGTGGACACAGGAAGAACTGCTTGGCCATGTAGAGAGCTCGTGTAAGGTATGCGCCCTGGGGGGTCAGGCACAGAGAGCACCTGCTCTACTCAGCCCTGTCTCATCACCCACACTGCTATTTATACCCACACTAGCTTGGAGTGCAATGTCTGTATTCCACACCCCTCTGAAAGCATGGATGTAGCGACAAGCAGGCTGTGATCAATGCACCCAAAGCGATTATAATCACTGGGGCGTGAACTAGGAACCTCCAGAGCTGAGAGCAAGCATGTCTAGAGTTGAGCGAGAGGACTAGCTTCCCCAGCTGGCAACTGTAGCAGATTCTATGTGGGGTCTGGCGAAGGCTGGGCTACGCAACACACACTGACCGGTGAGTTATGCACAGTGTGCTTCTTGGATGCACCCTTTAACAATTCCTCTGGCCAGCAATCAGTCACTTCAAAGATTAATCAGCTATTTTATTTTCAAGAATGAGCCATAATGTGTTCAAAAATAAACACTGCAAAGCAGAACAGATAATAGCAGGGGACTTAATGTACAAATTAAAAAATATCGCCAGATTTGTTTCCTCTTTCTTTGAAGTAGAGCCACTTCCCAAAGCATTTTTGTGATAAATGAGGTGGGGTGAGAGGGAGTTCCCTTTTATGGACACCCAACCAGCCAGCTAGCTGTAAAATCCCTCTTGGTAGCTGTTCTCTGCTTGCTTTACCTGTAAAGGGTTAAAAGTCCCCCAGGTAAAGAAAAGGAAGTGGGCACCTGACCAAAAGAGCCAATGGGAAGGTAGAACTTTTTAAAATGGGGAAAGAATCTTTCCCTTTGTCTGTTGTTCTCTCTGGGCTGCAGGGACACGAAGCAGCAATGCTGTAAACAGCTTTAAGCCAGGTATGATTATAGATTATCAATTCATACCTCAAACCTACTTATCTGAAGCCTCCGATATGTAAGTAAATTAGAGAATGTCTAGAAAGAAGCAATCAGGGTTATTTCTTTCATTTCTTATTGGCTTGTGGACTCCTCTGTGCTAACCCCAGATACTTTTATTTGCTTGTAACCTTTAAGCTGAACCCCCAAGAAAGCTAGTTTGGGTGCTTGATTTTTGGAAATTGCTCTTTTAAAATCTAGCAAAAGCTTCTGTTCCAGATGTATTTTCTTCCTTTTCGTTTTTAATAAAATTTTCCTTTTTTAAAGAACAGGATTGGGTTTTCGGTGTCCTAAGAGGTTTGTGCGTATGCTGTTTAATTAACTGGTGGCAACAGCTAATTTCCTTTGTTTTCTTTCTCAGCTCTTCCCTGGGGGAGGCGGGGGGCGTGAAAGGGCTTGAGGGTACCCCCCAGGGAGGAATTCCCAAGTGCTCCTTCCTGGATTCAAAGGGTTTTTTTGTATTTGGGTGGTGGCAGCATTTACCAAGCCAAGGTCAGAGAAAACCTGTAACCTTCGGAGTGTAATACAAGCCTGGAGTGGCAAGTATTAAATTTTTAAAATCCTTGCGGGCCCCCAGCTTCTGCACTTGAAGTGCCAGAGTGGGAATTCAGCCTTGGCAACTTCCAATTACACTTTCAAACAATCCCATTTGTAGAGCTTCAGAGGGGTAGCCGTGTTAGTCTGGATCTGTAAAAGCAGCAAAGAGTCCTGTGGCACCTTATAGCCTGACAGACGTATTGGAGCATGAGCTATTGTGGGTGAATACCCACTTCATCAGATGCACGTCATTTGCCGAGTTATTGTTGCATTCAGTGACTGTGATGCACTATCAGAAGCCAAGGAAAAGATTCCAGGGTTTGGAGCATTATGATTTGAATCTCGCATCAATTGTTCAATGAATCAGTTTCCTAGGCTGCTATTTTTGTTCTCACGTTTATTTGTTCTTTCTTTTCCCCTGGCTTCTCTTTTAACTCTTGACTTTCCTAGCACTGTATTTGGTTTTAATTTACGTTGCAGGAAGAAAATAACAGCCCAGTCAGTGGGTTTGAGATACATTGTGTTGCAAATGAGTCCTAGCATCGCTGTGCAGCTCCCTTTGGTCTGTCATCTGTTCTTCTTATGGCTTCATAGCCCAAAGTTAATGGGAGCTCAGGGCATCTGAAAATCAGACCTCTTATTTAGCTTAAAAAAGGAGCTGGGGACTAAATCCCCAGGTACCAAAGCAATGCCCTGTGCCTCCAAAGTGGGAAGGTACAGGTGTCTTCACAATACCTACCACTGATCCTAGGGTCTGAATGAACCTCTGGATCAAGTTACAGCAGCATCCCAAGGAGCTGCTCTATCAGTCAAGGTCTCTGAAGCACATCATGCTCTGTCCCTACCCCCTGACAAGTCCCCAGTCCCCGCATGCTAGGAAGAAACTATCTATGCCACAGGAGGCAAGTCTTGGCTAGCTATAATTATGCCTCTGGCAGAAGAATCCTCAGTGCTGCCTTAAAGCAGATTTAAGTCCCCTTTGTGCCTCTGTTGATGAGCAAAAGGACCTTGGGAGGGGCTGAGGGCCCTGTTCTTTTGGTGAAGTTAGTGTAAACAGACACTGTTTCTGATCTGGGACTTTGCCTGCATCTTGTAATAAAATCTTCTCCGTTCACCTTTAAGGTTCTTTATAATCACATGCAGGTTCACAACAAATCTCTGAGAGATTTACTAGCCTTCACAGAATTCTTATAAAAATCCCAGTGGTAGATTAAAAATAAGTATGAGCTGCTTATAGCCTGTACGCGGATATTTCAGAGCTCCTGGATCCCCACGTAAAGGTCATGCACTTCATAGTCTGAGGCAGATGGGAGACCTCCTCAAATCCTTTGCCACTCGCTTTGCTTAAGCATCTGTCTATCGCCATGGGTAACATCAGAAACAATGGTTTCATCAGTTGGCCTTTACCTTTCTTCAACCCCTTAAAGAAAAAAATATCTCAGGGAGGCTGGAAATTTTTAGTCTCTAAACTTCCTGTTATTCACTCTACGTGGGAAGCAATCAACATGACAACGTGTTTTTTGCATTGCATGCCAGTGCTTAAGCACATGACATTGACATATTTGTTTCTTATCGAATGAAAAAGTTTTACCTATTGGCTGCGAGCTAGCTGGGCAAACTGCTCTGGCATTGACCTGAATTGCTGAATGTGAGGTTGACAGAGCCACTCCCATGCTGGTGAAATAGAATATCAGGGTTGGAAGGGACCTCAGGAGGTCATCTAGTCCAACCCCCTGCTCAAAGCAGGACCAATCCTCAATTTTTGCCCCAGGTCCCTAAAGGGCCCCCTCAAGGATTGAGCTCACAAGCCTGGGTTTAGCAGGCCAATGCTCAAACCACTGAGCTATTCCTCCCCCCAGCAGGCTAATGCTCAAACCACTGAGCTATCCCTCCCCCACTTCACTGAGGGTTGCAAGTTGAATGTGGAATTCATTGCTGGAAGTTCTCTTAATCTATTTTAACCAGCAAGAAGTTTAATTCCCTTCTGTCTTTGTGGTTCAGTAGCCTCCTCTCTTTGTTTCCCGGTTTTATTTTGCCTTGCCCAAGCGTACACAGACACACTCTCACACACAAAATATAGTTTTTGAAATTGTGAGCTCCCACCCAAAGTCTTACTCCAAGATTTGAAAATCAGTCCGAGTTCCTCAAAGGGAAAGCAGGGACTTCGGGGAATTTGCACATGGAAAACGGCTGGAAATCCAGATCTGAGTGTTGTGACCTGATCCCATGCCTGTATATTAGCTAATCAAGGTTTCCACAGCAAGTGACATGTTCCTAAAGTCCTTAGATTCCCTTTGAACAACTCTGTTTTATTCTGAAATCATGACTCAAGACTTACCAGACACACATCGCAATATAAAGAGAGGGAAAACTCTAGGCCTGTATCACAATGGAATGTTCCAAAACAAAATAAAATCACTTCCTCACCAATCACCTTTTCCCCAGCACTTTGAGAGTTGCACAAAAAGATACCTCTTGCTTAGCAGCATTGGAGAAAACCTAGATTTTTTTTATTGACTGGTGCTGAGATAATTGGGTCTTCATAACTGAGCCTATAATATGATCAGAAATGTTCCTCATTTCCTAAAGAACGAGCCAGAAAATTGACCTCCAAAGCTGTTACAAAGAAACCTGGGTGTGATTTTTTTTTTTTCCTGCATCAGCGAATGAAAGATTCACAGACTGAGAGGGGAAAGCCTTGCCAGAGTCCTTCAAGGTGATGACATTATCCCGCAGAGGTTTCATGGTGCAAATTGTCTTCATTTTTCTTTCACTCTCAAAAAACCCAGTCAGAACGCTGTTGATACTAGACCCAGAATTAGAACTTCCCATAGCACTGTGCAGCAAAGGCAAATACAAGCACAAAAATGGGAAAGGAAGAAATTGCTTGTAATGAAAGATCAAGTTATGAATTAAAGATAATGGAAATGTAATTACTGCAGAAGCCAGCTGAGAGCATCCAAATGCTAAAATAGATTAACCATGAAACACTCATTAAAGTAAGTGTTATCACATTTGCTTCTCTAACATCCTGTTTATAGAGATAAATCTAAACACAAATTGTGTTTTTTAAAGGGGGAGAAAAATAATCCCCCCCCCAAGTGTTTTGATTTGGGATTCTTTTTATATGGTGTACATAATTAAAACTCCAGAATAGCTGTTTGCAAGGAGTGAAAATACATCACTTCCAATCTGCAGCAGCTCAGATGTTATAACTGAAAGCCGGCAGTTAATAAGACACTGGAGAGAGATCACTGATGCTACCCTTTCTTCTTTGCAGTGGAATAGCAATATTAGCATGAGTGTGGCTTTCTTTAACTTCCACTGCTTTACAGAGCTAGCTGCTGCCTAAAGCATTACTCCTCTCTAATTCCCAATGCACAAAAATTAAATAATCCACCCACTACCAACTCACTGAGTAAACAGACTTTGTGCAGGGCATTTTCATTGCGGTTAAGAGACCCCCATTTTAGCATTTCCAGTCAAAATGAAAAGAAACTAGAGCTAGGTTTGCAATGAAACATCTGACTCGTTTTGCTAAGAACTGGTACCTGAAAAACTCTAGGCCCAGGAGTCAGTATTAGGTGTGGGCAAAAACTGGAACTCGCTTGAACTTTGTGGAAGTGCAAATCTGGATCAAGATCTGAACTGTAATGGCTCAGATCCATCTCTATAACATGAATTCAAAACTGAACATCAGATCCAACCCCCCCTTGAACTTTGTTAAGTTTGGATTCAGATCTGAACTTAGACCTCATCCAGCAAAATATTTAAGTGTTTTCTTACTGTTAAGCACATGAACAGACCCATGGCTGAATCTGAACTTTTCCATAGTTCAAGGGGATTTAGAATGTTATGTTCCATTGTTACTATAATGAGACCAAACACATGCTTAAAGTTAAGCACAGACTTAATTACATTACTGGCTCCGATCCATTTTTAGTCAACCTCTAAACTTTAATGCCTACAAAAATCAGAGTGGGAGCTGGACAGTTTGGCTTACCTTTCAGTACACTAGCACAAGATATGTGTAATTAACTTAATTCCTCTCAGGACAAAAGTAATCACCTGGTGCGATTCATTATGAAAACTCATCTCCTTTTAAGCACTGACCAAAAATAACATCTGGAAGACTGAAGAACAAGTAGGCTGGCCATGTCGTGAAGAACGGACGCAGGAAGTCAATGTGACTAGTGATGCTGTCATTGCATTGTGTTGTCACTATGGACCAGAATTTCAGATCTTCTTAGTGCCGTCAGTGGAGACTGGCTTTTTCAAAGGTGCTCTGCTCCTAAATCCACTGGACAGATTTTCAAATGGGCTTAGCACCAGCAGCTCCTGTTGATCAATTCAGTGAGAAGATGAGCCCTTTTGAAAATGTGACCCCTTGCCTTCCTCTGGCATATAAACCACAGGAATCCTCAAGAAACAAATGGCCAGCTGTTCAAAAGATCTCAGAGCTCAGCAGCACCCAGGGATCTTCTGAAAAAACTGGTAATGTCATTTTGGTACCTAGATGGGTGTTAAGCTCTTTTGAAAATCTGATCCAAAGATCTTACTGTCACGCAAATGTCCGGCAGGAAAGAGCATCTCGCTCAGAAATGTTCCCAAGTCTGCCATTGACAAGTTACGCTTCAAGAGTTAATAGCATAGGGTAGGATTTTCGAAAGGGCCTAGAAGCACAAGTCCTATTGAAATCAATGGGACTTGTGTTCCCAAGCCACTTAGGTACTAGGAATAGGATTTTCAAAAGCACCCATTGGGACAAGGACTGATCCTGATCTCTGTACTCAGGCAAAACTTCCACTGTATTCAATGGGCCTTTTGTCTGTGCAAATTTTAGTACAGTGCTATTTAGTCATTATGCAGTAAGCACCTAAGAAAATCTTCACATGTAGAGCCAGATTTTCAGAAGTTTATGGGTGCATTAACACGCCTATTTAGCATGCCCACATACTGCAATCATGTGCACGGGTCATGTAATTGTGCCCACAAATGACAAATCATATTGGTCATTTGCAAATTGAATTACCCTAATTGTGTGTGTACACATGGTAATTGTGTGTCTACATTATGAGTGTTTCTGCAGCCCAATGGATCCTATAACTATGGATAAGACACATGAGCTTCCGAACGTCTCATGCAAGTTACATGCACCACTGCAACCGTAGCCATTAACACAACTTTCATTTATGTCACTTAGCTATCATCTCAAGCTTTTTGCGAAGATTTTCCTGTGAATTTGCATAAGATACTGTAAATCACATCCCATTCTGTTTGCTCATTTTGATAATGACCACCAAAAAAATTAAAAGGGATAAAGGAAAAGAACACCAGTTGGTGCGAAGAGTAGATAATTAGGTATGATTACATTTTCTCACTGCTTTTTTTTTTATCCGATCTGTGATGATAAAAATAAACAAATAAATACCCAAACCTTGCTTTCTATAGTAAAGTCTCTGGAGACGGCATATGACAAACAGCCTCATCATTCAGTGCCTTAAAACCACTTGATATTTTTCATTGTCAATATCAAGATTGGTTACTTTGCATTATAAATCCCCGAGGATATTTTAGATCCGGTTATCTTTGTTCAACACATTTCACAGGGTGATATGTCCCAGAGGTAAGACTGACACAAACATATTATATATAAAAAATACACACACACACACAAATAGCTCCCTCCCCTCCCCCCCCACACAAATCTCTTGAATAAACAAGGCAGGATTTCTTTGTGTGCAACTCTAGCTCTTGTTTAGGAAGCCTGTTTGGAATACGAGGACTGATATTTGAACAGCTCTTCAGACAAATCATCAACATGAATCACGGGTCAGTAGGAAAAACACTTCTTTTCTTGCCACCTGGAAAAGTGACACTTTGCTTTAAGCCTGGATCATCAGATCTCAACTTACGCAAAAGCTGCCTGTATTTATTGGGATTTTAGGTCAAGGTTTGCAAAGCGACTTATGGGAATTCCACATCCTATTCATATTAAACTGAACAGGCTTTGAAAATCCCACTCTTTTTGCGTGACTCAAGAAATGCTTAGCCTAGTCAACCAGAGACAGGCAGACATCCTTGTATCTTTTCTGTGCAGCATTTCTGCCTCAAGGAGCCAGGAAGGCCTGGTCTGGCATGTTTACAGGTTGCATACAGGACATGCCATGCCAAATGACACCACACAAGACTGCCATGGTGGGACACCTTTTATTAGCCCTACTATGGTGGCTTTATTTATTTATGCCTCCTGCTCTCCATTGTACTATGAGAGTGGTGCTGGTTACCTGTAATATTTAACACAGCAGCTAACTCATTGGCTCTTAAAATGCAAGGATGAAAGAATTAAAACACTACAGCATCCACTGCTGTTGATACAGTATTTTTCTCAAATCAGTGACAATTATTACTTGGTAATTACATTTAAGCAGACCAATAGTTGTATATATTTCTGGTTAAACTCATTAGAGCTGGGCAGGAGCAAATAGTACAATGGCATACCATAAATAACATTCCTGGGGAAGTTCTGGCATTTGTACCTTTAATGCCAATCTCAGGTACGTGCTGTTTCATATGTATAACCAGGAACCACTCTTGTTCTGCTAGAGTGGTCCACGAGTCCTGTCCTTCATGGTGACTCAGGTTACACTTGGTCAGATTTACACTATCTCTAATATAAACCATCTCTCCAAACAATAGTGAATGACTAACTGACTGGCCTTTCTTCTGTATTTTAAGGGAGCTATGAAAGGGTGAAACTGATGGGCTGAAGAGATGATTAGCTGGTATAGCTCCACTGAAGTTAGCAGAGCTATGGCCAGTCACACCAGCTGAGGAGCTGGCTTTTTGACTCTGTGGGTACCTAGTATCCCCTTTCTGACTGGAAGTTTGGAACTCGCTAGGCAGCATCTTTGCTCTGATTCCATCCTACACTTGCCTCAGCCCTGCAAGTCTGTGCTAGTCTACACTGCATTCTCTGCCCAGTCTCTCCTAAGTAGCCCCTTCAGGCTGTATTTTGCTGCCCTTATGTACATGAGACCCTGGGAAGGAGATTCCCTTCTTCTGCAGTATGGGGCCTGGGTCACTTGCTGGTTTGAACTAGAATAAACAGCAGGTTCTTTGTAACTTGAAGTCTTGATTTAAAGACTTCAGCAACTCAGCCAGAGGTTAGTGGGCTATTACAGGAGTGGGTGGGAGAGGTTCTGGGTCTGTGATGTACAGGAGGTCAGACTAGATGATCATGATCTATGAGTAACCCATACTCAGACAAGCAGTCCTGCTGATAGCAATGGGTCTTATCCTGGTCTCATATACACTGGTTTTACACCAGTGTAATGCCATTGACGGCAATGGAGTGATGATTTATAGCAGTGTGACATCAGAATCAGGCCCACTAGAGTGTTTCCAGATTACAAGCAGGCCTACTGGGACTCTAGTCCCCAGAGGTCCCAGTCAGTGATCGGGGCCCCATAATGCCAGGTGCCATTCATATATAACGAAAAGATGGTCCCTCCCTCAAAGAGTTTACAGTCTAATCTTCAAAAGCCACCTGAACAGAATCAGTCAGGGACATTGATAGCACTAACATGGGGCCCAAGCCTGGAAGGAGATGTGCGCTGTACTCTCTTCAGGTGCTAGGAGCTTCGGAGAGGGGCTTCGGAGAGCAGGACTCTTGGTCTGGAGTCATTGGTGTAAGTACATGTATGTAAAATGGAAAGAAGAACGGAGAATAGCCCTCTCCACTTGTGAGGCTGGTGCGCACCCCAATTAATGGTATTGCGAAAGTCCTAGCAATAGAGAGGATATTCTTAATTAGAAGACCCTCTCACAACTAATTAATTATTACTTGACTCAGTATGAAGCAGCAAAATGTAACGAGTTGTAATTGTGAAATAGCAATGGAAAAAAAAACCTAACAGCACCTGATGAAGAATGCCCTTGCAACAAATTACCAGAGGCTTTGTGAAGTGCATCTTGATTTACTCCCTGTGATTTTAAGAAGATTTTATTAATAATTTGCCACACTTCTTTGCACTTTCATTCTGCCTGTTTTTTTTTCCAAGCTAGTCAGACACAACAGGTGCTGCTGTCCTTTGTGTCCTCAGACTGCCATTTTCAAATGTTCTTTGATCATTGGATGGTCCCAGACTTCCCTACCCAGGATTACAAGCTGAGTAAAATGTGGGACCTTAATGAACATCCAGTTCTGAGGCTGAAGAACTTATTGAACACATCAGGTCATGCTCCAATATCAAACCAGCTCACTTGGTGTTTACAGATTTTCCGCCAATATTAAGTGTATATTTATCTGAAACTATGGCGGCTGCAAACATTGTTACACAGAGTGGCATGGAAGAAGAACATTTCATCCCCCTTCTCTCATGGATCCTGCTGCTAGCAGAAAAATTGTGACATGAACATATGTGTTTCAAAGTGGATGGCAGTTGGAGAGACTGGATGGCTCAGGGAGTGTGAACGCAATGCTAAGCCTTTCACCTCCAGGTCACTGGTTCAAATCTACCTCTGGTGACTAGCAATCAAGAGTGGCTACCATCTCATGTTTGTTGAATGCTGAATCCATTTCATATTCTCAGTACAGTTCATACATTACAATTGTTAGCTGTGTTGACAGCCTCAGCAAAGAGGACAAACACTAAGGCCTCCTCAACGCTTGAAAAGATTTGCCAGTAAAGCTATAGTACTGTAGATGCAGCTGATACCAGTTCTCTAAACAAAATAAGCTCTCCCCACAGAAGCACTTCTTTGCCAGTGCAATGACATCTACTTCTAGGGCTTTTGCCAGTCTAAAAAGGTTAAAAATCACATCCCTAACCAACATTACTATGCCAGCAAATGTCTGAAGTACGCTCCTGGAGTCTCTTTCTTCACAGGGTTTGGGGGAAGCTAGCTCTGCCCATGCCTGCTCTATGGATAAAAAGAGGGATCTCTGTTTCTAGGCTGACACTCCAGCATCTTTCATTAGCACAATCATCTTTATTTAGATTTATTTAGATTTGAAATAATTTTAAAAGATGCCTTTTCAAGACTCCGGGCACGCAAACATTGTTAATACAATAAAATCCCAGCAGCATTAAAGCAGAAATTCAGCTAGTCCTTCATCTCCTACAGAAACTTCTTTCTACCACTTAATTGCTCTGGGAAGCACAGCCTCAGCCCCCTCCAAAAATCTGTTGAACAGGTATTTTTTCCAACATCCCTGGACAGTCATCAAATCTGGGCTACGTCACGCCAAGGGGGGGAGCAAGATCCAGAGTCTTGGGGCTGTCACAGAACATCCTGCCAGTGCCCTCGCTCTTTTCTAATGAGAAGGCCCCATCTTAGGCATGCTGCTGGCCATAGCTGTGGCAATATGACCTGGGGACAGAGCTGATCCCACAGATAGGCAGTCCGAGGCTATTTAGGGCTTGATAGGCCATAACGAACACCTTTAACTCCACCAGTGGGTAGCCAGTGCAGGTCCCAGAGAACTGGTGTCATATGCGCCCAGCAAGCTGCCCTATTCAGGAAGCAAGCTATGGCATTCTGCACCAGTTACAATATCTGAATGATTTTAAGCTATAGACCCCTGAAGAGTGCAGTGAAATAGTCTCATCTTGAGATAACAGTGGCAAGGTCCACATCCAACAGCGAGGGTCACAATCTCAGCTAATCCTGTATTTTATTTTATTTTAAAGAGATCTCTGGGAATTCATTGCATGAGAATTACATATTCATGAAGGTCTGGATTTTCCATCTTTCTCCTTATAGCGTTTTGCTTTTCTGCGTTGTCTGCTCAAGTTTTCAGCCTCTTAACCATGTGGTTTCCTTGCCTGGGCAATATTATTATTGTGCTTAAGATTCAGCCCTTTGATTTCCCTGAATTTTTCTTTCAACCCATAGCAGCTGAGCCTGGGTGAATGCAAAGCGTGTTTTAAAATGAAATGATGATTTCTTATCATAGCTCAGATGCTGAATTCCCCAGTCTAAAGTTCATGGATAATTTGTTCTGTGAGCATAGTAAAGTGGAGCATAGGGCTCTGCATGCTTGTCATTTGGTTGTGTCCTTTTTAATTCAAAATTAGAGGTAAATCTCAAGACACCAAAAGAGGATCTTGCAGCCAGGAGCTACAGAGGGAAGGGACCACATTAAAGTGTGGATGGAGAGGGTGCTCACTGCAGACCTATAGAGAGAATTTGCACAGGATTGGCAGAAAGGGGATCTTGACAAGGTTGATTGCACAGAGAGTAAAGTGATAAAGAATTTTGTGGGATCTCACAGAACCTACAGAGACCAGGGCCAGAAACTGAGTAGTTTACAACTGCCACAAAAATGAGACATCCTGAGTTAGCCTGAGCATCTTTTCATCTCCCATTGAATGCACAGCAGGTATTCAGAACCTTTGATGTCTTCAAATGGAGCTAACCTGAGTAAAAGACTGAGTCCTAAAAATGTCTTCTAACATCCTGTACAGTTAATGTGGATCAAAGCAGTAGCCTATTTCACTGGGAATGTCTGAGTCATCAGTGAATCGCAAGAGAAGCGTATATTGGTGAATGCATTTATTAGCTTGTGCCTGTTTATTAACCTCATAGATGCCATATGCTACAGTTTTCGTGATTCTTTAACTGAGTCTTCCATTCAGTTAAAACTGGAGATTTTCTCTTTTAATTTGACTGATCTCCTGGGCAGACAGTAAAGCCAAATGCATTTTAATAACTCCTGATAATCTCTACCATTTGTGCTTCTCATACCAGAAGCCCCAGAAATGAGTCTATTTCTTTTGTATCGTTTAAACGAGTCAATACACTAATTACGCTTTGAATTCAGGGCTGGATAGCACTGGTTGGAGCAAGGTGTAGGGTGTAATGTGCATGCTGCTATCCCCACCCAGCCAGCTTTCCAAAGCACCTTTCCAAAGTTTTACATTGAAACCCTGCCTCCGTGCACTCTTTAAACGGAGCGTCAATTCTGAACACAGCCTATCAGCTCCGTGAGATCATCTGGTAGTTTTGTGATAGAGAATAGCATGACAGCAAACTGCTTCCACTCGTGTGGCTTAAACCAGGGTATGAGGTATGAAATGTTAATGCATTAACCTACTAGTGCCCCCAACCCCAGTAATAAGTATATAATTCCATATTCTGTTGGAATTGTGAGAGATTGGTCTCAGACTGAGAGCAGAAAGCATTCACACAAGGCCATAGGAACCACTTAAGCTGCTAATGTAGGGCACCAACTTTGCATAAGTCTTTGCATGGGAATGAATTTCACACACTCAGAACAGAGCCATGCTCCTTAATGGGTAATGAATAAAAGTTAGTAACTAAATCACCATTCTGCAGACAGTAGACCTTGGCAAGCCATAAAATATACAGGCTGAGCCAAACCAAGAGGGTCTTATTTGTCTCCATGAACCAAGACCCAAGTTGCCTATATAACTCGCATTGGCAGAATTTGGGGTGCGGAGGAGGAGGGTAAATAATTCTGACGGATAATATCTGTTTATTTCTATTTATTTATTTATATCAGTTTAAATTTTCACAGGTGTGGGAAATTATGGGAGGGTCAGACTATAATTATTTAATGGCAGTAGATGTTGAGATCCAAACAGCCAGCACTTTATAGCCCGTAAAGCACATTGTCAACACCATGTTTCAAAATATACAAAGTACATAGCCTTAATGTTCACTGACACTGACTGATAAAAATCTTGCCCTTCGATGCCCATATCAGCCATACACAGAGGAATGTTCGAGGTCTCTGTGACGGTCTGGAAGTGGTGCCAGAATATTCTCACTGACTTGGCTCATCTTCATTCATCAACACAGAGCTCTTTGTAGGAGCCCATCTTGTGACTTCATTAGCTTGGCTATCTTCAACAGAAAGCCCCATTGTACTGGTGATCATCCACAGACAGCCTTCTGCTCAATTTTCTGCTAATTAACTGATAACACTTCTTTGCCAAGCACCCAGTGTCTTTAAGAAAAAGGAAATAAACCCCAAAGTCTTGAACTCTACCACTTGGGATGGAATGTGACCGGCAACTTTTCCATGCATAGACCTGCCCATGGATAAATGCAGAAATTTGGAGACCCTGGGCTGAATGCAACTTAGTTTGGCATTCTGACATAGGGGAACCATTAGGTACCCAACTCCTAAGCTCATGATGACCTCTCTGCTCAGAAATAATTTGGCCAGGTCCTCAGGTGCTTACTCAAGGAAACTCCCATTGTGCCATGATCTTTATGAAGTTCATAAACTCTCTTTCCTAAAGTCTTTAGATGGGGGTGATGCCTGCCCAAGGACTTTCATCATTGCCTCAAATATTCTCACTTGTTTTACCAGCCATTAATAAGACAGAAGATGTCCTAAATCTAGGAGCTGATATGAACCGGGGCTGCGCATCTGCAGGCTCTAGCATCTTGGCAGGATTTGGGACTCTACACTTAGTCCCTGATCCAGCAAAGCACTCAAGCACTTGCTTATATTTAAGCATGTGCATAGTCCAATAGCCTTCAGTGAAATGAATGATGTGCTTACAGTTAAACATGTACTATCCTGGGCTAGGGGCTTAGAATGTCCACACCCTACTGAGCAATCTGTGGCAATCTGTTATTGAATGAAAAAGTGATGAATGTCCATAACACACGGAACAGAATGGAGAAATGTCACCATGTCTAATTTAATCATTTCATCCAGTTAATGCAAACTGGGTACACCACCACAACTCAATTAGAGGGCAGATTTTATGAATATTTGATCAAATCCTAGCTGATGTCAAACAAGAGAGATAATGAAGCTTAAAAATGTACTATGATGTGCTAGAGGCTATAAAAATGTGTTTTAAAAATTTGCTGGAAGACAGATTAACACGTAGTGCAGAAAGGAGAGAAGGAATTCTGAACAACAAATTGAGCCATCTGGCATGTTTCTCTGGTGGCATGTATCAGAAGACAAAGAAGAATCACCATATGGATCTAGCTACCAGACTCAATGAAAGATTATGGTTGACCGTGATTTCACTCCCCCCAGGTTTACACTGGTGTAACTTCACTGACTTCATTTGGCTTAATCCTGATTTACACTGGAGAATATGAGATCACAGTCAGGTCTACTATATTCTGCATCCTGGAATGACAGAAAGTTGAACCCAAGACCCAAGTAGAACAATGGGATTGAGAAAATGTATACACACTGGAGAAATATCATAAAGATGAAACAGTTTTCCCATGGTTCCATTGTTTTTATACCACAACCCAAAGCCATGACAATATTATCAATATTATTCATCTTGTGTTCTTTGAAGATTACCTGCTTTTTCTGGAACACTGCATGATCAACAATGGAGCCCACCAATTCCTTATGGGCCACAAGAACTTTATAATATTATGTGTAAAAGTAATCTTGCTACTTAACGCCCAATAAAACAATTCTTCTCCAATAAAGCGATTTATTCAGTGTCTAAAATGGTATTTTGTGAGTCTGTGCCAAATATTGAAGGTCATGAATCGGGAAGAATAAACCATAAAATAAGCACTTTCTTTTCCTCCATGAAAATGTTGATTATGAATTTGACTACACATAAACCACAGACAGTCCTTTACATAAAGAATTTATATGAAATCCTCTGACTTTGCTTTTGGATGGCCAAAGAAGAGATGATTTGCCACAAACTAGACTCTTTCCCCACCCTCTTCTTTTCCTTTTTGTCCAGCCTTTTGCAGTCAGTTGGATTTTATCGTGTTTATAAATATAGTTTTCAATATAATGTTCTTCCTCAGTGGCATCAACACTGAGCCTAAAATATACTTTGTCTGATTAGTTCTTGACCCCAGATGAGTCCTGTCTGTTTTCTGTGCTTCTAAATACACATTTGCCATATGCTGCATCATATGTCACTTTCCTTTTCTAATGCCCCTTGGGACTACGTTTTATGAGGCTTTTATAATAATCTCACGGCCGTTAGAGTCAAATCTGGGAAACAAAGTTTCATCAAACTGGGAAAATCTTTTGCGAAACCCAAAATTTAACAACATCAAAAATGTCAGTGTTGTCATGAAACCCAAACCACCATCATGTCCTCCTGCCCCTGGAACTTGTGGGTCAAGTTCCAGTCCAGGCAGTAATGCATTCCCATTGAAGTCAGTAGGATATGATCTGATTTATATCAAAGCTGAATTTGGCCCTCGCTTCTAATAAAAATCATAATATATGTTTGTCACAACGATGTAGCTCTACAACAGTGCAGCTCACCCTGCATGGGATCTTCTCAGGTTAGAGATCAGTCAGGGAGACACAGTGCAGAAAACAAAGGCCAGGGGTGACTGGGCTTTAAGGCACCCTTTTATTCTTCCGGAGTTAGTTTTCGCACAGAGCCTTCCATGTGGCCAGAACTTTGGGTAGTGGTGTCTAATGTTTCAGCTATCTTGCTCCATAGAGGAGTTTCATTACTTATTATTTAGCCAGAACGAAGGATGGCTAGCACACCAATTAGTTTCAACAGGGGCTGTGAGTGCCCATCAATCAAGTCACGCTTACTAGTAGCTACCAGCACCCTTCAGTATAACAATAACAATATTACAGCACTGTATGCAGTCACAGCAGCCATACCAACCCAGCACTGGATCTCTCTTGAATTTCAGTAATATCCATGCTGGTTGCTGCATGGAAAAGTTTCAAATTGCAACTATTACTCAATTAACAACTTCCATTTGAACCCTCTAATTCTCCAGTGGCTCACTGTCTCAGTTCAGTGACAAAGTGGCTTTTTAAGCTGGGAATGGTGGAGCGCTCCTTTTACTACTTTATCACACCCTCATCAGGGTATTGTTTCTTCCACATGCACCCATGTAATTCTCATTAACTACCAGAGGAGTAATTATTTGCATCATGAGTAGAATATTTTCTTCCTTCCACTTCCGGCTGAGGAGGAATTGCTGCTGCAGTAGCTAAGAGTGGGGGACAGGGAAAAGGATTTATGATGAAACTGAAAAGCTATAAAAGCCAGAATGGAGGGAGAAGTGTGTCCAAAAGAAGCTGCATTCGCTTGGTTCTCACTTTCAGAGCTGATTATCCAAGCTTCCTATATATTTCAAATAAGCATCAATCTTCAGACACAGCAGCGCAGCATGGAGATTTTGTGAGCCCAGGAGTACTTTTTATTTGTAAACCCAGCTCAGCGTTTGCCAGCTCCAGCACCAGACTGAGCTTCTAGGGGGTCCTTCCAAAAGGACTACAACTATGATGGCTGCCAGAGTCCTCTGACTCCATTTCCCAGCATGCTTTGAGTCACGGGTGGGGATAGAAGGATCTAGAAACTGTTCTGGAGCCAATAGGAAGGCTTCTGCCTGGGACGAGCAGTTCATGGACCAATGACAAGACAGGGCTGCACCACCCTCAGTGAGGGGACTGGCTGACTTTAAAAGGTAAGGGTCCCTGGGCTGTAGTAGTAACTATAGCTCCTGTAAGGCTTTTGGATCCATGTAGTTCATAGACCTACGGCTATTCATGTGCCCCTCCTTCCCGCACCCATGTACCCCACCCAAATCCCTCCTTTGGCTCTGCAGGGAGAGTCAATGGGAGCTGTGCATGGGCTAACCACCCGCTATGCAAGCTAGTTGAATCCAGCGAGCGCAGGGAACCATAGCATTGAAGACCCTGCCGTATGGGTGACAGTGTGACTAGTACAAAGTGGGCATGGCTTCTGGGTAAGTACTTGGCTCACTAGCCCATGCTGCACTGTGACCACGGCTATTTTTACACGTGCTAGCTGGGTTCAGGCTTGCCCAGGAAAGTTAGCCTGTGCATAGCTTTTGTTGTGTGGACATACCCTAAGAATTCTTGAGTCCTGTACAGTCTCTGCAGTCTGGTTTCCTTGTGCTGTCTCTCCTGTGTTCAAGCCTTCAGCCCCGGGGGGTGGAAGATGGCCCCTCAAGGAAAACAACTTCCCATGCCTCCCACCTCCTCTCTAATATACATCAGATCAGTGGAGGAGGTTGTAATCTGTCTCCTTGCTTTCCAAATCACTTTTAAAAATCCTCATGGAAGCTGATAAGCCCTAGTCAACATAGGATTGTGTAGATTCCTTTCTTTTTTATTGCTGAGTTATTGGATTTTTTTTTAAAGGAACAAACCATGTGCCAATAATATGTCTGGTATCATATTTTGGTATTATTAGGAACTCATGTTTTCAGACATTAAGCCTCATTTGTATGCTGAGCCTGGGATAGAAACATATTCATCACTTATTCATTAATTATTATTTTCTGTATTGCTTTAATGTCTCGAGGGCCCATTCACATTGTGCTAGGCACTGTACAAACATAGAACAAGAAGACAATTTAACACCTCCCTCTTTACTGGTCTGAGTAGATGGCTGGCTGCCTTGCAGGGAGTTAGCTTGCTCCAATTTTATGATGCTGGAACTATTGGGTGAGGTTCCATGGCCTGTTATGTGGGTCAGATTAGATGACTGTGATAGTCTCCTCTGGCCTTGAGAAGCTGTGAAACTAGGCCCATCTCCCTGCAGGTATTAGGTACCTAACTCCCATTGATTCTGATAGGAGATAGGTTCCTAAATATCTTCAAGGCTCAGGGCTTTACTCCCTACCTCAGAGCGAGAGAGAACAGGGGGAGACATTGTGATTCTTGCACAATCCACTCCCTGCTCGTGGGTCATGGCAGCTACACGCTGCCCCTTACTCAGGGAAGACTGTAGAATTGCAGTCTAGACCGAAGGTTTTAGATCCTTTTTCTGCAGAATGGATATTTCAATTGGCACAAATGGAGAGGGGAAAAAGAGGGTTATCTTCTGATGGGACTCAAATTCCAACATGCCTGCCTCCGTATATTGTGCATGCCTTGTCTTCTATTCGCTCAGACAAGTCTCTGCTAAAATACCAGAAGTCTCCACTATACACTTTTTAAATAACAAAATAATATGCACGCAGCAAGTTCTGTGTTTGGTTTGGAGTCGGACGTAATTAGGAAGGTTGTAACTGAAGAATAGGACCAGAGACAGTTAATTATATTCTTTACTGCACTGATAAAGCTGAGCCTGACTCTAATCACAATGGCCTTGAACAGTAATAATAGGTTACATACATTTCTGTTACAAACTTGCGCTGTTAGTTCATTCCCTTGCTGTGTGCCTCACAAGTGTAGTGATCTGCATTTGCATTCCTAAAACTTACTTCAGTTACCTTTCTTGGTAAGGCAACTAAATCCAAGCAGATATTACTGCCTGTTTCATGGCAAAGTCTGTTTAAAAACATTAAGGCCCTCTTATCTATATATTTTATCTTTATCTGTGTGCCACTCAATTCTATGTAACTTCTAAAAGGTGTAGAAGGCAGGTCATGGTAAGTGAGGTGAACTTTAGGGTTGCTTGCTAAATATGTAAAACTTCAAACCCAAAACAATACTGGGTTAGTATTAGCTGTTATTTTCTATGCCGATGAATGCACAGAATGAAACATGGGAATGGTACATGGGTAATTAACTTTATGGACAACGTAGTCTGGAGCTCTCAAGTCTGCCTGCATTTTGGGATTTTAGTTTGGCCATTGCTCCACTAATTTTGATGTACAGAGTGTCACTGGAAAAGCAGAAAAAAATACAAGCTTGTATTTGTTTATTAACCCAACAGTTTAGCTGATTACTTAGAGAGGGAATGCCCCCACAGCAACAATACTGTTATCTGTAGGGAAAATATCACAAACCCCGTATCTGGTGACCTTTAAAACATAGGTGTCAATGATCAGGCAGGCAGTGTGGGTCCTGGTTCTAGTCCTAGCTCTGCCCCTGACCTGTTGCATAACCTAGGACAAGTCACTTAACCTTTTTGTGTTTCAGTTTCCCTATCTACAAAATGGAGCCAGTGATATTTACTGTCCCTTGTAAAGCCCTTTGAAATCTACAGCTGAAAAGTGCTAGATAGGGGGCTAGAGGAGTTCTGCTCTGCCTGCCGCAGCCCTGGAGCTGGAGGAATTCGTTCTCCCCACCACAGCCCAGGGGAGAGGAGTGCTCTCCCTCTCCCTGCCGCAGCCCAGGGGCAGGAGGAGTTCTGCGCCCCTTGCCCTCCCAGCTACAGCCCCAGGGTGGGAGGAGTTCTGGGCCCCCCCGCCTGGGTCTGGACGAGCTCTCTGCCCCCCCCCCCCTTTTTCTTCAGTGGTATTTCGTCCTAACATGCAGTGCACAAACTCAGTGAGGTCATACACATATTCCCATAATGTGAGGTTACGGATGCACGTGAGCCTACTTGGTTTGCACGTGTGTCCCCCCCCCCCCCCCCCCCCATAAAGTTAAGAAACTTTCAAGGTGGTTCAAAGGTATAGTTCATTGAAATGGTGAATATAATGCTGTTTATTTCTTTGCATCTGATGTATGTGCGTGTGTTGATATGGTTTAATGTGTATATAATATGTGTGTGTTTAATGTGCCTTCCTCCTCAAAAGCAATAAAATTTAAATTCCTGCAAACACCCCTAATTCTAGCTATTAAATAATGATGACTGACAAGTGGCTGTTTGGGCACGTGTGAGGGGTCGGGGAGACTTTGAGTTTGCAGGATTTCATTTTTCCAGATGGCTTCATACAGAAGCATAAAGCCTGGCTTTGGGCTTTCTGTGTCTGTACCTCGCTGATGGGAGATCTCTCTCCTGCATTCATTAGCCTCATCTTCATAGGGCTTATCCTCTTTGCCTATTCATTTCCAGAGCAAAGCTTCCACTCTGGGCTGATCAGCTTTGTCTGTCTCTCCCTGGAAGTGGAACATCTGCTCAGCATTCATCCATTCGGGGTTTACGACTGCAGATGCAAATGCTCCCTTTGCAATTGCAGGCCCTGCTCCGATATGGAGCACCTTAGCTTCTAGGTGTCTTCTTCCACCTGTGTCATTTCTCAGCAAAGACCTTATTTTAGAGGGAATCCCATAAGAGGGTGGGGGGTGGAATGGCCAGGGTGCAATACAGTACACAACCCACACACTGTAATACTCCAGGGACCCCCTGCCTGACTCTTCCATGGGAGGCTCAGGCAGGTGGATCAATGCAGTCACACATCTACTACCTACAAATCACCCTCCGGGTTGTCAAGAAGTGAGGATCACGAGGGGAGGGGAGTTCTCCTGGGCAGCCTGCTTGTGGGCTGTCATCCTCCACCCATTGGAACGGAGGCAATTCTGCAACACTTGACCTTCCATGAATGTGCGAGGCAGGCAAAGAAACAGCATATCACCTTTGCAAAGCCAAATGTTCCATGTTAGCAAGGTCTCTTCTTTATATCCTCATCCTCATAGCCTTCTTGTACCATTCTATTGTTTTGTGAAACGCATTACAAGAAAAGCATAACTCCTATTCTCTCTGCCCTTAGCACTGCTAAGAATAATTCTTACCACTCCTACAGAACTTTGTAAATGGCATATGAATATAAATCTCTTCTCCCACCAATGAAACGCAGCCACGGGTGGAATTAACATCACAGAATGGTACAACACAATAGACTAGTATAGAAAGTGGACAAAAATAATGCTTTATCCAATTGAAACTACAGGAGGCGTTCAGGTAGGTGGAATGTACACTTAACCAAATTAGACTTCAACCAAGACAGCCTGGCCAAGATGTGCGCTTGTGAAAAGCATCGTGGGATATGTACTGCCCACAGAACCATCACTGAATGATTTTAATGGATGATGTCTCACCTGAAAGTTCTGGGAAGTAAGCCCCAGACCCTCAAGGTATTTAGGAAATCAATGGAGGTTAGAAGCCTAAAGACCTTTGAGGATCTGGGGATGGGTGTTTAGAAATTATAGGAAGCTTTTCTGTTTGAAATTTGTCATTTCTTCAGCTTGTCAGCTTTTCCTCTCATCCGTGCCCCACCAGATGCATTGCTGTCTGGTGGCTGAGCTGAAAGAGAGTGAGGAAAATACAATACGGAGGATAATATCTGTTGTACTGCTGTATACAGCGGTGCTAATATGAGGGACGGAGACTTTACCACGGTCATCTCTCATGGCTGGGGGGAAATGGAACAAAGCAATCTCAGACCCTCCTATGATTGTTCTTTAGCACCAGCTACCAGATCAGAGGAATAAAGTATTGCAGCTCCACATCCTAAGGGGAATTATCAAATTAGAGCGTTACAGCTGAGACTGGTGGGAGGATGTGCAGCAGCTTGTCAAGGGAAAGTGATTCAACAGATAATTGTTTCACAGGAGAACTATCGGAACTAATAATCCATCTAATGGCGGAGAAGAGTTAAGTAAAGAGTGAAGGAATTTGCTTCTTGCTTTTTCCGGCTTGGATCAGTAATACCAGATGCCATGTAGCAGTTCATCCAAATTGAGTTTATAGAAAATCTTTCCCTCCCTGCATTCTATTTAAGTTTTACTTCTCGTTAAATGAGTGCAACCCTTGAATATGTGAGCAATGCAGTGCTCCATCTCCTCCAGTCAGGAGCGCTACTTAGCCCTAAATCCCCTCTGAATACCCGAGAAGCGACAGAGTAAAGCAGGGTCCAGGGTAGCGCACAGACTTATTGCTTGGGCTCCCAGAATGGAACTACCGTCTGTTTTCTTTTCCTTTTCTTAATAATCTTTGAGGTTGTACGAAGCCAAAATGAAGCAGTGGGGATGCTCACTGGCGTGTACGTAGCAGAGCTCTGTGTTGTTGCTTTTCTAAATTGAGACAAGCAACGTGTAGGCGTTGGACGAGAGAAAGGAATAACTGCAGTAGCATAAACGGAAGTGTTTGTGCCTTGGCTTTTGTCTAATGATTAAGGAATTAGTGGGATTTGGGCCCCTAACTCCCCTAGGTGCTTTTTAAAATTTCACCATTGAGAATTCGGGCCAAATTAAATCTGATTTTCCTTGGTATGTGTCAAACTCATTCCTGGCAGAACTCCATTTAAATCATAAATGTGGCCCCAAATGTTTCTTTTTATTCCACTCAGCGAACAATATGGGATCTCTCATGTAGAATATTCGCTACCTGCAAATTCCTTTGTATACCAGTAAAAGGACTTCTATTTAGTTCCCGTTTGGGTAGTCCTTTTGCAAAAATCTTCTCAAATCTCTTGTATATGGCAAATTATCCATTGCTTCTTACATTTCTGTAAGATTCTAGGATCATAGTCAACAACAGCCCCATACGAGATTTTTATAGGTTCCCTTAAGGGACTCGTAAGAAAGCAAAGAGCTCCATTAAGTTACAGATACAAAGAGGGAAAAGTATATACTTTCAAAATGAATGAAAAAAGTCCCCATGGAGTCATTTTTATGAGCTTTTATGAGTTTAATCTACTATTATGCCAGTTATACTCAACTTTCTAAGGAACCAAAATGAATACAAAATGCACAGTTCATAAAGGCCAAGTCATTGAATCATGATTTGGAAGAATATTAAGCTGATAAATAAGAGCAGATAATTGCCATTTTGTGACTTGTTCTTAGTGCTTGTCTTGTATGTTCCAGCAAACCAAAGGTACAGGCAGACATTTCAAAAGTTTATGATTTATCCATCTATTTAGCCGTCCAGCTCATGCTCATTGCCAGGGTTTCTGAGTGCCATACTGATGCATGAAACCAGTTACATTTAGCTTTAAAGGTAAAGGGCCTGATTTGAGAAAAATTGCACCTGAAAATTACAATGCTTTACTTTACAGACACAATTAACTATGGGCACAATTCATAGTTCTTTAGCATTTAACTACCCAATTGCACTTACCACCCAGGTAGTCTATGGGCAGTGAACTGCGTTCATAATTCATTGCAGGCACAATTATTTGCAGCTGCAAAATTGCACCCCAAAATTGGAGGATGGGGTAATGCTCATGGACAAAGTATTACATGCAGTGACGTCAAGGTCGTAAAGCAACAAGTACGGGCCAAATCAGCCTTTCAGCGTGTGCATTGCTCCTGTTGATTTCAGAGATTGGGAGCTGCCTATTCAGAATTTGCTCTAAGCATTTAGATTGCTATTGATTTTCCTTGTGATTGGCTCTTTCATTCTGGCATCATTTTATCCAGAGTAGGTCAGCACACAGGCAGCATCCATTCTCTATTCCTTCCTTTGATCCAGTTGACTTACAAATTCACAACAAGCTCATGTGACTTACCCAGAGGTCACACAAAGAGTTTCCTCCAACCACCACTATCTATGCCCTTCACTCTAACCACCATAATAAGGCCTCCTAGAGTTTCACTGCTTCTTCCTGGAGATACCTGTTTGTTTCTTGCTGTCAGTCTTTTCTGGGACTTCAGATTACAGCATCTGTATGTGGAGATCGGAATCCTGTTTGTGATATTGTAGTCATTCCCATAGCAACAGATGCTGATGTCACAGGGCACTGTATTGTGCCTTCCTCACTGGGATGCAAAGGACAAAGCTCTCATTTGTATTCAAACCATCTTCAATAATAACGCATTACTGAGATTTACTATCCAGTATAAGGCAACAGAAATCTGACTGATGCTTAAATAAATAACTACCCTTTAGCTACTCTGATTGTGATACTCTATCAAAGTGCCTCAAGTTCCTACTGCCTATCACTCCATCAAGACACTGTGCACTTTAGTCATGAATGAGACACCACCTGATAAACACTTGTTAGGCACAAGATAAAGCACTCATAAAATTATATATAAGTAACTGTTCCTAAGCGGTGACAATTTAAGATCACAAAAGTCAAATACAAGGCAATGTGAACACTGGAGAAGCAATTCTGACTCCAGGGATAATTTTAAAAATTAGACCACTTTGATGAAAAAGAGGTGGTGTGTATGTACGTGCCTGGGCACCCGTGCATGTGTTTACATGCACTTAAAGTAATAATCCTGTACAAGCTAATCTGGGAGCACATTCTGCCGCTTAGCCTCACGTTGAGTTTTCTTTGTCTGAATTCCTGTTGTGTTTGTTCCTTGATGGCTCAGTTACATTCTGTCATACTCAGACAGACTTAAATGTCTGTAACAGCAGGAAAAACGATGACCATAACTTTCACGAGATACTTCTGAACTACCCATCTTACCCAACACACTGTGCCTAGCAGACTGAGATCTGCAAAAGTTGCTAGACAATTGCCTGAAAAAATCAAAGCAGATGCCCAGAGAATCAAAGATTTCAAAGAAATCTTTTAGTTAATTGCATTCCATTTTGCCCTGTGCCAGTTGACTCAGAGTTGTCTTCTTAGTATATGCACAGCGTGATTCAGGTGGCATGTGACCAGGATTCATCACCAAATTTGGTCCATTGGCTGGATCATTAGCTTCCCTGGCCCAAGCGGGTACTGGTGGGGAGCATGACATGAACGGCGGATCCATGCCCTCCCCCCGGCCCCAGCGACACCTTTGTGCCATTTATCTTCACTAATTCTTTTATATTTATCAGGCAGTAAAACATGTCTTTCTTGCTCTGTTGATATCATTTTGAAAGGGGGGTTGTATCTAGTTTTTCTAGCCTACTTTTCATCCCCTGTCGTTAGTCAACTTTAGTTGACATTCAGCAATTATTTATATGAATGCATCCATCTAACCAAATCAGTTTCTAGACATTTTCCTCCAACGTTCAAGCTTGGGTGGTAGGCAGCATTTTCTATTCTGAGCACTTCAGTAACGTCATTTACTTCACTAAAGGAAAAGGATTTTGCTTTCCACACCAGTACATGAGCTTTGTAAGCACACACCTCTATTTGCACATGGCCTCATATGAGCTAACTGGTTTGCATGTGCTCGGATATATACATGCAGTTGTGTGTGCCCATCTTTAAAAATCTATCATATTATTTACAGCACTTGGGGTACCCCTTCCTTTTCTCTTTCCCTGGAGATGTCTTGATGCACGCTCCCATCACAGTAATTGTTTTCAGCACAGTTATGGCTGGCTTGTTAAATATTTGAACACTGATTGTGGTATTTGATAGTTTATGAGACGAATACTCTTTAGAAGTGCCCAGCATGGAGGTCACTTAGCAATAGCCCAAGAATCATGTCTTAACAAAGAGACTGAAAATCATATAGAAGGATATAACATGGGCACCATTTGATTTAACAGGCCGGGTAAAGGAAAGAAATCATGCTTCAGGCAACCATAAACCCAGAAATTAGTGCATTTGCTCAGTACAACTGTATTTTTTTTGCCATATAGACAGCTAAATGAAGGGAGGATTGGATAACCCTCTAAGAGCTTTCAAGTGCCCAACAAGAAACCATATAGATTTGGCATGAGGGGAGGCTTCAGTTTTTATAAATGCATTTTCTACCCTAAAATTGCACATCCAAATTTTCATACTGTTCTACCACTCTCCCTTCTGGTCACTTCTGTTACTAAACTAGTGAGTGATGAACCTTCAAAGGGTTGGAGTGTGGGTGTAGTTCAGATGAACATCTAGACGTTTGGATGCTTCTCTGAAGCTTATATGAACTATTGGAGCTTGCAAAACTAGGCAGGAAATTTCACATGTAGAAATCTTCCTTTTGAGGTTTCCGTTATTATCTGTATTGTGGTAGCACCCAGAATCTCCAGGCATGAACCAGAACCCCACTGTGCAGGATGGTGTACAGACACAGAAGAAAAAGACTGTCCCTGCATCAAAGAGTTTCCAGGACTTCTACTTTGGATTGTGGCTGGAAATACCATAATGACAACCTTTTATACAGCAGTTCTGGTTCGAGCCAGAATCTTGAAATGAAAAAAACTGTGTCCAAATGTTTCCAAAACCTCAAAATAGCATCCAATTCAAGCACTGAAATAAAGACGAGTGGAGGTCTCTCCTCTGTTGTAAACATGAAAAATTGGAGTAATATGACCTAGTGATTCAAGTAAGGGACCTGCCATCAGGACAATTGAATTCTCAATTCTGCCACATGTTTGTGTGAATTTAGAAACGTCACTTGTGATCTGTGCCTGCTTCCACCGGAGTCAATGACAAAGCTGAATTTGGTGGAAGATGGATTGGGTATTTAACTGCTTTCAGCGTTAGTTTCTCCGTTTATAAACTGGAATACTAATACTTATGTACCTCAGGGGTGTGGCGAGGCTAAAGGCAGTTTTGCCAACCCCAGGCTTTCAAGAATCACGAGCCACCCCCCTCCCCACAAAAATCATGACATTGGTTTAAATTTTGAGAATTGGGGGGAAAAAAAAAGCAGTGTTCTTTTCATCGCTTGATTGTTGGAGACTTTGGGGTTCATGTTTTCCAGCTCTTCTCTGAAACCACGAAGCCTAGAAACTCTTTTTAAAAAACAGAAGCTGAGATTCTCAAATAATAACATGATTCCACCAGTTGGGAGCTTTAAGAAAATAACCTTTATCACAAGCTTGTGATGAAATCACCAGAGTCAGCGGCACAGTTCATGTATTGTGCTGAAATCCCCCCCTGTGCAGAGGGCCAGCACAAGGGTCTGTACACCATGTAAGTCCCACTTAACCCCTATTTGGAGGGATGTAAATGGTGTATGGGTCATACACTGGCTCTCTGAATGGGGGGGTGAATTCCTTCCATCTTGGCTGAAAAGTGCGGTAAGCTTCTCAGGTGGCAGGTGCTACAGAAGCGCAGATTAGCGCTATTGTGCTTTGATCCTCCGTATCCTTATTTTGAAAGCAGCTCCCGAGTCCTGAGGTAGCTCTGTCAGCAGAAGTCCCACATTTGCATTTTACTGGTCACTTGTGTCACAGTGACTCATCGTCACTGTGTCAAGTAAGAATAGTTTGTTAAACCACTTGGGATGCACCTCTCCCTCCTCATCCCCACTCCCAGAAAGAAGCCTCTATTATGAGTTAAATGTAACCCATTGGCACCTGTGCGAGACATTACAATAACAGGAAAATCTTATAGATTCATAGATACTAAGGTCAGAAGGGACCATTATGATCATCTAGTCTTACATCCTGCACAACGCAGGCCACAGAATCTCACCCACCCACTCCTGCGAAAAACCTCTCGCCTCTGTCTGAGCTATTGAAGTCCTCAAATCGTGGTTTAAAGACTTCAAGGAGCAGAGAATCCTCCAGCAAGTGACCCGTGCCCCATGCTACAGAGGAAGGCGAAAAACCTCCAGGGCCTCTTCCAATCTGCCCTGGAGGAAAATTCCTTCCCGACCCCAAATATGGCGATCAGCTAAACCCTGAGCATATGGGCAAGATTCACCAGCCAGATACTACAGAAAATTCTTTCCTGGGTAACTCAGATCCCACCCCATCTAACATCCCATCACAGACCATTAGGCCTATTTACCATGAATATTTAATTACAAAACCATGTTATCCCATCATACCATCTCCTCCATAAACTTATTGAGTTTAATCTTAAAGCCAGATAGATCTTTTGCCCCCACTGCTTCCCTTGGAAGGCTATTCCAAAACTTCACTCCTCTTAGAAACCTTCATCTAATTTCAAGTCTAAACTTCCTGGTGGCCAGTTTATATCCATTTGTTCTTATGTCCACACTGGTACTGAACTTAAATAATTCATAGATTCATAGATAGATATTTAGGTCAGAAGGGACCATTATGATCATCTAGTCTGACCTCCTGCACAACGCAGGCCACAGAATTTCACCCACCGCTCCTGCAAAACACCTCACACCTATATCTGTGCTATTGAAGTCCTCAAATCATAGTTTAAAGACTTCAAGGAGCAGAGAATCCTCCAGCAAGTGACCCGTGCCCCATGCCCTCTGATATATTTATAGAGAGCAATCATATCTCCCCTCAACCTTCTTTTTGTTAGGCTAAACAAGCCAAGCTCCTTGAGTCTCCTTTCATAAGACAAGTTTTCCATTCCTTGGATCATCCTAGTAGCCCTTCTCTGTACCTGTTCCAGTTTGAATTCATCCTTCTTAAACATGGGAGACCAGAACTGCACGCAGTATTCCAGGTGAGGTCTCACCAGTGCCTTGTATAACGTGGTACTAAAACCTCTTTATCCCTACTGGAAATACCTCTCCTGATGCATCCCAAGACCGCATTAGCTTTTTTCAAGGCTATATCACATTGGCAGCTCATAGTCCTCCTATGATCAACCAATACTCCAAGGTCCTTCTCCTCCTCCGTTACTTCTAATTGATGTGTCCCCAGCTTATAACTAAAATTCTTGTTATTAATCCCTAAATGCATGACCTTACACTTCTCATTATTTATTAAATTTCATCCTATTACTATTACTCCAGTTTACAAGGTCATCCAGATCCTCCTGTATGATATCTCTGTCCTTCTCTAAATTGGCAATACCCCCCAGCTTTGTATCATCCGCAAACTTTATTAGCACACTCCCACTTTTTGTGCCGAGGTCAGTAATAAAAAGATTAAATAAGATTGGTCCCAAAACCGATCCTTGAGGAACTGCACTGGTAACCTCCCTCCAGCCTGACAGTTCACCCTTCAGTAGGACCCATTGTAGTCTCCCCTTTAACCAATTCCTTATCCACCTTTCAATTTTCATATTGATCCCCCATCTTTTCCAATTTAACTAATAATTCCCCATGTGGCACATTATCAAACGCCTTACTGAAATCTAGGTAAATTAGATCCACTGTGTTTCCTTTGTCTAAAAAATCTGTTACTTTCTCAAAGAAGGAGATCATGTTGGTTTGGCACGATCTACCTTTTGTAAAACCATGTTGTACTTTGTCCCATTTACCGTTGACTTCAATGTCCTTAACTACTTTCTCCTTCAACATTTTTTCCAAGACCTTGCATACTACAGATGTCAAACTAACAGGCCTTAATAAACTATTTCAGCTTTCCAATGGATACAGAATCAGACAAGGATGTTTTTATAGACTTTACATTTTAAAGCCTGCAAACATTTCGACCTGGAAACCAATTGTTATTTTAAATATTTTCTTAACCAGTAAAAGAATGTGACTTTAACAAGCAAGGTAGATTTATGTTCCATCCCTCACCCGCCCCCAAACTCTCTTCAAAATAAAGTGAGAAAACCAAGAATAGAAAAATGTTAGAGAGAGAAAATTATTTGGGGGCCTAAAATATAATTTGCAGGGCACTGGAAAAGCTAAAACATTGCATTTCCCGTGAGCCACCATTTTCTTTTGTATTCTGTGCCAATATATGTTGGTTTCATTTGGCAGAGACATAGCATTCCTTCTTCTCACAGTAAGTTCCTTGTCTACCTTGGGAATCAATAAGAAATTAAAATTTCTACCAACAGCATCATAGAAGAAGCCATTGCTTTTGTGTTTAAATCTGCCAGGATGTTTACAATTTCATATAAAACTAGAGGCAGAAAAGAAACCCTCCTCTGAAAACAAATGGAAGAATGTATTAAAAGAAAAGACACTCTTTTCTACAGCACAAGAACAGATGTAAGATATCATTTTCTTTGCAATGGAACAGATGGAATTATTTGTCCTTCATAGTCAGGATAGCACCCTGGGTTTATTGTTGTTTTTTCGCTTGAAAAAGTTTAAAAGGGAGAGACTGTTCTCTGAGATTCCCATCCTTAGTAAACAAGATCTTTCTACCAAATTAACCAAAGATTTGTTTAAGAGCCTGATTTTCCGAGTTATTCAGCACCCCTGCAGCTCCAAACCAGCTCAGCAGTCTGCACTAGATTTTTCAAAAGCATTCAGCACATTGGAGGCACGTTGGGTGCTCAGCTCTTTTGGGAACTCGGACACAATTCTGGGTGCTCAGCGATTGGAACTCGAGCCTTGAGCCCATTTGTAAATCAGGTCCCACTTGTCTAAAGTCCTGGCCCATAGCATTTAGATGTCACAGTATGAAAGGAGATTTGACCAGATCTCTCTCTGATTCAGGCAGACATGAGTGTTATCATTTACCTTTTTGCAAATAAATAAATAAATTAAATTAGGAAACTAAAATGGAATACATATAAACCAGTCTGCACATTCCTCACCTATTTCTCTGAAATACCGGACCAGAGCCTGAGCTGCACCAAAACTCTGCTCAGCACAGCTGAGCAGGTGTATGTAGGGGAAGGAAAGAGTCATCTATTTGCTCTCCCAATCCCTGGCCCTTCCGCCCTACCCCAGTATACTTTAGAGCAGCGTCAGGGCTGCTCTAAATTATAATTACCCGCATTGGCTCTCAAGAGGCCTTTCTGCAGCTGGGAACCACGGGAGTGTAGGAGCACTCCTGCAATGTCCCTTTCCCCTTGGTATGCCCCCAACATCCCCACTATGCTGTGACCTGAAGGATGGCGGCGTCCACCTTGGATTCCCCTAACCCTGGGAATTCCCATCTACTTAAGATGATTTGGGGCTATTTTACACCACTGGAGCAACACAAAGCAGCTTGTCTGGGGCCAAGATTTGGCCCAGTAGTTTCACAGAGTTGATTTTGCACTCAGATTATATTTGAATCTTCTGCTTGGAAGGTTTGTAACACTGAATTGGAGTCTGCTCATGCTATTTCTCTGGAGATAAATTTTTTCTCCAACAATGGAATCTGTAGAACTGGCTTCATTAGACAGAGGTAGCTGCACTTCGTGGTATCAAGTGGTAGGATTATCATTTTGATAGTGCTCACTAGATTGTCCCCTATGCTAGAGAAAGCTGCACAGGGGATAGGAAACTCTGATAGAACTCACTAGTGGAGTTTCTTCTGTATGGTTCCACTAGCCCTCCCTCACACCTGCCCTGGTAACTCAACGTATGTTGCTGCCATGGACTGAATGTTGGTAGCTCACCTCAAGTATGGGGGTTCTTAAAGGAAGTTGGGCAACCCATGTATGGCCATACTTTGTTATCCCCATGAGTTTCCAAGGGATGATAGATACCATGGAGAGCAGCTTTGCTTCTCCCATTTCCTTTTGGGCTCACAATTATGTAGACAGAAGGCTCTTGCGTAGGTGTTATCTGACCAAATTTGCCTCTCCCAGAGCAGAGGGGAGCAATGTGGCCTTTACTCTGGGTCCTTTCAGGATGTGCAGCACTGTAGCAAGCTAAGGAATTATTAAAAGGAACAATAACAATACAATGCATGCCTTTTTCCTTGGTGATTGTAGCTAGCTAACCACCAGCCTGCTTTGGTGTGTCTTCTGTGTATCTGACTAATACAATCATTAACAAAAAGAAAAGGAGGACTTGTGGCACCTTAGAGACTAACCAATTTATTTGAGCATAAGCTTTCGTGAGCTACAGAAGTTTTGGTTAGTCTCTAAGGTGCCACAAGTCCTCCTTTTCTTTTTGCGAAGACAGACTAACATGGCTGTTACTCTGAAACAATCATTAACGGAAGTCATTTCAAGAACAGAACAATAAAAAGCCTCTAGGAGCCAACAGAGGCTGCCCCTTTATAATGTATCTTAATCCCGCTTCTCATCAGCCCCCCTCCTTCCTCCAGAGACCGATCCGAGTGGTGCTACAACGCACTGACGTTTTCTGTGTCAGTCCCCTGCGCCGGAGACTCACTGTGAACGTGGATTCCCTGTGGTCTCCCAAAAGGCTTGTCTTCACGGCGCAGCAATGTGCACCAGAAGTGTGGGATCTAAAGCTCACTAACTGGCCTGTGTAGCCCCTGCCGGGCTGCATTACAAGTTTCCAAGGGTGTGTTAACGCAGTGCTATTTCAAACAGTAGTGCGCATTGCCAGGTTGTGTAGACAAGCCATTTCTTAATTGAATAGATTGGATCCAGTCTGACACAGTTTAGCTTCTTGAGTGCACTGCCGTGCTTTACCGTGGAAGGTTCCTCCCAACCCCCCAGTGTGAAACTCCTTCACATTTATATCCGTTGTTTGTGGTTGTTTTCCAGTTTTTCTGTCTCTAATGGTGATGGCTGTACAGTGGAATGATTGTTGGCAATGACTACACTTGGCTTCTGAACACCACCTTCCATCAAAGTCTAACTCTTTTCCTCTTTGAATTCTGTTTAGTTTCCTTCTTAGCATTTTTTTTGCTACAACAGAATGTTGGCTTTTGTCTGTGTATGTATGAAACAGAAACAATGACAAAAAGTCGACTTCTCTCTGTCCCTTCCTGCTATAGCAACGAAAACCTGGCTTATCTTTAAAAGTTCTTTTGCAAGACTATATATGACAGGCGTTCCACTCGTTATTGATCAGATCCTCTATTAAACTATTGATTGTATTTGCTGCTTCAAGACACCATTTGGAACCAAATTTAACAAACTTTCAATGCTTTCCATAGGAAAGTTACGTCATAATTACCCCAGTGTCTTCAACATATTGAGCACATGCTTTCTCCATGCCAACAGCAACATCAGCTTTACCTCTCTGTCAAGTCAATGGAATTTGTGCTCCTAAGTCACTAAGATGCTTTTGAAAATCCCACTCCATGTCCATATTGGAAGGATGAAGGGATATATAGACTGGGTTGAGATTTAGAGTGGGATTTTCAAAGCTGCCTAGTGACCAAAACCCATAAAGCATCTTTGGAAATCCCATCCACTTACCTTTTGGCCAATAGAACCACCACTTGTTCTCCCACCTGGATTTTCTGGATTTCAGAGGCTCACGGGCTGGCACCGTTCTGTAATTTATCCACATTAGAACTTGGATTGCACAGGTTGGAGGAAGACGAGATTTTTTTTTTAAATCACTCTCTGGGAATTTTACAGAAATAATAAAAATTAACTTAAAACAAAAGGGTAGGAAAAATAATGCATTTTCATAATGAGTGAAGTGACCCTGATACAACCCTTACAGGGATGTACTGTGAACTGTGGGACCAGACTGTGAACCCTTTAATCACAGTGGTGAGCATTTACTAATCCAAGAGACTCACTGAAATGAATGTGTTACTCCTGGGAGTAAGTGCTCTTGAATAGGACTAAAATGTTGCACAATGTAGCCCATTAAATTCTGAGTTTCTAATAATTAACCTGCCTAAGGATGTCTAAATAAACACATACTCTGCGTAAACACTACAGGCCAGATTGTCAAAAAGAACTCAGCTCCACTCCATTAGTCACCCAATGGGAGACAACAAGAGCTGCTGGGAGCAGATCCCTTTGGAAAATCTGGCTCTACAAGTGTGAGGGTTTTCTTTGGTGACTGCTGTTGAGTGGAACTGGAACTCAGGCAAATTCAAGGTGACTGTGAGGTGACAAGTGGGAGGATGTAGGCTCTTAAGTGAAAGAATACCATGAATGAGCTGAGACGTATGCTATAAATAAGGCTAGTTTACGGCTGTTCAGACTGTGCTGTGAAAGACCAAATTCTCCATTCTGCAAACTTCACTCTAGCATTAGCAGCACAAAGTGAATTGAAGCCGAATGGCAATTCCCTCAAATCCCTTCTGCATCGGGGGCGGGGGGGGGGGATGTCCACCCAATGTTAAGTTGGCAGAGTCAGCAAGCATAGCCACCAGCTTCCCCACCCCCGGGCATAACTGGGAGGGAGCATGTTGCGGGCAGGAGGAGGTCTTGTGGAGCTGAGCTGCACTATACCTGATCTCCAGGTCCCCTATACTCTAACTTCCCCTGGAGCTGAGTGGCTGAGGGTCCGAGGATCATAGCTGTCTCATTGGCACAGTCACTGCACGCTATGTCTGAACACAGCTTGGACGTAGTGGAGAACTGGGGGCAGGTTTCTGCAGGATTAGTGTCTAGGATTAGGACACTGAACACCATGTGGTACCATTAGGGTGAGGCACATGGGGAAAAAAGCTTTATTAGCCCATGATCTTTTCAGCACAGGATGTAAATTCACACAAGAAAAACATGTTAACTCTCGTGGTGTATAAACTTCCTCAAAACGGGACAATATTTCATAATGATTTCACTTAGGGACAGAGGAATCTACTGGGTCTTTGAATCCATGCCCCTGCTATCTCAGGCAGCCCTGTCATATAATTTCATTCATAAATTTATCAAGCGGCATCTTAAAACTAGAGTCATAGCGTTTAAGGCCAGAAGGGACCCCCAGATCATCTACTCTGACCTCCTGTATATCACAGGCCAACAACATCACCCAGCAATTCGGTGATGATGAAGAAACCTGTCATCTATCACACCCAGGGCCCTACCACTATTAAGAGCATTTCTTCTCCAATATATCCAGGAAGTTAAAGTCTCCCACTATGACACAATTCTCCAAAGTATTTATCTCCCTCATCATATTAGAGAGATCTCTGTCCATATCCAAGTCAGACCCCAGGGGCAGGAGGTCTATAGGAGACCTCACACCACCCTAATATAAATTCTTTTACAATCCTTCCCCAAAGTGAAGAACAACTAGTTAGGTTGTTTGCCCCCACTACTGCTATCAGAAGTCTGTGCTAATTGCGGTACTTCATACACGTTAGAAAGTTATATGGGGCCAGATTTCAAGAGTATTCAGCACCCAGCCACTCCCACGGTGACACTTATGGCCAGCTTCTCAAAAGAACTCCGCACATTGGGTGCTGAAATCTAACCACTTATTTTGGTGCCTAAATGGGAGCTGAGCGCTCTCGGAAATCAGGCCACAGTTGTGGGTGCTGAGCCCTGGTGAAAATTCTGGTTATATGAGAGAAAGTCACGCATGAGAAACCCAGTGCCTTCGAAATATGAATGTTTTCAGTAGATGGACCATGATGTGTTTTGTGGAACAAGCCACTAAGTGGTGCTATTGACAGTCTACAACAAAAACGCAGGCAGGGTTCTCACAGGTAATCGCCCAAGACTGAGAATCAGAAAAGAAAAGGAAACAATTTGGAAAGGAAGGAAACACTTATGGGCATTTCCACTGAATGGCAACATGCAATAACACAACTATTAGCAGTCACACAAAACTACCATCTTAATCTCTAGTAGTGCACGCACCCTATAGGATTGTAATCATGGGTGCAATTTGAATGCAATGAAACTCTCCCTGTCCTGTTGGAATTCTTCACTCCTCTTCATTACGTTTGTATCTATGGTAAAACTGACTATTCCAATTTTGCCAGACATAATGGTGGGCAGGGGGGTGCGCACAGCACACAACCATTTATATTGTGCCCTCAAGCTGCTTTGGCTGCCACAAGGAATCTGACTCTTGCCTGTTACTTGAACAATTTATGGGACCTGGAAATCACTGTTTCCGATGAAAACCAAGGCAGGTGAAACTGATGGTGTGTCCAACTTTCAAATTTGAGTGCCTACCCGTAAGTGTCTAAATCCACATTTCAGTAGCCACATGGAAATCTTGAGCCAAATACTGCAGCCTCTAGTTGACCAGTACTTCCATTCATTTTCAGAGGAGATTTGCCTGGTTGAGGATTGGATCAGGACTAGCTGCAATTATCCTGAGGCACCTAGTCCCCCTTTCAGGTGTCGCAGTGACTAGTTTAGGTTCACACATGCATTTTACTGTGAAAGAAATCCAGGATCTCTGTGTCAGCCCGTAGTGTGACCTTCAATGTGCGTAATCACTACATATTAAGGGTTAAATCCTGTCCTTTGTACTGTGAGGGCGTGGGAGGTAGGGATGGCTGATCAGGGTTCAGGAGGAAGCTTTTAAAAATCCTTTAATATATGAGGGAGGAAGAAACCTCACCACTCCTGAGGGAATGAAAGCTTTGATTGAGAGTTCACTGGTCTGGTCCTTTGTGTCTGTGCAGCATCACTGCACATTCCTGCTCTCTGTTCGCTCCCAGTGTGGCTCAGGGTTTAAATGGGTAGCACTTTAGATTTTTTTTCTTGAAAATTATTCAGCTGTTACCATCGGACCCACCCACCCTCCCATGTGCAAAAATCCCAGCATGTCAGAAGACATAGGGGTGTTTTTTTAAGATGAAAATAATGGAATTCATACTCCTCCTCCCAGATCTTGGCAGGGTCCTCTCTTTGTTTCTGTCCTCCTACCTTACAGCTGCAGGGGTTGGTTGCCTCCAGTCCAGAACTCCCGTGGAGCATGAGTGGAGCCAAAAAAATCTCCTGCTGCTCTTAGAGTCCCCTCGCAGTCTCAAGTGGAAGATAAAGCTGGTCCAGAGAGAGCCTTGAAGCCCACAGCAACTGAAAAGGAAGACACGTGCGTTCTAGTGTAACTGCTGCCAGCATCACTGTGTATGTTTCAGTTCTCTCTGCTTTGACTCGTTACCTATTTTTATCAAAATCTGCATCGGCATCAGTCTAGAATCAAGTCCATATCTTCTGTCGTTTGACCGAACGCCTGGAAACATTAAATCAGCCAACCACATAACTAGTTTGACAGAAGGGGCCAAATTCATCCTTGCTGCAATGCCTCTGATTTCAACAGTGTTATACCACAGATGAATCTGGTCTAGCAAGTGCAATATTTACAAGCTTCCACCATGCATCTTACTTATCCTTCATTGAACAGCAGCATGAACGTGTGGTTGCCACATGCAAATCAGGACCTAAGTTAATCATGAGCAGAGAGGAGAGAAGCATTTCTCCAGAGGGAGTGTGAGTGTGTGTGTGTGTGTGTGTACTGGGGGATGTAGGCAGGTAGGGTGTGTTTTCCTTTGAAGCATTCAGCATTGGTCACCCTGGGAGTCAGGATACTGGACGAAATGGACAGCTGTTCTGTTTTGAGATGGGAAATCCTCTTTGCTTCTTTATTCAGCAAAGTTTTGAAACTAAAAGGATTCCAATCACACTGTTTGTCTGGTATGAAAGTCAAGTCCCATAAATATTGCCCCCGTCAGTGGTTTTCCTTTAAAATACTCTCCGTGAATCATTTCAGTCTAATCTAGTAAATAATTAGATACAACACAACTGTACATCTTTATTCCCCATCCAGAGTGATAGATCTTATTTTATTTTTCAATATGCTGGAGGAAGGGGCATTTTCAAGCACATACATAATGAAACATCCAATAACACCGTTAGCATTGGTCATTTCGATGTGCCAGTGTCCCCCACCCCTTCCTCTTTCACTGCCAACTCCACACATCTAGTATTCCGGCAACATACCCTGCGTGAATTCACAATCCAAGTTAGCTCACAAGCTCCTGCAATCAAGGAAGGGACATTTGGAGAAGGGAGAGATGTCCCATTGCAAATTTATTTAAAAGCTGTAAATCAGTCCATCCTTATGAGTCAGAAATCTGCCAGGTATGTGTTTATGGCTTATAGGCTACTACTTTAATGGAAAATGATACTAGCCTTGTTCTCTTTGGGCCAACTCCCTGAACAGCTTTGCCTCTGCATCTTGTAGACTCCTTAGAGGGCACTCCTGGGGAAATCAGTCTGCAGGAGGGTTAATCAGAAAAGTTCCTGATGGGTTCTGATATTTTTTGTTATTGCTTCACATTAGATCAACATAAAAGGGAATTGGGAGGATTCTTTTGACAATCTGTGGGCTCTTCTCTCAGGCTCAGTGGGACCTCTGCTTAACGCCCAGGTAGATTGATTAGACAAGGTCTTTGGGGTGACATTTTCTTGAATGATTTAAGTAAATGCCTTGCTGTAACATTTGAGGTTGGTCATCTCTTGGTTTCATGATTCTTTTTCTTTTAAGCCCCAGACACACAGACACAAAATATACTAAAACGAGGCGAGCTTAGCGGAAAGGTCGTCTAGTTCAGAAACAAACAGTGGGGATTTAGGGTCGAGGTTTAGGTGTGCAAGGAGAGAACATTTCATTTCAAATCCTCTCGGCTTCCTTTGCATGGAGACTGCATGGTTAAAAGGACATGGGAAAAGAAGAACAGGAAAGAGCCCTTTTCCCCTTCATTTCAGAATCCTTTCACCTGAAAGAAACCTGATCAATGCCCTGCCCAGTGCATTTCTATGCCAACTTCTTCATTTGGCTTCCTAGCAATGAAAGAACTCTGGTGCCTTTTTAAGGTGTTTTCAATAGATGATATGCAGAGTGTTGCAGAGAAGGGGTTAACTTTCTCTCCCTCTGGCCAGAGAAAGGACCACAGCTGCTTGCACTGAGTGCAGGGATTTGCTGGGTCTCAGGTCTGCACCAGCTGCGGGGAATTAATTAATTCACTCAAGATGCTATAAGAGGGATGTGATAAGAGGCAGTGGAAGCTGGTGGTGAGGGTCAGGATTTCTGGGATGAGCACTCACATTCTCTATATAGGTTTCAGAGTAACAGCCGTGTTAGTCTGTATTCGCAAAAAGAAAAGGAGTACTTGTGGCACCTTAGAGACTAACCAATTTATTTGAGCATGAGCTTTCGTACTCTCATTCTCTATATAGTGAGGGCTTCCTGGCCTTCTTTAACTCTTGTTTTTAAATGAAGGGAGTCCACCTTAGACCTTTATTTTCATTTGGCTGAAGCAGGCCAAGTCTTATATCTTGAGTTTGGCTCAGAGAAGCTTTGTTGGGGTTTCTTGTCGGGCAGTGCAATCTTTACAAGTAGGCCTGTTTAACTATGTACTCCATCAAGGTGTCTCAACTCCACTTTGATGTTCAATATTCATTCCTGCCATAGTTTGTATGGACGAATGCCTCCAGAAGCCAGAGTGTCCCTTTAAAGTCTTTGTATAAACACTGGTTACAAAATGTGTTATAAAGTTCTGTTATAAAATATCAGCAAAGAAGAAAATAAATAGTAACGCCCCAAGTCAGTCTGTCAAGGGCCTATACTTTGAGCATCCATTCATCCTGGATCCTTCCTCTCTTGCTTTGGACGCCATAAGCTAAAGGCTGGGTCTGTTCCAGAGCTGCATTTGGAGCATTTTTTTAAAAAGGCAGGTATGTTTGGTATCTTAGCACAGGCTAAATCGAGGCCCCATTGCTGTACAAATACATTGCATTAAAGAGTCCCTCCCTGAAGTGCTGAGGTGGCAGGAGAATATAACTCCTTATAACTAACACGGTCAGTTCCAGATTCCTTTCATATCAAATATTCGTTCTGATCTGTTGCCACCTACAAAGAAATCAAAAGGAAACTGTGCACTTCCATTCAAGACATTGAGGTTATTTCACATTTCCTGACCTACTAGACAACCTCAGGACCACTCTTCCCCCTCCCCCAACCCCAAAATAAATTGATGAGAGTTGCTGTATTTCACCCCAGCATTTGGGATAGCCCCAGCCTTGTAAAAGAGATGCAAGGGTCTGGTTGTAAAGCGGGAGCTTCTGTTTATACTAACAAAAATGCCTCAGCCATTTATGGCTGGAGCAGACTTGCTCAGTATTTAATAGTATATATTAAATCAATTAACTTAGAAACATCCTATGGAGGCATTTGCTGACTTTAAAAGAGAATGCTCTGAGTGCACCAGCTGTTAATTAAGAGACACCGATTCCTCTGATATACCTTTATGAACTGAAAGCTCTAGAAATGAAAATGAACTGTAACGGCCTGTAAGACTATTGTCAAGGTTCCTCCCCCACTCTGAACTCTAGGGTACAGATGTGGGGACCTGCATGAAAAACCTCCTAAGCTTATCTTTACCAGCTTAGGTCAAAACTTCCCCAAGGTACAAAATATTGCATCCGTTATCCTTGGACTGGCCGCTACCACCACCAAACTAATACTGGTTACTGGGGAAGAGCTGTTTGGACGCGTCTTTCCCCCCAAAATACTTCCCAAAACCTTGCACCCCACTTCCTGGACAAGGTTTGGTAAAAAGCCTCACCAATTTGCCTAGGTGACTACAGACCCAGACCCTTGGATCTTAAGAACAATGAACAATCCTCCCAACACTTGCACCCCCCCTTTCCTGGGAACTGTTGGATAAAAAGCCTCACCAATTTGCATAGGTGACCACAGACCCAAACCCTTGGATCTGAGAACAATGAAAAAGCATTCAGTTTTCTTACAAGAAGACTTTTAATAGAAATAGAAGTAAAGAAATCACCTCTGTAAAATCAGGATGGTAGATACCTTACAGGGTAATTAGATTCAAAACATAGAGAACCCCTCTAGGCAAAACCTTAAGTTACAAAAAAGATACACAGACAGAAATAGTTATTCTATTCAGCACAATGCTTTTCTCAGCCATTTAAAGAAATCATAATCTAACACATACCTAGCTAGATTACTTACTAAAAGTTCTAAGACTCCATTCCTGGTCTATCCCCGGCCAAGACCCAGCAACAGACAGACACAGACCCTTTGTTTCTCTCCCTCCTCCCAGCTTTTGAAAGTATCTTGTCTCCTCATTGGTCATTTTGGTCAGGTGCCAGCGAGGTTACCTTTAGCTTCTTAACCCTTTACAGGTGAGAGGAGCTTTCCCCTGGCCAGGAGGGATTTCAAAGGGGTTTACCCTTCCCTTTATATTTATGACAACTATTGATTTTAAATCAACAGCAATAGGGGTACCGTTGAGATGGTGCAACTGAACCAGCTAGGCTGATATTTCAGTACGAGCAATTGGTTTCTGTAACCATCTCTTTCAGAATTGTCATTGCAAGGCCGGGTGGTATTCAGAGTTGAGATAAAACACAGGATCTGGTGCTCTGAGTTCCCAGTGACAGTTGTGTGTGATCGATGGTATTCTTTTGGTTGTAATCCAAAATATTTGCGATTGGCTGTGCATAGAAACTTAAAACACACTCCAAAACCGAGAATTTTATACATGCATGCAGATACTCTCAGAAATTTCAAACCATATGTAGCCCAATGGATGTGTGAGTTGCAGTTGGGGGAGACACATCACTTTTTCATGGTTAACATGAAATTACAGGTTTCAGAGTAACAGCCGTGTTAGTCTGTATTCGCAAAAAGAAAAGGAGTACTTGTGGCACCTTAGAGACTAACCAATTTATTTGAGCATGAGCTTTCGTGAGCTACAGCTCACTTCATCAGATGCATACCGTGGAAACTGTATCAGACTTTATATATACACAGAGAATATGAAACAATACCTCCTCCCACCCCACTGTCCTGCTGGTAATAGCTTATCTAAAGTGATCATCAGGTGGGCCCCAGAATGCTACAGCATTCTCCCTATAATATTGCACTGGTTGAAATGTTCACTTGTTAGATCATCTGAGCTGTCTGTCTGTTCTATGTCTTTAAATGCCTCAGACTGATTAGAATGACTATTTGATGTGGAGGAAGGTTGCAACTGATGAAACAAATTATAATTTGTTTCATGTTCTGCCTTCCTTAGTTCCTCTTAAACATTCCAAATGCAGCTTGAGAAGTCACCCAGGAAACTTCTCCTTGGAAGCCAGAAGAAAATGATCGGGGGGGGGGGGTGGTTGTGGATGATGGATGCACCAGCCCATGACAGACTAACCCCAGGGAATAAAAGATATTTTCCTCTTCATGGAGATTTCATAATAAAAGACTCCAAAATGTTAAAATTAAAGGGATATTGTCTACCCTTTTGGCCAATATGCTTCACTAGAGTTGAGTGCTACAAAACAGTTCCCACCAGTTTGCGTGAATGTTTTATACACATTCAGCTGGTTCCTCCCTTTTATTTTATTCTGTCAATTGACCTCAGTGGGAGGAAAGCTGGTGGAAACACTGAATTTATAGTGAATGGTGGAGAATATCTGTGGAATGCTCCTTGGGAGTTTATGGAGGGAATTTATCCATGCTGATCCAGTCAGGTAACTGAAATGCTACCATGTGGCCTATGAGACAAGCCGATAATAGTTGCAAATCAAATATTTAATATGGGCAACCAGGAGCGGCCTCCTGATGTACTGCAGCATTCTCCAATAATAACTTCCTGAAATTAGTCCAAAAAATTGTAAGCTGAGGCAAAGTTTGCTGAAAAAATGACTCGCTGCTCTTACAAAGATCAGTTTTATCATGGATCATACCCAACTTGCAAGGCCTTGGCCTTCTCCGGAATTTCTGAGTGGAAAAGCTAAGTCACCCCATTACAGAGCTATCCACTAGACCATTGGTCCCCAAATGTTTTGTATTGGTGACTCCTTTCATACAGCAAGCCCCTGAATGCACACACACCCCTTCTAAATTAAAAATGGGGGTGGGATAATTTAATTTTCATTTAACTGGGGCTCAGGACTGACATCCCCACTCTCCCCCGCACATGGCCGGGCTTGGAGCTGTCAGCCCCTGACCCTCATGTAACCACCTCAGGGGGTCATGACTCCCCAGTTTGAGAATCCCTGAGCTAGACTTTCCTACTGCTGAAAATTGCTATACTAGCCCAAACTGTTGCCGACAGCCATGTTTGCTGCATGAAGCAGATCATGAGAGGAGACTTTGCCTCTAGCACCTTATTCAGTCTAGTTTCTCCACAAGCCTGGAGCTGAAATGGAGCTGCTGGAGAGAGGTGGAGACTCACACTGTAAATCCTGGAACCTGGAGGATATAGAATAGGGAGAAACATGGGGAGGGAGAGAGAGAGAGAGCGAGTGTGTGTGTGTGTAGGCTAGTTATGCTATGGCACTGGTGCTGAACTGATACATCATAACTGTACACAACAGAGGCAACCATTTTTAGACCATATTTTTGGCTCCCTCTCCTCATGGAGTAGTTTTGCCAAACGCGTGGGCAGCCTCAGACAGATTGGTTATTTACGTTCTTTCTGAGTGATGTTTGCACATACCCCAGGTACGTGAGTCGTGCTACAGTGTTTATTCCAATAAGTCAAAAGCCACTGATTCTGTATCTATCTTCCCTTTTTTTCCCTCTCCCACTAAATACCAAGCAGCAGATGGTTCAGCCTTGTGTGGCCGGGAAAGTGTGGGCAGACACACTGGCCACAAGATCCTTTGCCTGGCCCTGGTTGTTCTGTTAATAATTTTTCCATTGTAACAATGATTTTGGTTGCTGAATGTCCATCACACTGTGTGCTGTGGCCCTAGAGTCCAGGCTTCTCTGTTTCCAAAGGTGATCTACAGCATCAACAGTTTCTATTCCTTCTCCCACACAATTCCTTCCCCCCCCTCCGCCCCCACAATTCCTTCCAGTTAATTAGCCAGCTAGGCTTTGCAATAGGTCCCAAGCCAGGATGCCTTGGGAAAAAGGCTGGCTGCAGGAACTGAACCCACATCTTTTCTCCGTGCTGGATTATTCACAGGTGGGCGAGTTTATCTGGAGAAATGTAAAAGCTGGATCGACGGGGTCCTGCTGATATTTAATCAATGAATTACCTTTTAAATTGCAGGGCTAGGGGTGGCAACACTTGATCTCTTTACCCAGTAGAATTAACAGACTTCTGGGCAAAAATGTGCCAGATCCAGTAAGATCCAGGTGCCCTATAGGTGTATTTGTGTAGCTCTTGCACTAGGATGTGTTGGAGTTTGGATTTTTCTGGCCAAGTAGGAACACCAACAAGTGCCCAGTTTTGGAATCTGGGAGCAAAATAATTGTTTTTAAAAGGTAAGATCCTGCAGACCCCACTGGACTCATGTTTTTGTGGTGCTGCTCCAGTTTGCAACAGGAGCTGGGGTTTTTGGCTGCACTAGGACCCGAGATTCCCCCCTCTGTTTAGACAGTAGAATTTTGGGTTAAGATGAAAAATAGACGGGCTCCGGGTACCAACTACCGGGGCCAGGATGCGGGGGGGGGGGGGTCCAGATTTTTACAGTAAAGTTAACTGTGGCTACACATTTCCTCTTTAGATTGTAGGAGGTCGGGCTTGGGGCCAAAGATTGCAGTTAGATCCTGGGGCCGGGTCCAGGTTTTTACGGGCACTGGTGCACCCGACTGTTTAGGAATTAGCATTTGGTAGCTCGGGGTCCAAACGTGGCTGGATCCAGGAGCAATCCACGCGCTGGGTCCGGGGTTTTTGCGGCACGTGTGCTCGAGGGGGGCGGGGGGTACATCGGGGTCTGGGTTAATAGTGGTCCAGCAAGAGCACCTAGCCTGGCTCTCCGTTGGTGCCTGTGAGCCCGGGGTGGGGGGAAAGGAGCAGGATCCGCCAGGCTCCAGCTCGATCCGGCTTTTACCTTTCCCCAGCTCGTTCACATCACCCACCACTAGCTCCCCAGCTTCGACGGGCACGTGTGTGAGAGCGATCATCGCCCTGCTGCCAGCCCGTTGGTGCCGGTCGCCTCTGGGGAAGCAGACGCGGGCTGGGGGAAGAGAGAGCGGCTCGCCAGGGCCAGGCGCAGCCCCTGTGCCGCCGGAGGCTGCTCCCGCGGATTTTGTGAATCGAGCTGGGCGGGCGCTCGCTCCCCCTCCGGGCGCCGCCTTCCCCGACGCATTTAAACGAGCCAAGTTTCCACGCCGCTCCGGAGTGGCAGCGTTCCACCCTCGCAGCCGGGCGGAGCGTGGGCAGCGCTGGGTACCGCTCGGGCCGAGCATCCCTGGGCCGCGGAGCATGCAGCTGAACGCAACGTCTTCGTGGCAACAGCACGCGGGTCCGTCGCGCCTGCAGCCCACGGACTGGGCGGCGGGGAACGTCTCCAACAGCTCGGATCCGTACTCCCAAGGGCCGGGCGAGGAAGATCTGGATGTGAACACCGACATCTACTCCAAAGTCATGGTCACGGTCATCTACCTGGGGCTCTTCCTGGTGGGCACCGTCGGCAACTCCATCACCGCCTACACGCTGGTGCGCAAGAAGTCCCTGCAGAACCTGCAGAGCACCGTGCACTACCATCTGGCCAGCCTGGCTTTCTCCGACCTGCTCATCTTCCTCCTGTGCATGCCCATCGAGCTGTACAACTTCATCTGGGTGCACCACCCCTGGGCCTTCGGGGACGCCGTCTGCAAGGGCTACTACTTCCTGAGAGACGCCTGCACCTACGCCACCGCCCTCAACATCGCCAGCCTCAGCGTGGAGAGGTACATGGCCATCTGCCACCCCTTCAAAGCCAAGAGCATCATGTCCAGGAGCAGGACCAAGAAGTTCATCAGCTGCATCTGGGTTGCCTCTTTCCTGCTGGCCATCCCCATGATCTTCACCATGGGCGAGATCTACGGCAGGGACCAGCAGCCCGACTCTCTGATCTGTACCACCATTGTGGAAGCCTCCACGCTTAAGACTGTCATTCAGGTGAGTTTCCCCTGCGTTCCTTTGTATTCATGCTAAGAGCTGACTGCATGTAGCCACGCTAGAGATCCGATGAAGTGAGCTGTAGCTCAGGAAAGCTGATGCTCAAATACATTTGTTAGTCTCTAAGGTGCCACAAGTCCTCCTTTTCTTTTTGCGAATACAGACGAACACGGCTGCTACTCTGAAACTAGAGATCAGTGATCAGTAAGGTGCTTTGATTGATTAATTAGTTGGTTGATTGACTTTTTTTTTAACCTAGCAGCTGCTAGCTTTCATAGAGAACAACAGCTGACCGCTGTCACTCACTGATCTCCTGCAGACCTGGCTGTGTTGCAAGCCAGTGCTCAATCTAGCTCAGTGGTTCTCAGACTCTCCAGAATACTGTACCCCTTTCAGGAGTCTGATTTGTCTCACCTCCCCCGAAGTTTCACCTCACTTAAAAGCTACTTGCTTACAAAATCAGACCTAAAAATACAAAAGTGTCAGGGCACACTAGTTCTGAACAATTGCTGACTTTCTCATTTTTACCATATAATTATAAAATAAATGGATTGGAATATAAATATTGTACTTGAGCCTGTTTTTTCACTTGTGAATCTTGTCCGACGCATGTAACTTAGCTTCGCAGGGCCCCTTGTGGTGTGGGACCCCAGGCATTTGCCAGGCTTGACACTCCGTAATGCTGGCCCTGCACTTGTGATCCCCCTAAACCTATCCCGTGACCCCTCCGGGGGTTGCAACCCCCAGGTTGAGAAACACTGATCTAGATGAGTTGAGTACCCCCTGGAAGATCTCTGCATACCCCCAGGGGTACACATACCCTGGGCTGAGAACCACTGTTCTAGCTGACATAATAAGCCAGAAAAACTTCGTAGATGTGCTCTGTGCAAGCCTGAGCATTAGTCATCCTTTGCACTCGTATGACCAAGGGTAAGTCCCGTGAAATGGTCTCTGGAGAGCAGAAGGTGGTGGTGTTCCAGGTGAACATGTGCTTACTTTTATTGCAGGCTGCCACCTGGCCAAAGAGGGGGGCAGAGTGGGAGGAGGAGAAGGATTAACATACTGATCCCTTTCCAGCTTCAACAATGTAATTTATTTATAAGTCAGATTACTTCTGGGAACAAACACATCCATCCATCCTGTGCAATTTTTGTGCATAAAAGAAGCAAAGGTCTTTTCTGATCTGTCATGGGGCTTGATTCTGATCTTGCACTGGTGTAAATGAGGAGTAACTCCACTGAAGCCGATGGAATTACACCCAGGCAAATCCAGGTGTTTGTGAGATCGGAATAAAGTCCAACATCTGTTTCAGCCAAACGAGCATCTCTCCACTGAACTTCAGCAAGTAGCAGAAACGGTTTCTAAAGTAGACACTGGTGACTTTACTCTCTGTAAATTCAGGGGGAAACAAGGCCAGTTCCCCATTTTAATAATGTCTCCAGTGCTCGATGCTGTCATTTTAGTTGGGGCCAGACCCTCAGCTGGTGTAAACTGGCAAAACTCCATTGGATGAGGACTTGGACTCTTGTGTCCTGTATGTTACTGTTTTCACTTTACAGGAGCAGTTAACCACTGGAATAAATACAATCCCACCCTTTTAATCTGACTTTTCTGCATTCTATATATTTGTCTTGCACCTGCTCTCAACTTGTCATGGTATCAAAGAAACATAGATTTCCTTTCTTCCAATCTTCAAATTACATCTCTCTGCTGATATTATTGTATTTCCTTCCTATGGCAACAGAATGTAATTTCACAAAGTTATGGCTCATGTCACAATACAAATAAAAATGAACGAACTTGCAAGGCAAAGAGCTGCTATTTAAGCATGAATCGTTGCTTGGAATAAATCAGAGTAGCTCCTTCAACTACACAAACTGAAGCTCTAACACTATACAGTGGGTGGAACGGAATGCAGGATAACACCATTTAGTCAGTGTTCTGTTTTCTTATGCACATTTTACTTTTACTTTTTGATGGAATTTTTAACTTTTCAAGGATATTTATGTACTGGAGCAATAGGCTTGAAAATGTAAGAGAACCGGACATGAACTGGAAGAAGGGAGAAGTCAGTCTATGTAGTTTTTCCTGTTGATGCCAGTCTCAGATCTGAGAACTTTTTGGGGTCTTGTCTTCTCGACATGAGTTTTCAGAGGGGTGGGAGTTAATCTCTAGCCAATTAGAGTTTAAAAGAGTATATAACAGGGTGAACATGAAATCTTTTCTTCTTAAATACTCCTCAGAGTAGTTTGTAGAGAGGGAATTCTATACAGTTAAATGGAAGCAAATCATCACCCTTTTTTCCGATGAAGAGGGCTGAGATATGTACGCTGAGAAGAAGATGGAGTATATTACCTAACTTTCAACTTCAGATCAAGCAGCCCCCCCCCTTTTTTTTGGTTAGGAATCTTGTGAAATTCTGACGTCAGTTACTGCCCAGTGTATTTATCCAAACTTTTCTCATCTCTGAGGAGATGCAAGCTATCCCTAATGGGAGACCAGCGCAATTGAGGTCCAGGTATCTTGTATTTCAAATCATCTTCTGTTTAGGATTAAAATGACATCCAGTGGCTGGCTGTGGGGCTGAAGAGGTGGGTTTATCTCCTAATATGCATCTTCAGAGATTACAGATGACGCCAATTTCTAAGCATCTTTAATCATCATTGTTTAATATATATCTCAGTGCTGTGGAATATCAGTGTTGTATTATTCCAAACATGAAAGTGCAGGGGCATTAATTTATTACACAATAGGAAATGCATCACCTTGTGTGCTCTGACTGACCAGTGTAGAAAAACGTATATTTTGTCTCGTGGTTTTCTAATTTCACTTGTGCACTAATTGAAAAAACTCAGAGGACATAATGGTAACTTGTAATGTAAAACAGCAGCAGGTTTGGTATTCATTTATGTAACACAGCGGCTTTCCCTAACTGGAGACCTCGACTTAAGTGCTGATTTGCTCATGCGACAAGCTGGTTTAATGGCTGTTTAGTTCCTTTTAAACACACGATAAAGCAGCAGCAGTTCTTCACTATATGAAGCTAGTACAGAAAAAAACAACAACCCAGGACTGAACAAGTAGAGATCACTTCAAGCCTGACTTGCAGTGCCTTAATCAAGTTGAGTGGCACAGAATGTGACAACGAATTCTCTCACAGCATACAAGTCTGTGGCCTTGGGCAAGTCAATTAACCTGTCTGTGAATCAGTTTTCCACACATGCAATGGAAATAATGATATTGCATTTATCAGAGCTGGGTAAATACTTTTAAATAAATCACTTTTCCTGTTTGCAGGTTGTCTGCAAGCAGGTTATGATTTTCTTGAATTTGTTCATGATTCAATTAATTATCAAATATTAGTTGTAAATAGTTTTTTGTTCTGCATCTGGTTTGCAAGTAGTTAATTGAAACTATTCCAGAGTCAGAAACCAGTTTAAGCTGTGTTGAATATCTTTGATTGGACACCTAGGTACACGGTATTGCTTCTGTTCCCCGATTGGATGAACATACCTCCTAGAATCAATTTCTGGAGTGAATATTGGTATGTATTTAAAATCTGCTGTCTGCAAATATTTGTCAATATTTGCTTAAAATTTGCAGTTTTTGGCAAACATTCCCACAATTAAATATTCATATTAATGAACATAATGAAACAGCTGGAGACGGGACACTAGGGGTCTGAGTTACTGCAGAGAATTCTTTCCCATGTATCTGCCTGGTGGGTCTTGCTCACACGCTCAGAGTCTTACTGATCGCCATATTTGGGGTTGGGAAGGAATTTCCCCCGACCTCAGATTGGCAGAGACCCTGGGCCTTTTTTCGTCTTCCTCTGCAGCATGGAGTATGGGTCATTTGCAGGTTTAAACTGGTGTAAATGGTGAATTCTATGTAACTTGAAGTTTTTAAACCATGATTTGAGGACTTCAGTAACGCGGCCAGAGGTTAGGTGTCTATTACAGGAGTGAGTGGGGGATGTTCTATGGTTTGCAAGGTGCAGGAGATCACACTAGACGATCACGGTGGTCTCTTCAGACCTTAAAGTATGAGTCTATAAATTGAACCAATATTCATGGCAGGTCTCTAGCATATGCCCTTTGCTTTAATGCTTCTTAATTAAGAAGGCTTTACTGAAGGTTAATTAATTAATCTTTTAATAGTAATTCAAAAATTCTCTTTAAGTTCTAAGGAATAGTAAATGCAGTAAAAACAATACCTTAGATAAACTGTTTGGTATAACTGTGGGCAGGGGGGTTGAATTAGCAGTAATGCAGGACTTTAAACTCATTACTGCATCATGCCTTGAAGGGGTAAACTCTGGACAGCCTTTGATGTTTAATTTTACAGAATAGTGATGTTTCCCGGTTTTGTATATCACCATCTTTGCATCTGCTTATGCTTATAATCTATCTTGTATCTTCATTGACCAGCCTTCAGTCTAGTTGTCAATCCAATGCATCTGGCTTGTATTTTGGCCTCAGTCTTGAATTTGGCAACAGGCATTAAGTACATTGGAGCTACGTTATTTAACTCTGTTTAATACTTTAACTGAAAGTCATTCTCTAACTGAAACTGCAGCCAATTGTTCACATAAACTAAAGCACCTCTCAAAGCCATTTCCACAAAGGCAAATTAATGTTTGGATGCCACGTCAGCTGGAGTAGGTTTTTAAAGTTACTCACCGTGGTCGTAACAGGCAGAAGAGTTTTTGAGTGGGATGTTTGTTCTGCTCTTTTTGCATGTTAATACCCAGTGTGCTTTTGGCTATTTCATGGCACTGCTATTGTCTGTGGGTCTGACTGTCAAAAAAGGGAGACATGTAACTGCATAGGGAAAAAGTGAAACTGTGTGCCAAATGCAGGCATGGCCGGTGTGACTGCATGCAAACTTGTAGTCACACTCGATGAGCAATTGTATAAATCATGCATTAATCATTAACTCCAAGTGCAAATTAGACACAGTGACACAAACATTTTTACACATGCAGTTGTGCATCTAACTAGTAATCAGGCCTTGTATTTACCTGTGCTGCAATAGTTTCAAAACCACTTTGCCTTCAGTTTTTATAAAAGAAGGCTCCATTTCTCCTCACAATAGGACAGCTCTCCCATGATACTGTGCACGCTTATTGAGCTGGCTGTGAGAGCCGTTATTTCAGCTAGCAGCAGACCCTTCCCCAGGCCTCCATCACATAGGTACGTGCTGCCCGGGATCATCTCTCGTCTTGGACCTGGGCTGTTCCCTCCCTTCCATCTCCCCAGTTATTGTCAGGAAAATACCCCCCACTTTCAGTTCTTCACATTTAGGTGGGCAGCGGTATTATGCTGTTTGCACAGCAACAGGAATGTGAAGAAACCACACGGGCACAGCTGAATTCCAAATAACTGTGTTTACTCACTGTACACAAATATACCAAGCCTGGCTCTGTATAATATATCCTGCTGCTCGGGATGATTTCTAGCTGATTCTAAAACATAGAACATGGAGGGCATTGCTATAGGGCTCAGAAACAATGTCAAGGGATACTACCCTATTCCTATACACAACAAGGGGGAGACCCCTAAAAACTAAATTGAAAAATCTTTGGCCAAAGGAGGACATGAGGCTGCAACACCTATCGCAATGGTAAAATCAGCAGTGCAATCTCTAAACCCACAGCACTGCCCCAGAGTCCTGCTCCTTCCCAGCTGACCAGGGAGATGGGTGGGGCACATGTGGTAGAGAGAGGACAGATGGCTCTCTTTCTCTCTCTCTGCTTCCCTCATATATATCTTGGTCAATGAATGCACACTTCGGGGACAGCAGCACGTAGAGCTGCTCTCATGGTATAACCGAAGTTATAATCGCTTTGATTAAAAAAAAATCCCCGAATTGTTCCAATGCAGGAGAAATCAATGGGTTTTTAGGGCAAATGTAGCATTGCAGGTCCTGAGTGATGGGAACCTCTTCTCAGCCTCGGTACTGACTTCAGCCTGCTTCTTCCTTTCGGGATGACTGTAATTCACTGTGGGCAGGTATATATAGTACCTGATGCATGCGGATATGCCATTTATTTGCAGAGCAGCTGGCACAAGTCCCCTTGTTAAAATACATGGCTGCAGTAAAATGGTGTCGCTCCATCGACTTTAAGGATCTGGCCTATGCTTGGCAGTGTCATAGAATCATAGAATATCAGGGTTGGAAGGGACCTCAGGAGGTCATCTAGTCCAACCCCCTGCTCAAAGCAGGATCAATCCCCAACTAAATCATCCCAGCCAGGGCTTTGATAAGCCTGATCTTAAAAACCTCTAAGGAAGGAGATTCCACCACCTCCCTAAGTAACCCATTCCAGTGCTTCACCACCCTCCTAGTGACAAAGTTTTTCCTAATATCCAACCTAAACCTCCCCCACTGCAACTTGAGACCATTACTCCTTGTTCTGTCATCTGCCACCACTGAGAACAGTCTAGATCCATCCTCTTTGGAACCCCCTTTCAGGTAGTTGAAAGCAGCTATCAAATCCCCCCTCATTCTCCTCTTCTGCAGACTAAACAATCCCAGTTCCCTCAGCCTCTCTTCATAAGTCATGTGCTCCAGACCCCTAATAATTTCTGTGGCCCTCCACTGGACTCTTTCCAGTTTTGCCACATCCCTCTTGTAGGGTCGAAAGGGCTCAGCACGTGTGAGAAGGTGTCAGGCAAAGTGGCTGTGTTCCAAGTGCAGAGCTCTGTGCAACGGGGGGCAAAAAGCTGAATTTCGAAATGCTCGTCTGCTCTGAGACAGAAGCGGTGGGACTCTACCTCTCAGAACGCACGCGTGTTTCTTACCACCTGTTTCTAATACAGGGAGCTGTTCTGTGACTCCTCAAAGGTTTTGGCGGGCAGTTATAGTAATGCCGTTCTTAGTCCCACGATCCTTGTATGGAAGTTGTTTTCCTATCTCTCCAAATCCCTTGTTTATTATGTGTCACAGTGTCTGCAGATTGTTAAGGTACTTGGTACAGTACATAATCCTTCGTATGAAAGAACAGGCTTCATAACTAACCATTCTGTTTTATTTCCACCTGCTCTCAACGTCAGGCCCGTTCCAGAGTGCCCTCAGGAGAACTTAACGCGTGGAACTGGAAAAAGTGAGTTAGGTTTCATGCTGGAATCATAGGGTTAGAAGGGACCGCGAGGGACTAACCCCCTGCCAACATGCAGGATTTGTTGTGTCTAAACCATCCAAGACAGATGGCTACCCAGCTGCCTTTTGAAAACCTCCTGTGAAGAAGATTCCACAACCTCCCGAGGCGTCTGTTCCATTGTCCTACTGTTCTTACAGCTAGGAAGTTATTCCTGTGATTTAATCTAAATCTGCTCTGCTGTAGTTTGGACGCACTGCCTCTTCTCCTGCCCTCTGTGGCAAAAGAGAACAACTTTTCTCCATCTTTTTTTATGGCAGCCTTTCAAGGATCTGAAGACCGCTATCATATCCTCCCTTAATCTCCTCTTTTCCAAACTAAACCTACCCAGTTCCTCTAGCCTTTGCTCACATGGCTGGCATTCCATCCCTTTGATCATCTTTGTCGCTCGCCTCTGGATCCTTTCCAGTTTCTCTACATCTAGATGGGTGAAAGACTAGAGAATCAGAAATACAAGACTGGGCCAGTGGACTCTCAGTGTTTTCATCAAAGTTATGACGTCTGCAGCTCTGCCCACCTGCTGCATCCCTTATTGCTAATGAAACTCACTGCTTCCTGGAGCTTACTGCCTAGCCCAAATGCTACCGCGCCTCCATCCTTCAAGTCTCACTTTTATAAATGTATTTCTTCTGTGAGGTCTACAAATAAACCTCAGTCCTCCCATATTACGAGCACTGCAGTTGACCTCAGTGCAGCCCTTACGTTGTATTCTTTCCTAGGGAAGGGTACTGGCCTAGATCTTGAGCTGACACAGGAATGTTCAGCAGAGATCATGAGTGTGTGCATGCAAAAGTGGTGATTTTGGCAATTGACGCCCACTGCCCTCAGCCCAGAGGGGCCATTCCAGCAGCCAGAACTCACCGGGGTGCAAGGGAGTCCCAATCATTCCTCCTTTTTCCCTTGTCATGTCCCACAGAAGAGGGTGTCTTGAAGACCAGCTGCGGTCACTTTTTCCCCATCCCATAAGAATTATTGCAATTTAAATAACTAAACAAATCTTATTCTGCATCAGGATAAAGCTGAGACCTTTGGAAATTTTTCAGTGAAAAACCGGAGAGGCAAAGAGACACTCTCCCCAAAATAGCCAATAGCATGTGGCTTGTACACTCTCCTAGATATGGGAGACCCAGGTTCAAGCCCCTGGTAAGAATCAGGCAGGGGTGTATTTCTCCTATCTCCTTCCTGCCACTGCTCCCTGACAATTCATCCTGGACCCGAGAAACCTCCTCTGTCAAAGTTTCATCACAACCAGTAAATTCCCTTGAAAAGTTTCATTTTTCACGAATGGCATTTTCCATCAAAAAACCTTGTTGTTAAATTCCCAATGAGCTCCACTCTACACCACCTGAATAGCTCTTCTAGAAGAGGAATCCTTTAGAGGCTGGGTGAGGCAGGTTCACTCTGGTGGAACAGCAAGAAGCTCCCCTCACAGAGGGCAGGTTCCTGGCCATTTTCTTCTGTTTGTTGGCAAAGGGACAAGTAAATCTATGGCACTGTATAAATAACAATCAATTGGTGACGGAAGCTCTCTGCAGACCACTAAAACAAAATGGTCAGTTTCTACTTGTGTTTATACCTATGTCAAACCAGAGTGACTCTATAACTTCAGTACAGGCATTCTGGATTTACACCAGTGTAACTGAGGTGAATGCACCCACTGTCTTGTCTTTGGATTAGCATAACTTTTAGTTTTAAAACTTTAGTGCTATTAAAGGTAAATTACTTACCACTCTTACATGCAGCACTGGGAAACTAAACCTGTTTTAGAAAAGTTTTCTATTCCTAGAGTGGATGCAGTTATACTGGTATAAAGCTATCTTTATACTGGTATAGTTTCCCATATGGGAAGAGCTATATAAAGCACCATTATATATATAACATGTCCAAACTAAAGGGGTTGCACACTTGAACTAGTCTGCTGCAGGTGAAGTGGTACAACTTCTTTGTGTATGCAAACCAGGGAGCTTGATTCTCTACTGTCTTGCATCTTATGTGGTCATGTAGACTCCAGCACAGCGATTAAGCACCTGTTTAACTTTAAGCACATGCTTAAGTCTCATTGAATTCAGTGAGACTTATGTAAATGCTCAATTGCTGTGCTGAATAGGGATGGAGCCCTGAACTGGGGCATTCCACCTGTATGCAGCGAGTGCAGAATGGGGGTAAAATGCTATCACTGATACAAACAAAGAGAGAATTCTGATATGTTAGCATTTTGCACTCTCTCTTGCAGGTGTAAGCCATTCTGCAAGATGCAGGACAGTGAGAATCAGGCTCAGTGATTTGAATTCTTCCTTTTGATAATGAAACTTTTGTTAAGCGGAGAATTAAACATGCGAGATGTCAGCTCCTCAAAGCAACCGCATCAACAAAGGCAGCTGATCTTGGTTGCCATGTGCTGCATTAGCCAAGAATGACTAATCCTAGCCCCTCTGCGCTGCAGCCATCCTTATAGCTGGATCTAAATTAAATAAGCTCATGCTTTCGTTGCATTACATAACCACTTGGTTTGCTGTGTTGTGGCAGTTCTTCCACAATATTTTTATACTGATTTTAATGCATTTGATTTCTCTTTTCTGAGATGTCGGCTGTAGGGAATAAAAGAACAAGGAAATGTTGTGGGAGATCAATTTAGTTCTTAATCTTTTCCACTTTTTTGCAAATGGTCGGTAAGGGGAAAACCTAAATTAATCTACTGGCTCCTCTGCACAGAGGAAAGAAAACCCTGTAGTTGGCTTTAATCTTCTTCTGGATAATTTAAAACAGCTATTTAATTGTCTTTCCCCCACCCCTCCCTGAAAGGATTTTACTATGGTCTCTATACAGCATCTGCTTGAGCCAAACAGATGGCACTTTCACTTACTGACATTTAGAAATATTTCTCTGTTTCCTCTGCCCTGGGCATGTTCTGATGCCTATCAAAGGGGTAACATTCCTGACATGCACCAGGTTTGATCTGTACAGATATGATATGGTGCTGGATTCACTTCCATCCGGCAGTCGCGATGATGGAGAACGCTGGTGTTATGTCTGGCAGGGAAAAGCTTTTTGGGATCTTTGATATTTAATTGCCCTTTAATTTTTACATTTTACATTTGCATCCCAGTACTGCCATCTTTCCACTTCTTCCTGTTAAACATCACTCTAGCATTGCTTTGAACAGCATATTGAAATCTTTCATGTTCTGTTTCTTTTCTGGGTCAGGAAGAAGGGGCTGCCCACTCTCCATGTTCAGCTCGAGAGGCTTCTAACTTTCATCCGTTTCTCCACACAGCAGGGTCTATCCCAGCAGAGAACATAGACGTCTTGGGCTCTGCAGTGGATGAGAAAGGGGCCTTTTGAACCTCAAGTGTTTGTGGCAGTTTTCATATAATTTTACTACCTTAGCGAAGCCATGGAGTCAGTCACGGCAGGGGTACCCGGGGGCGGTGATTATTCAGATGATATTGGTGATGGGCTACAGTTTCTGCATCTGGAAGCATTTTGTTAAGCAACCTTCCCGAGTGTCTTGAATGCCCAGTATTGCATGAGCAGGTGTCACACTTAATCCCCTTCCCTGCCCTCTAAAGGAATGCTGCTGCCTAGCAGCTTACCGCTATCCGTCCAGTATGATGACTTCACAATAACGGGCTGTCGTCTATGTGTCCTTTGACGCTTCCCCCTTGCCAAGGGCATAATCCACCTCCCATTGAACTCCATGGGAGTCTTTCCATTGATTTCAGCAGGAGGCGGACCAGATGATGGCTCCCCATGCCTCTGTTTTCATTGATGTTTCTCACAGCTTCCTAGTGGTCTGCTAGTGCTCACAATGTGCTAGGCCCCATTCAAATACAAAAGAAGACACAGTCCCTGCCCCAAGGAGCTTTCACTTCTTGCTCTGGCCAAACTCTCATTGAGTTTTCCTTGTACTTAGGCATCTGGAAAGATGTTCATCTGGGGGCAAAATTTAACACTACATTCTAGGACATTAAACATCAAAGATTCTGTATGCTTTTGGGTGTCTTTGATATTTTTCTTGTGTGGAATGTAATTTTTACATTTGTATCCTAGTACCCTTTGAGACCCATCAGGCAACTTGCTGAAGTCAGTGTCTACCGTGTGGGATTAGGCTTGGTCTGCACTAGTAGCCCAAAAAGTTACCATTTTCTAGACTTTAAATAATAGTATGAGAATATGGATAGTGTAAGGGAGACATTTTTCCAAAGCCCCCCCCCCCCCTTTCGTGTGGCCACATCTGCATGTGGCATCCCTTTGTGTGCATAAAACTTCTTCTTATGGCCTGTTTGCATGCACAGTTGCAGGTTTATTGCATGGGAAGTGCACATTTTACAGCTGCGTTTTCAGAGGATACGTTGACCATTGAATCCGGATTGTAAGGTTTTCATCGATTCAAACACAATGATTTTTTTAAAAAAAGTCAAATAATATCAGGGTTTTAAAAATAAAAATAACCAATGGGTCAGATTTCTGAGAGCCTCTGGGCTTGATTCTTCTCTGCCCTGCTCTTTGTATCACCACTTATGCCCTCCAAAGTGAGTGTAAAACTCGGTCTGATCTGGTACAATTTTTCTGTCCACTTTGTAAATGGCAACACAAAGTGCAAGGCAGTGGAGAATCCATCCCTGTTTGTGCAGCTGCACATGCATAATTTACATATTCAAATAGCCAGTTAGGCATGTAACTGGTCATTTACATGTGCAATTACACATGCAGTTTTACATGACCATGTGAAAAATCCAGCCCAGGTGTGAATTATCATTTATCTTAGAACTTCATACAGACTGAAAAGGAACCCTTCTAGATCCATTTTTTCTGTGTGTGGCTCTCTTTTCTTCAGGTTCCCATACCACCCTCACCACCTTAAAACTAATGGAGGGAGACAGGCACATAAAAAGGTGGATTTATTGGAACTCCTCACACGTGCTCTGCTGAACCTCATAAAATTGGACAGAGGCAAAAGGAGCTCCCCCATAGCCCCTTTATTTCAACACACAATTTCCAATCGATTGTGTTAATATTTTTGAAGGCATATGTAGAAACTAAATCCAGACTTACCTTGCAGGGAGGAAAGAGTTAACAGTTCACTTCCCTACACTGTCTTAAGCCACTTCTGCGGCATTGTGTTCAGTACATAGAGTCTTGCAAATAAAGTCCATTGATTTTCATTCATTCGATGGAGCACAAGTCAACACAAGTTTATTTTTTCACAGCTGATGGCGACTTAGTGAGGTAAGTGAATTACATGCCACTTTCTCTTTACTCCGGGAATACTCCATGTCCTACTTCAAGAAGCTAATCTCTTGTGTTCTGTGCTGGCTGGTTCCTAGCTGCAGCTCTCCTTTACCATGCTTGCCATCCACTTTTCTCAGAGTCTGAAATAGACACTTTTCCATTGCCTTCATTGTTTGACAGATCCAGAAGTAAGGTTCTGGCTTGCAGTTAGCTGAAAGCTCTCTGCAGCTCAACAAATCCAACAGCGCTCCAAACCATTTATTCATGTAGCTTTAAGAGTAGCATGAAAATCACAGTGATGGTGAAGGCAGTTCATATTTGATCGTTAAAGTAATAGTCTCCATATATAACAGATGCATTTGGTAAATTTTGTGTTGCCAGAATTTTAACAAGGTGCTATCCTCAAACATTTTCCACCTCCATGGTGGGTGGTGTGACATCTGCTGCCCAAAATCCTCTGCTCCCTTCCAACCAAAATATTCTTCAGTTAGATACTCATCCTTTATACACTTCATTCTTAACCAGTTTCTGCCCTCACCACTGTGCATGGAGCCATCCTAAAGGGTTGGGAAAGTTAGAAAGATGATTCTTTGGGATATATAGTGATGTGACAGGTATAAAAGCTAGAGATTACTGCTCTATCTTGTATCACTCTGAAAGGGAGACATTTGGTGGTGGAGAGTACTAAGATTGAATTGATCATACAATAATCCTCTGCAAGTTGCATAAATACTCTAGGCCTGCTTCTTTTCTCCTGCTGATAGTTCACCAGTGTAATTCCATTAATTTCAGTGCTGATAAAGTGAGCAAAGCTGGTTGGGGAGGAAAAGTTTCCTCTGGGGAAAAAAAAAAGATTTGATTTAACGATTGTCAAGTTTCTTTGAATTTTTGTTTCCAGTTTTCTGAACCTGAAGCTTTTTTGTTTCATTGAAAAGTGTCAGGTTTGGGGTTTTCCAGGGAAAACTCTGGAAATTTTCACGAGATTTCTCATTTCCTAGACAGGCTATTTTCTGTCAAGTGTTTGGATGGAAATGTTTCAAGCCGATCTTGGTGTAAAACATAGTGTTGAACATAAAACCAGTGGGACACATGCTCAGCGGGTGTAAATCAAAGCTCCGTGGCGCTTGTAGGGCTACAGGGAGGATTTGTCTCATTGACTTCAGTGATGTTCCTCATAATTTACATGGTTGTAGCTGACAAGAGACACAGGACCTGTGCTGTTGAATAATTGTTATAAGAGAAAAACCATTTCCACTGGAAGCATCATTGCCTGCATTCTCCCCACTTTCAGCCAGTGGATTTACATTTCTCCGCGACTGCATCTTCTGCAGTAAATTTCTTTCATAAAGAGCTTCCAGCTGTCACATTGCCAAGTCCATTTCTATAAGTATACAAAATCGAAGAACGGGCATCCTAGACCAGACTGGGAGGGATCTGCAGCGTTTTCTGTCCTCTCTCTACAATACCCTCCTGTGCACTCCACTTACGATTACTCCCCTTGGATAACACAGGCTGCATCTAGGGCCACTGCTGTTCGGGCCAGCACATAATCTAGTGGGAAATGATTCTACCTTGCTTTAGAAGATTTTTCTCCTCCTACAGGCCGCCCTTTGAGTCTAACTATCACTTTGAAATGAATGCTGTGGCTTACTGTATGCTGATCACAACTCACTAAACCTTCAAAGCAATTTGTGGGGGCTTTCTCTGGCATGGATTCTGGACATATGTGGACTCAATTCTTCCCAAGCCTTGCACCTTGTGTAGTCATTTACACCATTCAATGACACTGAAAGGCAACCCATTCAAAAGTCATAAAAGGAAATGCTTTTCTATGCAACATAATCCACATTTTCTGCCACAAGGTGTAATAGAGACCAGGAAGGTTAAAAAAAAAAAGAAGATTGGCAATTTCAGGCTAATCAGTCAGTTAATTAGATGGGATAAGAGTAATTAGGTTGGATAATAAATATACATGATTGAGGGCATAAACCAATGAATCTTTGACTGAGATCAGGAAGAAGCTTCCCTTATGAGCAAGTTACTCCAGGATTGTCCATTCTGGGATATCTTGCACCTTTCTGACAGCACCTGTGCCAGAGAGGGGTTAGAGGACTGAATACACCACTAGTCTATCCCAGTTGGGCAATTCCTATTCCAAGATAGAATTTCACTCTTTTGCATTTTTGAGAATATTGTGCAAGGTTAGAAGGTTGCCATTTCAGTCATTTTCTCTAGGCAAGTTATGTTTTCAAATTCTCTGTCTATTTTTTAGGAAGAGCCATCCACTGGATGCGTTGCTTAGACAGTTGGAGAGCCGGGAATTCTGCTTTTCTGCTGCAGTGTGTTTTATGACTTCATCTTCTCAAGCCATATGCCTGGTTATGACATCAGTTGCGTCCTGACTGATGTGACTGATCGGTGGGGCAGGAAGGATGGTCTAGTGCAGCGATATTCAGACTCAGGCTCTCGAGCCGCGAGTGGCTCTTTACTGTGTCTTCTGCAGCTCTTTGCAGCACATGACATAAAAACAGTACTGGTACTATAGTAAATGAAACAATTAATTCACACGACTGTCTCTCTTTTGGGTAATGTTGATCACTAATTTTGTTCCTGAATCAGTGTGGTCTGAATATCATTGGTCTAGTGGTTAGGACAGTCATTTAGGACTTGGGAGAGCTGGGTTCAAGTATCTGCTCTGCCATAGACTTCTTGTGTGACCTTGGTAAAGTCACTTAACCTCTATGTGCCTCATTTCCTCACGTGTAAAATGAAGGGAAGAGAGATTATCCCCTCCACATTTGTGTTGTCAGGTTACATACATTAAACACTGATGCGGTCAGACACTATGGTTATGTGGGCCATATAAGTGCTATCACCCCTTTGGCACAAGCAGTTAGCCAATATTTTGGCCTTGCAAGATTGTTTCCATTATGAAGAGACGTGGATGATATGAGTCAGGTATAGTCTTTGATACAATGCTATTTATTTACAGAGAATGTATAAAAAGTCTTGTTTCTCTGAACATAGTATGAGTCAAATAGAAGGAGGCAGTTTCTTTGCTCTCAACTTCCAAGTCTGTGCCCCATGGAGGTCTCAGTTCTCTCTGAGGTCCTCATTCACAGTTGCTTCTCTTGCTGTTTGCTCACTTTTCTTCCCTAGCCCCAACATTTGCAATCGGGGAACATATCAGCCCACATGGCTCAGCTTCTGATCAGGCCATGTATGGTGGCCCATTGACTTGGGCAGGGGCTTCTACCATTTCCAGCTATCTCACTCCCTAAAGAGGCTTAATTGCTCATACCATTTAGGCTGAAAGAAAGGTACTTTGCCTGCTTAACTGCTTTAAACAGGTCTATGATTGATCTATAGGTCAAAGACCTGCTTGATGGCAGCCGTTAACCTCTCCCAGCATAACAGGACTTTAGTGTCTACTCAGCACTTAGCACAATGGGACTTGGTCCTTGATTGGGATTCCAAGGTGCTACTATAAGAAGAATACAGACATATGATGCTGAATAAATAACTAAATGAAGTCTCATCTCATATCAGGTATATCCTTTCAGGGAAAATATCCTGCCCATGCTAAGTATGAATTTAATCAGTCTATAACTACATTAATATGAGTGTGTGATGCTAACAATACTAATATGATTTTGTTTTGTCTGCTGCTTTAAGAGTTTTGGGAAACTGTTTTATGAAATGCAACTCATGTTGACTCTGAAAGAGCATAATTTAGTGCTAATGTTCCTTTAATGATTCTTCCTGGAGGTATCATTTCACCGTCCGAAGATAGTTTGACCATTATCATTTACTCATTTCATTCTGAGGAGAAAAGCTGATTGGAAAAGTCTCACCGCGGGTTTCATTTTATAGCCACTCCATCCTGTTCCTGTGATACCATTTATCACAGATGTTTGTCCTGACACTGAAAATTCTGAAACTGAGTTACCCTTTGAGACCTGGCATTGATCTTTTGTGATGTGCATGGAATAAGATAAGGCCCTCTCTGTCCTTAGAAAGAAAGAGAAATAAAGCTCAGCTGTCTCAAGGTGGAAGGAATGGGTGGTGTGTAATGCATACATTGCATGTATAGTCTGCAAGTAACAGACGACGGTAGAGTGAAATTCTGGCACGTGCATCCACCTTTTTGCACCACAGCAGGGCTGTGAAGCTGCCTTTGCTAGAACAGATAAGGTTTTCCCAGCATGGAGAATTCCTGGCTAGTATGGAGGCACAATAGCTTGCTCTACACCACCACTTCCTGTGGTGGGGTGTAGGAGAGAAGACACATGCACGACAGGTACGTGATGCTTAGAAGCAAGGCTAAGATTTTATCACGGTTATTTTTAGTAAAGTCACAGACAGGTCACGGGCAATAACCAAAGATTCACAGAGCCCTTGACTTGTCCGTGACTTTACTAAAAATAAGAGGGGCAGGGCTAGGTATGGGGGGAATGGAGTCCCATGGGGCAGGGGACTGACAGGCTAAGCCCTCCCTCCCATCATGGCAAGGGGCACAGCTGCAGCGGGGGGCACACAGTCCCTAATCTGGAGCGGGGCACAGCTGTGGGCGAGGGGTATGCGGCCCTGGCTGAAGCTGCTGCCAAGTCCTGGCCACAGCTGGGGCACTCGGCCCTGGGAAGCCATAAGGCAGGCGTACAGCCCCCACTAGTGCGTGGCCCCAGCTGCAGCCCACGCCAAGCCTGGCATGCCAGGGAGCTGGGGAGTAGAAGCCGCAGGGCTGGGCCTGCAGGGTCCTGGTTCCAGCCAGGCCCAGTTGCAGAGCAAGGGCACATAGTCCTGCCTCCACCTCCTGAAGCCCTAGAAGTCACAGAGGTCTGGTAAAGTATGGGAATCTATGACCTCTGTGACTAAATTGTAACCTTACTCATAAGCAATCTTCTAGTAGCAAACAGTGCTGAGACTGCTCTGAATTATGCTGAGGGAAAAACAGGCCCCCCGCTGTCTCAGGCAAATGAGAGGGAAGAGAATCAGGGAAAAAGAAGAGAGCCACCCACACTAATAGGACTAGTGTGTGTAAATAGGGTAGTTAATAAAGACTCTGACCCCTTTCAAAGGTGGTTTGTTTTTTGCACTGTTTATCCTCTTGGAGTTTATTTTATTGACAAAGACAGAAGCCATGCTACTTGACTGATATACCTGAGAGAGTGGGGAAATTCCACATAGTGGGGATAAAAAAAGGAAGCTTTTTCCCCTGACAGGCTGGGTCAAAACAAACCAGCAGCTTCTGAAAGCTGCTCAGGGATTTAGAGGTGGATTAATGGACTGAGCACAGTGAGATGGTCAGTAGGGCACTGACATGCATTATTATGGGAGAAAACCCCCAGTGATCACCCACCTTCAGCCAAAGGCTTGTGCTGACATACTGGCATGAGTGGGGAGACAGAGTGAGCACATCTCTACTCTGACCCCTAGTCCAGTATTTCCAGGGCTACCTGCAAGATCCCATGGCTCTCACTGCTGCTGTTTTTTTCAAATCAGCCTGACACAAATGGTTTCCTTTATTCACCCAAATGTGAAATCCCTCCTCTGCTCTCCCACTTTTCACCCCCACCCCAAACTTTTACTAGTCTGACATCCCAGATAAGCTACTACTTATCCTGGACTAGTGAAAGATTGAAGGACTGATATCTCAAGAACCATTAGGGCTAAAAACCAGAGGCCTTATTCCACTGGAGAGCATGGACACTCCTTTTCACGGAGATATAGCAATCATCCCATCATGCTAATTCACCAGATATCAGGGCCCTAAACCATGACAATGTAGATTAGATGAAAGGGTTAATATTGGGGGGGGGGTAGCTTTCCTACCCCCTCTCAAGCACCACGTTCCCCTGCCTTTGATAGGAATTGGGGAGGGGGGCTCAGCACCTCAGGATTGAGTCCCAAAATGGAGACTACAGGCCGAATTCCTCTCTTGCTTATTCTAGTGCAACCTCATTGATTTCCGAGGGGTTAAGTGGAAGCGTAAGGGAGTAGTATTTGGCCCTGAATGAATCCAGTCACAGCTCTTGTTCCAGCAAAAGCCACTCCTTCAGGTAGTTCTTCATCTAAACCTCAACCTCCATGAGGGCACCAGAAAGCCTGAGGAAGGCTCAGTCCCCCTGCACCCACCCCAGCTCTAAAGGATTTTTTGTGTCTTGTTCTAGGAAGATCAGCTTCCTGGTGCAGGAATACCCAGCCTTTTTTCCCCACCCCAACATTAATCAATGCCTCAGCTTTTATTTGACCTTTAACCACTCACCAAAGCTATTTGTTGCTTCATATACTCAGGGGACAAAAGCATTTTCCCTTACTTACCTAACATAGCCAATAAATTCATATGAATGCAGTTTGTTTGTTTTTTAAACTGCATCAATGGATTGCTCTTAGCAACATGGAATGACTCGGTACAGCTCTGTATAAATAGATATTTAGATTTAATATGTAAAACACAAGTTTTTTCCTGCTGTTTACAATACATCAACAGCTGTGTCTGGAATTCAGAGGAACATACATATTACAGCAGCTTCTAATTTACAATCAATTGCATGTATGCAGAAGTGATGGGACTTATGCATCTGATGACCCAACTCCCCAGCAATTGGGGTAAACAACTAAGCCCTGCTGTTTACATCCCACATTACTAGTGCTCACATGAGAGCCCTGCAATCAAAGCAGGAACAAAATCAGAGGTTTTAAAACTGTGGTTCCTAGTTTATTAATAAACCTGCACATCCATCTCTGTTATCATTTAATGTGAACATGCAGGTGAAAAGTCACTGCTGAAAAATACTTTACAGAGATTATAAAAATAAGACTTATAGCCTTGCTGTTAGTGCCATTTATATGCATGCTGCTTTAGATTAGTGTTTCTCAAATGCGGCCATTGTGGCCACATGGAGCTACCAGAGGCTTTTCTTGTGGCTGCAGCTTCCTGGGCAGAGATTGGGAGGAGGAGAGAGAAGCAGGGGCCCCTCCCCCAGGGCTGCCATCAGGAGCTGGCCCACAAATGCCAGAGGAGCAGGCAGCTGGTGTGAGTTCCCCACCTTCCCAGGGGTGGTGGGGCTCAGGCTTCCAGCTTCAGCCCTGGGACGGCAGGTGCCAGCCACAGGGCTTCAGGCTTCATACCCCCTCCCACCCTCACAGCCAGGGGGCTTCAGGCTCCAGCCCTGGGCTCGCCCCCCATCGCCCCTGGCCCCCCACTGCCTCCCTACCCACCTCTCCATCCATGGCTTGCCAGGGCTGCATAAGTCTGCTCTGAACAGCAATATTTATATATTTATCACTTTTCACTGCCTCCCAGCTAGCAAGTAAGTCTGTGTGAAAAGTGATACATACAAATATACATATCAGTTTTTAACAGTTAGCAAGTTTAAAAAAAAAAAGCCAAAAAAGCAAAAGAAACAAATAGATAAGAATGTGCAAAGCACCTTAGTTGTGTTTCTATTCTGTTTAGGTCCAGTAAAGAAGAGACAACTGTAGGTTATTTTTATCATCAAGTCTGCAAACAAAAAAAAACAAAACAAAAAACCAATCAACCAACCACTCTACATAAATAAATTACAATCATTTGGACATGGATATGTGTATTTAGTTAACTTTAGGAAAAACAAATAAGTATTTTAGGAAAAATGGTCAGAGCGGCCACACTCTAAGGCCCCAAAATGTCTTGTGAGAATCCCTGCTTTAGACAGATACAAAAACTGATTCCCACCTTGAAGAATCCTAGATCTTAGACCAATGTTTTCCAAATGTAGGTGCTGGAAATCATGCTCCTAATTCCCCACTGAGGCATCTAAATGAAAGGGCCAAGTGCAGCTTCCATGAGATTTACTGGGACTCCAACACTGTGAAGAGTTGCCCTAACAGGGCAGGTGAGGATTCTTCTAAGAGTGCAAGGCTAGCGTGACCCACTCTTCCCTCACCCCTCCCAGCCATAGGGTACATCTCCCTGTTTGGCTGGGGATATGGCTAGAGCACAGTGTGTCTGGTGATCCCCACCCAGTGGAGTGCTCCTTAATGGAAGGTTCTGGTCACACTGGAATTCAGAGTAGCACATAAGTGGTTAGCACCAGCACCGAATAAGCAGAAAAGTGCCTTAGTGCAGCTCAGCCAGGCCTGCATGAGATGTTTTAAAGAGCTAGTGCTCTTGCAGTGTCTCATATAGAGTCAGCCAGCTATGACCTAGCAAAGCTAGCCAGTAAATTGAAGTACTTGAATTTCTCCCCTTGCCCTTCCCCACGGGAGATTTAAATGGGAAACAAAGTAAAATATGCTGATCACTGAGTATGCCATCGCTGTAGGTTTTATCTCTAAGTATATAGCCCATTTTCATTTTATACAAGCTGTCAGGAAAATTAATCTGAGATGATGCTAAACAAATTCTTGTGCCCTGCAATTATCTGGAGCGATTTTACTCTTTGGCACATACATGTGATGAGTTTGTCAGGTAGAACGCTAGGGGTTCTCAGCACCTCATTCTAGTTTCATTAACAGCTTTTGCATTTGACCTCCTATCTGCTCCCCCCTCACTAAATCTGCACATCAGGGCTTTGCGGTATACAAGTAATTCCTTCTTCCAAGTAAGCGTGGAGGGTCTGATTCACCACTGCCTGTCATTTACACCAGCGCAAAGCACTAGAAGTCTGATGTGGTATTTTACACCCACTTTCTGTGGGCACAAGTCACAATATAGGTCTCTTAATAGTCCCCATGAATGCTTGTAATTAAAGCTGTACTTCCTCCTTTAAAATTTCTGTCCCAGCTGGGGAGGGTCCATGCTCACACTTCTCCTAAGTCATTTAGTTGGATGTGCCAGCATTTTGCCCTTCAAAGTCAAGCTTTATAGAGCTTGGGCAATATTAGTAAGTAGTTTACAAAAGGAACTAGACAGCCATACAACATGGAGGCATTAAGTTATGGGGGGCATATTAACAGCCAGACTGTATGTGGATAGTTACTTTATGGGGCTGTCAGTACCTGTTGTGTGGCTTTCAACTAAAGAAAGCCAGGACACCATGCTGGGCTATATCATGCTTCGTGAGTACTCCGTGATAAACAGCATGCCACTATAGCAAGGGAGATGGATGCAGAAGCTTCCCAGCCTGGGCCCAATCCTGTGAGGTTCTGGGTTATCTCAATTGCCACTGACTGAGCAGAGGGTTCTCAGTACCTTACAGTATCAGGTCCTCTTTACAGGTGCTTGCATTCACCCTCCCTCCTGCCTTTGCTTTCAGTCACCTGCTACACAGCCTGCTTCTCTTGTACTGTTATATTAGCACCCTCAGCAAGCACAGCATTTCTGGAACAGTTTGAAATGCAATTGCTGGACTGTGCTATGCAAGACGAAGCTTTACTAAGCATTGCAAACAATGTAGGCTTCCCCATTTGACCAGTTAATCCTTTTTATTCCTCAGTGCCATGAGTGCTGCAAAATAGCCCTGCTGAAGCTGGTCACAGTAATGGGTTATGTGGGAGGAACACATCTAAATCCATTACTAGTCCACAGAAGGAGTTTTTACATGGCCTTACCATATGCTTCTCTCTTCCCTGTGCTGTACTGTTCTCCAGCCCAGCCCACAGAGTCTGCCTTGGGCCCCTACTGGGCTGAATGAGAGAAAGGGGCTTTTTAGGATGTTGGCATCGGTACTTACTTGGATACTTGCCTCAGCATCAGTCACTGATCTTTGCCCATCAAAATACAGCCCTGAAATAAAGAGCCACGCAGCCCAACACACAGTGTCAGTAGTTTAAACGTAACCAGTTTCTTTAACCAAAACACATATTACTCTATAAAACCATTATTTGTGTTGCAGCAACACTTAGAAACCCCAGTCATGGACCAGGGCCCCATCATGCAAAGTGCTGTCCAAACACAGAACAAAGATAGTTCTTTTTCCAAAGAACTTACAGTCAAAATAATCAGAACAGCAACTCCACTCATTCCCTAAGATATGCAGATACCATTTCTGTCATTGATGCCAAGCATTCTTACAGTGCTTCTCAACCATAGATCTAAACATGCTTCACAAAGATGGTCAAACATTATTTCCATGGGGAACCTGAAGCTCAGCAAAGATAAATGAGTTGGCTAGGTAACAGAGTCGATGTCAGAGCTGTCTTCGCTACAGAAGCTTCCACTGAGTATCAGCCCATGGATTAGAGCTGGGTCCCAGTGAGAAATACAGCCAAATTCACGCTGCAAAAGTTTCCTTCTATTCTGGATAGGACAGGGCTATCTACAGCCTCCCCAGAGGGTTACTGCAGATGGGTATGGCCACCAGTAGCCTCCCCTTCTCCTCAGGGTGGAAGGCAGGCCACTGCTGGCTCTTTTCAAGGGCCTTGACTGCTTCAGAGCTTGAGTGGGGTATTAGGCTGTTAGAAACCCCTCCCCTTCCACTCTAAGATAGAAAGGTAGAGCTCTGACAATCACTGAGATCTCTGTCCCAATCAGACACTCAAAGTGGACTTGGTGTCCTAGATTGCACTGTGCTGTGGAATTGAAGTTACCTGTGTAACAGTTGGCAAGTATCAGAAAAGCTTCCTGGTCTACTAGATGCTGTTTGAGGTCGTCTTGCAACAAAGGAGAACTCTCTTCCTATGTTATCTTAACAGCATGACCAATAGATACTTTCTTACAAGGCAATAAAAAAGCATTAGACAACTCTAGGGGCCATTATCCTAGCATTATGGAACTTAGGTCATCACCTAACAAGTCCTTGTTGGGTGCAGTACAAAGCACACAAATGTTTTTAACTAGTATAATATTACAAGCTTAGTGTCTCCAAGTTTAACAGAGGAACTTACCACTTAAGCCCAGTGTGAAAAATTCAAACACAAACAAACTATTTTAAGACAGCTGTTTCAACTGAAACACATAAAGCAACTTTGTTACCAGAATAGCTATATTTAGATAGTCATCCCCTAGCTTTAGCGCTGTCTAATCCCTCCAGCAGTCAGAGCAAGACTGAAAACAGGTGTGAAAACCCTTTCTTTTTATAGAGAGCTGCTTTCCCAGAATTTTCTGAATCCTAGTGCCTCTTTCCTCTTTCCTTCAGCCTGCCCCAATCAGTTAGAAGTGCACTCTTTAAATGAAGTCTCTCAAAGGGGGAAGGGGGGGGCAGCTCCTCTTAACAGGAAGGAAGTGTTTGTTACAGGAGTTCCTGTGAATAGACTTTTCAAGTAAGCCTGAAGTTACTGTGCTAACACCCCATCCTCTCTCACAAACAATATATAAAACGATATACATTAATAGTGCTTTTAAACATGCTTGTAGAGAAGTGTTCACAGAGGAGATTATTCATTTGTATAGGGAAATGGAACAAGTTTTTGGTTCACTCTCTAATCTGGTGACATTAATCCCTTCCAAGAGAAAAGTGGCCAGGAAGCCCTCAAGAAAAGAAATGGAAAAGGACATGCTAGAAACATTATTCAGGGAATAGAGATATTTATTGAAGGGGTAGAGAGTTCAGCTGCATTCTTAAATTCCAGCTAGAGGTAGGCTTGGCAAATGACCTTGCCTCCCTCTCATTTCACGAGTGGCCCCTTCTCAGCTTCTCCATAATGCAGTAGAGAGGTGCAAGCCCACCACTCCATGCACACTCCCTGGAGAAGGTCCCTCTCACAGTGAGAATAAGCATAAGAAATTTCAGCCCAGTGAATGATTTTTTCCACCATTACATGTGCTTAAAAATAGGGGGTTTTTCAGCTACTACTAGTGCACTGAAGATGTGGTTACAATAGGAAGAGAAAGCCCATCTGTATCTAGATTATGTTAATTCAGAAGATTTTGATTTTTAATCAAGGCAGACTTCAGAGTCTTGCTAATTCATGTTCAATCTAGCATCACCTTCTGTTGTAGCAAATGCCATATATTAATTACTGACTGGGAAGCAGTTGCTTGACCCTTACTTAATGTAGTTCATATTTCATTGTTCTTGTCCTAGAGGCTATCTCAGCTACCATTCTGTGATTCCTGAGCCTCAGGGCTTTCCCTATGCAGTAATCAGAAACTTTCTGTTACACTCTCTGGACTACTTAGGGCGGGGGAAAGTGATGAGTCAGCAAAGTACACTGCAAATTGAAATTAAGGAAAAAAGATTTAAAAAATTAATAATTTGTTAAAAGGAGAAGCAGGTAAATAAGGACTAAGGTGTGGAGGAAATGATAATTTCATGGCCACATGCTGGGTAATAACATGAGGACTCCATGCTTGTAAAACTAAATGGTCTCTTTATTAAATCAGTTGCAGTTTAGCATTCAAGCCATGTGCTCACAGACTGAGTTCCTGGTGCCTCCTCCTGATTCTTCCCTCCTGCAGCCTGTGCTCCTCCCTCCAAGCTGCATACAGATTGCTACAATGATAATGATCTGCCAGTACATGAAGGTGTTGACACCCAGGAGGCAGAGAAATCATTCCGGGGAGAGGGTGTCATTAGGAGCAATGGAATGAAACTGAGTGTTATGCTCCCGCGAGGTACACAGGCTTACGAGACAGACACTTTACTACTACCTGCCCTGAGTGTAAAACTCTCTTGTCTGAAACTGCTGTGGATCTGCTCCCTGAAACCACCAACCTCTGGCTGCCTAAGCATTGCCTTCCAGGGCCTCTCAGGCCTTGTTCTCGCTCTGCAGGTAGCAAAAGGCACACGCCAACCCCAGATCCTCCAAGTGTTCCCTGCAGTGTTCAGCCCCTGAACACTCTCAGAAATACCAGGCCTGCTGTTCCAAAGGAACAGGGTACACCAGCTCGTAAGATTCAGCTCAGGGTCAGCACTGGGCTTAACGCTTACACACATTCATAATGAGAAGAAGAATATGCTTATTATCAACAAACAGAGAGATTCAAGTGATAATGAGTCAGAATATTGAGAATAAACGGTTACATATAAAACAAAATCATAATACGCTTACTAGGGACTAAACTTAACTCACAGATTAACCTCCTGTCTAAAGAAGTTGATCTCACCAAAAGTTTATGTCGGAGGCTGAGACCTCTATTTCATGAAGCAATGCCTCTGTCCTTTACCTTCCTCAGTGAAGGCTGCCCGGGAGTCTTCTCTGCCCCCAGATATAGTCCAGCAAGTACAGGCTTCCCTCCTTCACTGCTGGTTTTTTTTTTCAGTTAGATTCTTTCTGAAGTCCCCATAATCCTTCATTTGCATTCAGCTCAGACTGGTGATGGGAGACCTATTGTGAACAAGACAATACTGAACTTATAAGTAAACAGGCATATACATCTCTTGTCTGACAGGAAACCTGTTTTTCACCTTTGCTAGTGACCAACCCCTCCCTCCCCCCCAGCCACAGACTGTAAGTACATGTTTTCAGTGTGTACATATATATAATCTCCTTACATGGTATCTGTACATACATTTCACAGCGACATTGATGATCACAGGGACACTGGCTTTCATTTGAGACTTCACATGGCCCAAAGGTCATGACCTCTAGATTTAGCCTTTTATCCTGTAGAAGACACCTCACCACCCCCATACACCCCCTCCAAGGCCTTGCTGAGGCTCCTGCCAACCAATGGTTAAAATTTCTCTCTCTCACTTCCAGTGTACAATCATCATGGTCTTAGAGAGTCGCTCTCTTCTAGCAAGACATACTTTGATCTGGCTTGGATTTTTCATTGATTCATGTGTTGTCCATGAAATTGTTACAGGATTTGAGACGCACATACCTCTTAGCAGTTTTCAGACTAGAACATTTCCTCGGTCTCAACGTTATTTTTGCAGTGGGTTTTCTGCCACTTTCCTTGGGAGATTATTCCACAGCCCAGTACGTCTCATTAGCAGGCAACTGACCCTGATATTTAGTGTAAAATTTCCCTTTCTTAATTTTTCCCTACAACAGTTCCTCTTGGTGTTTATTTGTAGGTTGTGACCCTTAGCCACCACTCTAAGATATTGATCCTGCAATGAACTAATCATAGGGCCAGGGATCCAGTCACAAAGCTCACTCCAAGATTAGAGTCTGCTCAACTACAATGGAATCCATGGGAAGACACCCATTAACTTCAGTGAGCTTTGGACCAAGCCTGTACTCATGACTGTCAGTCATTATTCAGTCATCCTCTATATATATTCATATTATTGCCTGTCTGACACCAGTGTCCCATTCTGACATCAGCCTCGCCCCTGTGTCAGGAAGTAGGAGATGTCTGAGGCCTTGCATGTCGGCTTCCCAGTGGAGAAGAAATCAGTGATATGGAATATGGGTATGTTCTGGAAGTAACTTGCTTTATTTACACCTATACACCAGTCCTGAAATTAGGTGGTCAAACAGCATGCAGGGCAATCCCTTCTTCCAGGAATCTCAGCCCAGTACCAATGCCCAGTTCCCAGGGAGCAACTCTGTCTCAAGAACTGACTCTAACCAGAGCTCAAAGGAGAGTGCGAACTCTAACACAGCTCCCTCTCTTTTGATGCGGCCTCTCTATATAATTTTGCCTAATGCAAAACTGACAGTAATGCAGCGTGTCTTGCCAAGAGTTAAAACTTGCTTCCATACTAAGAAGGAGGCTTTGGAATACCATATGTAACAGATCATTTTTCCTCCAGTGTCTGTTCATTTTATAAATATTCTGGTGAGATATTAGGAAAAACTTTCTAACTATTAGGATAGTTAAGCACTGGAACGGGTTACCTAAGAAGGTTGTGGAACCCCTGTCATTGGAGATTTTGAAGAACAGGTTAAAAAAACACCTCTCAGGGATGAACTGTTCTAAATTCTGCCTTATTATTTATACTACACTAAATTCTGCCATAGCATGAGGGGATGGATTAGGAGATCTTGAGACAGTCCATGATCCAAACAGCTTTATGTTGTTAAAATACTAGTAGTTTGTAGCAATCATAAAATATCCATCCTCTTGTGGACACTTCATCTCCTCGCAGGCTTGCCAAAGTAATAAGTTCTGCATTATTGTAAAGGTAGCTGTAATACAGACAACTAGAAGATTAATCTGAATTGTCTTTACTTTGTACTGCAATGCAATCATTGATGCTCAGGGATGCAGCTGGAGAGAAAACTCAGAGTTTTAGTATTAGTATTGTAATTTGTCATTAGTATTGACAAATACCAGTGAATAAGCTTTTCAAAATTAATTTCCACACAGAGATAGTGCTTATTTTTTATTGTGTTTTCATACAACTGTTTGTTATTCTGTGAAGGTTACATGAAGATAAGTAATCTCAATGAAAGCTGCTTTTTATGTATTGAATCACAAAGAATGCATTTCAGGGGCTTCTGGGAAAAAGCATAGCTATTATCCTGAGAGACCAGAGATATGGTTGAAAATGAGAATCGCTTTTGCCTTGCATTCATAATTCTAACTGTGACTTGTCAAAAATCTGGCTGTAGTGGAGTTGATTGGGCTGCAAAAATAAAAATACAGCTTGGGAAATATTACAAAGTACATTGATTGCCATTTAAAAAGTGAGCATTTGCCAGGAATTATCCTCACTGTGATCACAGCTTTCCCTCTGTACTTAGAGCAGGATATACCTGTGGCAACTCACAGTTAGAAATTGATACGTTGCCACTTTGTACGTGATTACTGCACTCAGACTCTGCCAAACCACGATACAAATAAGAAGTTATGGAAGCAGTTCATTCCAGCTTTCCAGTCTCACGCAGCTGCCAGTTATTTAAAGCTACACATTTATACTGTTTCAAGGTGAATAAAACAAGATTGTCTGGAGACATATTATCAATTCCAGAGTGAAAACTCACTGATAAAATAAACAGAGATCACATCAGGCTATGTGTTATTAGTGCTGTTTAGACATACTTGAAATGCTTAATATTCAAAGTAATGATGTGACCTTTTTTTCCCCTTTTGGCTGAAGAGAGAAAGTCAATGAACTTCTCTTTTGTGAGCAGAACATTTGTGATTTTTACCAAGATTCAGAGTAGGTTTTCATATTTTTACATTAAATGCAGTGGCAATGGGTCCTACCTACCAAGTCTGGATACTGTATATATCCAGATATGAGCTTCTTTACAATTCTGCAGTGTTTGTGTAATGACCCCTGCCATGAATAGTCAGCAGAGATTGAACCCTGGACCCTGTGCATCAAAACCCACAAACATCTGCCCTGTAGCTAAAGGAGTCACTCTTAGCTGACGCTTGTTGGCTTTTATCTTCTAAGTGGACTAGCCATTAGATGGACACCCAGTGTGTCAAACTAGATCCAGGGTGTTGGTTCAGTCCATTATAAAGAAAGAGGCTGACTATGAAGTTCAGATTTGGACCTTGACCCAAATTTCCCCGCATATCCAGCGAAGGGGATCCACTTTTGTGAATTTGGTTCAGCTCTAATTTTCATCCAGTCAGGAAGTATCTAGGAGGTGTTTCTGCACCCGGGGTTTGTGCCGGGTTCTGCCAACACTAATTTTATAACACAGCTGGAACTTGCTATGCTTTTTGAACATGGACAGATAGCCCCAAACAATACAATAAAGATGGGGCCAGGGGCTGATTCTGAGCTCAAGTAGGCCGGTTTAACAGTGGTGGCATGCTGTTTGCTTCAAAAGTTAGACACTCCTGCTTCACACCAATGTGCATGAGTGGAGGAGACAAAATGGTGTTGGGGAAGCAGTGATGCTTGACCATTCCCTTTGTGCATTATCTATCAATGTAATTACATGGGCCTGGATAACCTCCAACTGCAGCTAAACATCATCACTCTTGAGTAGACCTTTCATTTCCATTTAATTAAAAGATTATTATTGAATACATTTTAGTTGGGATTTTAAAGCAAGAGAGAGAAGTTGAAGTCCTTAGTTTCTTTGAGGACTAAGAATAGCATCAGATTGGTAATTTACAGTATCAACCGAGAATAAACAATAATCAGACTGTCACATCAGTGCTGTGTTTTCTTTAGCTTGACGCATCTTGGATATTAAATTGCAAAATAAGGGGGAGAAAGAGAGCTGGGTCTTGGTCACATTTTAATCATTCATTTTGTTCATTTCTGCTGGAAAAAAGGCAGAACAACCTTGCTTGTTGCTGAAGCACTTGCTAGCTGCACTCAAGCTGTTTTTAGGAAGAGAGGAATCTAATCGTCAAAACAAATCCAAAGTGAACTGAGTTTTGTTGGGTTTGTTTTCATTTCAAAGGTGCGAGAATAACATCAATTAACTTTTTCTTTTCATTATTTCTCTGTTTTCATTGCCGAGGGCCAATAAATTCTGTCCATAGAAAAAAGGCGATAGCAGGACTGTTTTCAAACATCCATATAAAAAACAAAAAAGAGTAAGATCCATAAATAAGGATGGGCGGTCGGCAATCTTGGGTCCTTGGCAAATCAGAGAGTGACACACGCCAAAACCCCTCCTCCCCAACAGTGCATTTCAGAGAAAGCCTGCCACTTGTCTATATGCAGCGTGGCACAGGGAATTCTCAGCATTTCTTCTTGCAGTTTTTTCCTGATGGTATTGACTGTTCAGAGGTGATGTAAGCTAGCAATACACATGGTAACAGACTGCATCCTTCAAGCTTGCTGAGCAACTGCCACCATTTTTAACGGATACCCACTGCAGGGTGCCTCAAATATGTTCACCTTCGAGGTATCATCTGTGGTGAGATTTGCCATTCTCGACACTAGCAGCTTCCAGCTAATGGATTAAGCTTCTGCTGGGCACAAAATATTAGGATGTTGTCTTGTGAGATTTATTAAAATTGCTTGACGTTGTCTGTGCACTCAACCTCCTCGGCTCCTTGAAGTTTACTCTGTTTGCAGGAAAGAATATTAACTGTCAACTGCCAGGCTTCTGTGAGATTTCCTTCCTCCCCCCCCACCTCCACAAACTTTATTCCTCATTAGAACGAGAGGTGAAGGTTGGCTGGAAACATTAGTATGGCACTGACATTCAAATGTGTGCCCTGGTTGTGGCGGACCAGTCCTCAACTATGAATCCCTGAGGCTTTGTGGTCGGACTGATGATCTTAATGCCATTTTAAATGACTTCCTTTCTGTCCTTTTGGCATGATAAGTGACTGATGTGCATTGGCTTAAATAATGCAATAGGCTGACTCTGAAAGCAGTGGGGGGGAGGGGGGGGAAGGGGAATGGTCTGAGAATGATTCTTGTCTCCCAGAGCCTTAGTTTCTGAGTTTTAATTATTGGTGACAACGCCAATTATTTCACTACATCCGGCAAGTGTTAAAAGAGAGGGTGACAGACACAAAAAGAAGGAAGTTGGCTTTGCTCATGAATAAGTCAATACGTTATTCCTGCTACACTGGAAGTGGAATGACTTCTTCCATATGCTGATGCTTTGCTTCCCTTTCACCGTCTGTAAACTTAAGCTTGCTAAAAATACCCTATAAAAAGCACACCTGCTTCAGGGCTACAGGAACACCTGGAAGAGCAGCAAGGAGAAATTCAAATGAGCTGATACTAGCTACCCACCTCAAGAATGGCAGCGTTCACACTGCACCTTATTCAACTGTCTCTGTTGTCATTTTAGGTGACTGGTTCTTTATTCACCACCTCCACGCTGGTGCTCAGCCGGCTCTCCTGTGTCACCTCAGGCTGCTTTGCATGGCACTCTGGGAGATGGAAAGGGCAATGGAGCCCATCAGCAAGGGCAGTCTGTGTACATGTCTCTTTTAAGCCTGCTTCTTTTGGCATAGACCACTGCATAGATAGCCAGTGATGGAGTGCAGAGTCCTGTCCTGCCCTCCTATTACATGATGGGATGCTTTCCTAATCTGCCTCTTTCTGTATCCTCTGCTGCTGTGGGGGGCCATCTGAGTCCTAATGTTATTCCCTCCGGATGCCTATTTCAGTGCCTGAATTTGAGTGTAGTTCTGCATACTTTTGAAGGATATGGGTCTGAAATGTAGAAACTACACTGATGCGGGCTAAAGAACCTAGAGAGATAGATAGAGAACTGGAGGGGGGCAAACTTTGGGTGGCCAGATCTGCTTTTGGTTTGCACACTGACTGTGCATTGCAGATGAATGGCAGGCTCAGATCTTTGCAACTGAACCAGCAGTTCATGCATGGTCTTGAATTGCACTCTCACAAGCAGAGATTAGATAAGGAGTCTCCATTTGGCTGAAAATTCATCCCTTAAATCCTCCCCACTGGGCCCTCTTATGATTGGAAGGAGCTTTTTCCTTATTGCGGATTCACCCTGACCTTGGAGCCCCAAAGATCCTCATATTTCCCACCTGCAGTCCTTGAAGTCTAACGAGTTTTGATCTTCATTTTTCTGCTAAAGGAAAGGAGACGACTCTGCTTCAAAACCTATCATCTTCGCTCATTAATCAGCCAGAGGAGGCTGCTCTTGGGTGACACAAATCAGTGCCATGTTTCTTTCTTCTTTCTTTATCCTTCCGCACCCTCAGGTGCACAGAGCATCCACCAGTTTCCTCCATTTATTCCAGTCTTGTGTTGCTCTGTTCAGGTTTCTGAGTGCCAGGTTCATGGATTTGGCTTTTTCCTTTGTTCTTCTGTGTCAAGTTTCTCTAGGTGGCCCTCTTTTTCCTCTTTCCAGGTGGTGTCCTTATTATCACTTCCTGTGGAAATTGTGTTTGTGGCATCCTAAAAGCATGTCCTCAATATATCCATCATCATCATCTTACCATATCTGATGCTTTAAATTGGTTTGTTCTACTTAGTATTTCTGGTTTTGCAAGAAACTTTTTCCAATGGACTCTGAAGATCTTACACAAGCATTTATTTTGGAATGAGTTGATCTTCTTATAAATGTCTATAGTAGAGTCCCATGTCTCTACTCCATAAAGAATAACCGATACTATGGGGGCGTTAAAAATTTAAATTTCGGAGTCACTGCCAATCATGCTACTTTTCCAAATAGTTTCAAGTTTATGAAAGTTGTTTGCTGCTTTTGATATTTGTTACTTGGCATCTAGCACGGTATCACCATCACAGAACATCTTACTCCCTACGTAGTTAAAATGACTTACTTCTTCAACAGTTACTTCTGGGACATTGACAGCCATATATTTTGTCTTCCCTGTGTTGATGAACAAACAAACTTGCTTTGCTGTATCTACCAAAAGCTGGGTCTTTTCTTCTATTAAGCAATGGGTTGAACTAAGCAGGCGATATCATCATCCTGGTGTGCTTTATCATCATGTCATTGTGATGCTTCTTCAGCAAAACTTATCTTCAAGCAGCCCAAATGAGGAGAGAAGACTGGGACATTCAAAGTTCCTTAGGGGAGGTGCACCACAATATGGCGATGAGCACTATAGAAAAGCTAATCAATAAACAGTCATTTTTATATGCAATTACTTCAGCTGTGCGTATAGTCATGGTAAATGCAGGAGCAACCTATGCAGTCAGATGTTCATGTCACTGTCTGAACATGTAGGCCGTAAGCCAAGGGCTGGAGTAAGGAGAAGACCTTTCTTTGCTGCAAGTCTGTTTCTAAGAGCCCCAATAATATTGTAATGAGCTACCCCGCCCCTGTTGGCATGGGTGTGATGTGAGAGAGTGGCTGGGGGGAAGGGAACTGGATTCTTTTGGTGGGTGGTGTTGTCTGTCACCAGCTCCAAGGCAGGTGCTGCTGTGTGAGGGTTCTGGCTGCCTCTACTGCTGAGATTGCAATATTTAGCATATATACAACGCTCTATGGGCCACATCTTCAGCTCATGTAAATTGGCATGGCTCTGTGGGAGTCCTCTAACATTTCCATAAATGTCACCAGTTTACGTCAGTTGAGGATTTGGCCCCTCATATTGAGATTTACAAGCACTGTGTCTGTTGAATCCTCACAGCGCCCCTCAGAGACATTTCAATCCTATCCATCCCCATTTTATAAGCAGGGAACCTGTGGCACAGAGAGGTTGAGTGACTTGCCCAAGGCCACACAGGGAGTCAGTGGCAGGACTTGGTAGTTCCTCAATACCAGAACTTGGCTTGGTTTATAAGACCGTGCTGCCTCTTTCCTTCATTCTCTGACTAAGGGACCATAATGACGTTCTCTTATTCTCTGCAATAGGTTCTGGTTTCATTTGGAGCCCTTCATTGTGTAATTACTTTTTGATAATACAGGCTATTTCCTGTCCTTGGGGAGCCAACATCAGGACTGTCACATGCCAGAAATAATCAGTGCTTTCTCTTTTCCCATCAGCCTGCAGTGAATAAAACCCATTTCCAGACCAGTCTTCCAGCCCCCCTTTGTCATTTTTGGTTTGTTGCAGTAACTCAGCAATGAACAAATGCTTAAATGAAGATCTGCCTGGCTGCTGATTGACATGAAGATGAGACGAAAATTCCTTGCTGTTTGATTAGCTTATTGGGTCTCCAGTTAGATACCCATGTCCTTTATTTTACAGCCAGTTTCCCCACTTTTTTAAAAAGATGCTGGATTTCTCAGCTTGAATCGTTCAGTGATTGACTAAGTTTGCAGAGACCGTTCAGTGATTGACTAAGTTTGCCATTTTTAACTACTATTTTAAAATGATTATTTTTAATTTGGTACTAGGCAAAGAGTGGGAAGAGACAATGCACTGGGAATGCACAGACAAAACAAAGTTGCAACCAGCTTTATGGAAGTTGTGAGCTTTGAGTTAGCTTACTCAGTCATGCAATCTGTATTATTTCACAGATAGAGGGTTTCAACCTATCTCCACTGGATATCTGTCAGTGTAAGCTTTAAAAAAAACCATTTGATCATTTGGACAGTGGATGGTCTCAGATCAGGAGAGGCTATGAACTGGGGGAGTGGGGCTGCTTGAGGGTTGTAAATAGGTGGGGTTAGGCTTTCCCCCAGGTTCTGAAGTCAGCAAAAGCTTTGTCATTGATTTCATAGGGCCAGGATTTTCATCCCTGTGCACTGGCAGAGTTTACATGGTTCCTTCCAATGCTGCTATTATTGCTTGTCCGTGGTTAATTATACAGCAACAGAAATTTGCTAGGTGGGCTTTGCTTGCATCTGTGCTGGGAAATTATGGGCATCTCTACCAAGGGAGCTGTGCAGGAGGCTGAGTGTGGACAAAGGCTCAAGTGTTCTTTCACCACCATATAGGGCTATGATTGTTGTATAATCATTATTTAAATTTCTGTGAACACTTCTAGGAGTGGAGGACCAGGTTTATAAGCCACCTAGAAGAACAGTGCTGTTCCCTGGGGAAAGAGAACCCTTTCCCTCCTTCTTAGCCTTTAAGGATGGACATGAAGGAGAGGGAGGAGCTATAGGCTCAGGGAAAGGGATTGGAGTTTGCATGGAGATGAAAATAGGACAAGGCTATAGAAGGGGTTAGTAATTCAGTGGCTGGGGTGGAGCCATGGGGACTAACGATGGAGCAAAAGGAAACAAGATAAGAACAGAGAGGCTGTAGCTAAATTGTCATGGGAGGTGAAGGTGAAGCTAAGGAGCTTATATCAGATGCGGTAGTTGCCATGCAATCAGCCTCTCATTTTCATGAGTACTAAACTCAGTCAAATTTGATTAAGTTCCCCAGATAAGTTATGAAATTATAGAGGGGCTTTTATATAGTTGGTAAGAGGAGTTGTCACAAATGTCAGGAGCTGCACAGATGCTATAGTAACATAATATAATTGCTCTCAGAATAGCAGGCAGATCACATGGAAAAGTAAGTATCCCTGGCTTTAGACAGTGCTTAGAATCCTTCTCAGTGTCATGAAGCAAATACTCACCAACAACCACATACCACACAACAGAACCACTAACCCAGGAACCTATCCTTGCAACAAAGCCCGTTGCCAACTGTGCCCACATATCTATTCAGGGGACACCATCACAGGGCCTAATAACATCAGCCACACTGTCAGAGGCTCGTTCACCTGCACATCCACCAATGTGATATATGCCAGCATGTGCCAGCAATGCCCCTCTGCCATGTACATTGGTCAAACTGGACAGTCTCTATGTAAAAGAATAAATGGACACAAATCAGATGTCAAGAATTATAACATTCATAAACCAGTCGGAGAACACTTCAATCTCTCTGGTCACGCAATTACAGACATGAAGATCGCTATCTTAAAACAAAAAAACTTCAAATCCAGACTCCAGCGAGAAACTGCTGAATTGGAATTCATTTGCAAATTGGATACTATTAATTTAGGCTTAAATAGAGACTGGGAGTGGCTCAGTCATTATGCAAGGTAGCTTATTTCCCCTTGTTTTTTCCTACCCCCCCCCCCAGATGTTCTAGTTAAACTTGGATTTATGCTGGAAACGGCCCACCTTGATTATCATACACATTGTAAGGAGAGTGGTCAGTTTGGATGAGCTATTACCAGCAGGAGAGTGAGTTTGTGTGTGTATGGGGGGTGGGGGGTGAGAAAACCTGGATTTGTGCTGGAAATGGCCCACCTTGATTTTCATACACATTGTAAGGAGAATGGTCACTTTGGATAAGCTATTACCAGCAGGAGAGTGAGTTTGTGTGTGTGGTTTTTGGAAAAAAAAAAAAAAGGTGGGGGTGGGTGGGTGAGAAAACCTGGATTTGTGCTGGAAATGGCCCAACTTGATTATCATACACATTGTAAGGAGAGTGATCACTTTAGATAAGCTATTACCAGTAGGAGAGTGGGGTGGGAGGAGGTATTGTTTCATGGTCTCTGTGTATATAATGTCTTCTGCAGTTTCCACAGTATGCATCCGATGAAGTGAGCTGTAGCTCACGAAAGCTTATGCTCAAATAAATTGGTTAGTCTCTAAGGTGCCACAAGTACTCCTTTTCTTTTTGCGAATACAGACTAACACGGCTGTTACTCTGAGCCCTATAATGTCTATAAACTACAAAGTTTCAAATGGACCTGCCTTCTCAGAACCCCTCACACGGACAAGTCAAATTTCTTTCTCTTCTCATTTACTTCAGACACAATTTCTTTCTTCTAACATTATTTTTCATTAATTCCTCTTTATGGCCAAAATGTTCAGAAATCACTATTGATTTACCACTGAAAATCAAGTCTCCTTAATGTGTCTCAACATAGGCACCCAAAAATTGAGGCACCTAAATTCTCCAGTAATTTTCAAAAAATCTTGGCCCTTCATTTTTAATTGGTTTTAGCAGCTGTGAAAAGTGCCACATTGATAGACCGCAGATAAAGATCAATGTAAATTGTTGGCTTCCGATCCCTGTGCCTCCTCGAAAGAATACCTCTAAAGCTGCAGAGGTAGTTGAATGCACAGATCCATGAAATCTTAGTCTCTCACCTGCAACACCAGATGACACTGTGAATCGTGAAGGTGGGTTTTATGACTTGGACTGTGGGCGTTTGAATTATGATTATTTTGATTTGCGTGCTGTTTCTGTTAGGAACTAAACTGATAGATCACCCATTTATGTCATATATATATATATATCATAGGTTTTAAATTAAATCAAACAAAACAAACTTGACATGAATATTTTAGCGTAAGTCAGTGCTACTTTGTGAGAGGTGCAGTTGGGGTTGCCATCAACCAGGGCTTATGACTGAGATCCTGGAGGTTTGCCTCTAGAAGGGTCTAGTTGTGGAAGTTATACCTTTAAATTGACCTAATGCTTCATCAGTAAAATTCATCGAATGAAATGTGCCACTTCTTTTTTATTAAACAATAAAATAATATTGTTTTGTTTGGTTGTCGGGATTGTCTGTAAGGCTATCATTACTCGGGAGTCAGCTGTCATCTGCCTGCATTATGCTTCTATAGAGGTGTCTGCTTAATTTTAATTCAGACCATTGTATTTCTGTTATAGAGTAGAGCAGAAACTGGGGCACAGAATTCTTCCCCTCTTCTGAACTTTTAGTATACTTTGTTGCTAGTTGCCAATGTTCTCTTTCCTGGCCCTTGTATTCAAATAAATTCATCCTGGCTTTTGTTTTAGTACCTTCCTAGTGGTACTCACAGTAGAGAGGAGCAGCGGTGTCTGTTTACTCTATATTTCTCCAGGAGTCTAGACAGCCTAAGAGCCAAAATCAATATCTGGCTTAGACCTTTTGCCATTTAAAGGGTAATTCTAAATGTAAGTAGAACTGTAAGTCTTCCCAAATCTAAGCCCTTCTTACAACAGTCACCTACCAAAAGATAATGAAGGACGAGATCCTGAAAACAAGACTGCAATAGGAAAATCTGCAAAAAGGCTTGGTTATGAAATGCCATTATGTGTCCATGAAAATCATTGTGTTCCTAACACTCCAGCACACCTATTTAATGCTAAGTCAGCATTTTCTCACCTCTTCCCAAAGTATTTCCACGTACCTAGAGGTGGGCAGAATACTGAGTTTTCAGTCTATCAAGTAACCATTAGTAGATCCTGTTGTTGATGGCTGTCATCTTGGCTTACACACCAGGGATTGAACCAGGGACCTCCAGAGCTGGTGCCTGGAACAAACTCTTATCCTCTCTGGCCATAGTATGACCGGTGGGTTACAAGGCATAACAAGTATGTCAATACAATTCAGGATCTAGGTGACACAAGATTTCCTCTTCCGATTAATCATGCCAGTTAGGGTCACTCCATTTCTTATAATATATGGATGTATGTCAGGTCTTGTATTTTTATGCCTGCAGTGCAGTATATAAACAAACCCATTTGTACTTCATATTACAGTAGGACAGGATGTAATTTTCTCCTTACAAATTTCCTAATACAGATAGGTCTAAAGACTTGGGCAGGTCTATTTCACACCCATCTCTTGCTGGATCACAGAGCTCAGGTGAGGACTGCATCATTAAGATCAACATAAGATGGAAGGGAGTCAAGTTCTTTTTTTAACAATGTATTTTTGCCAAAAGAGTAACTAAGTGGCAACAGGTACAAAATGTACTTTAAAAGTTAGCGGCAATCTACTTTGCATTTGCTGTCATTTAATTTTTGTTTAAAATACCAGTCTTAGTGTGTCGCTCTCTCTGCTCATATTTCTCCACTGCTGACAACCAAACACTTTCGCTTGTCTCCACTATATACATAAGCTAGAGAGATTTATTAGTATGAACAGTTCTCCGGTTCTTCCTTGCAGAAACCCCATTTTTCATAGCAAAAAAAAAAACAAACAAACCCCACACCCTCAAACAAACCACCGCACAAGTGTTATAATCCAGGTACACAGCAGTAGAAGCAGCTTGATCCATAGCCCACTGAAATCAGTGGGAGTCCTTCCGTTTACCTCAGTGGGTTTTGGATCAGGCCCTTATTTTTATTCTTAAATTGTCGGGGGATAAAGCCACCTCTATTGTTACATTAGTCATCATTCCCCTTTTTTTCCTGTATGTTCCCTGGTTTCCAGATAGTGGTGAGGTGTAGGGCAGGACTTGTGAATGTCTTTTTGATGGGCCGAAAATAGGTCTCCTGCCTTTGAAAGGTTTCAATGCATTTTGATTTAGCTTTTAATTCCAACTTCAGGATCACGGCGATGGCTTGCATTATGTGCATGTGCAAACACTAAATAAAAAGGCATTTCTTCATGCAGGAGGAGAAAAGCTCTGAGTATGAGTTTTCAGATCACATACGAAAGGCTACCGCAGAGCCTGCTGCCTTTGCTTCCGGTGGGTACCAATGAGCAGGCATTTGCATGAATTGTAGAAGGCATGCAGGGAAAGGGGTTATTGTGACACTAGCCACGAACATGCATCTTTCAATATAAGAAAATACAACACATTTTTCATACAAAGTGTGGAACAGATCCTCAGCTGGTGTAAATGGACATAGCTCCAGTGTCCTATATGCTGTTCCAGAGTTAAACAATGCCTTGCATGGGGGAAAGCACATCAGAGCTATAGGCCAGGGTGAAGAGAGAAGTTTTCAAATGAGATTAGATTCAATGGACATGGTGAGGTACAAGGAGGCTTTTTGGGGTGGCAGTTTTGCTGCAGAGGAGCAGGATCTTGCCTCAGCAGTGTAAAGGGACAGTGATGAGGCTGGAGGTGGATAAGGAGAAAGGGAAGTGGAGACAAAGTCCATGAGACCATCAAGGACGTGGAGGAAAGTGGTTAGAGAGAAAGGACATGTTTGAAGTGGCTCTTGAAGTGACGTTGTCTGGAGTGGGGTGATTCTGCTGCACTTCTTTGTATGTGTAAGCAGGGAGACAGTAGAATGACTAGAAAAGCACCTAAAAGACATAGGCTGTCAGAAGCAGTAAAACTGATGCACGGAAAATTCCCATGGGTTGGCACAAATTTGTCTTTGCTTTGGTGTCTTTCCTCTTCTCTGACAATATCACTCACAGGCTGATTAGCAACAAAGGGGCCAGCAGGGAGCTGAGTCTCAAAAACATTTAATTCCTGTCTCAAACAAAATAAAGTCATGGCTCCCTGAGCCTGTAATTCCATAGAAGTTAAATAGAGGGAATGACTCATGTCAATACTTGCCATTCCCCCTAGTCTTACCTTAGACACACACCAGTCCCGTGTAGGCGCATCTATGGGACAAGCAATTCCATGCTTATTTACCTCCGTTTTTGATCTGGCAAACACCTTCAAAATGATATTAAATGAAAGGGTGGAATTGTGGGGGGGAGAATGGAGTGCTGCTCTCCCACGCTCTGCCCCAGAAAACAAGCCACACCCACAAACCCAGCCCTGCCATCTTGAGATGTCAAACCACTGCTACTTACAGTAGATGGTACAAGTGTTCACAATACAAATTTCCCTCTTCTTCCTTACGCCCTCTGCATACAGTGATATCAGCTGATCAGCGGCCCTCTTCTTTCTTGTGTAAGCAGTGTCAGGATGAGTTCCACCCTGACATCTGGTGGTGAGGTGTGGCAAGTTGTGGAAAAGAACTTCAGGGGCTGATCTCATTTGCATAGGTACACCCACCCTGCCTAGAATGAGGCCATAGCTGCCCAAATGGTCACTTTGGCTGCTGTGGGATCCCCAGTGTCTCTGTTATTGGGGCAGGAAGAATAAATTGTTATTACCCTGATTATGGGAACTGTGCTTGGAACTGTACTTGGCCTTTTGTTATGATGGAGGGACTCACCATCAACTAAGGAGCACTCTCTAGGCAAGGGTCATGGGTTTTAAAACTCTGTGAATTGAGAGAGGCTGGGGACAAGTATTAATACTTGGTGGCATGGGCTCCTTGGTGAGGGCCTTACATGCTAATTGCACTTCCTCCTCTCTCCACTGTGGAATATCAGAGCTAATTTTGATTCCATTAGGAGTCTAGTTACAGGCTGCTGAGCTCACTTTCGGCTAATGGTGCACCAGCACTGAGGCTCCCCTGCTACAAGCTGAATTCACCAAAGAGCTGAACTGACTAAGAGCTGAAATCACTGAGCGTTGTGTTAAGTAGTGGGGGAGCCTGAAGATATATTGTGGAGCAGTTTGCAGGAAGGCTGGAGTGCTTTGTGGACAGGCTGGTCGAGCAGTTCGTGGAACGGTGGGAGCTGCTTGTAGGCCGCGGAGCTGAGCGAAGGAGTTTGTGGGGCGGCTGGCGGAGCGAAGCGAAGGCCTATGGAGCTGTGGGGCGGTCAGCTTCAGATCATGTAAGGTGCCTCTTACCCCCGTCCCATCTCCACCGAGGTTGGGAGGTAAAGCTCCGCAGATAAACTTTCGAGCTCTGGGGCTGCCCTGACCAGGGACAGAGACTTTTGGGTCATTGGACTTTTGGGACTTTGGGTGATTTGGGGTTGCTGGACTCAAGAACCAAAGGGAAAGGGGCATGCCCCAATTTGCTTGGGGTGGTTTTTTTTGATCATGGGTTGTGTTATGAATCCTGTTGGTGGTGTTTCCCCAACATAATGCCACATTGTTTCTCTCTGTTATTAAAAGGCTTTTTGCTACACTCAGACTATGTGCTTGCGAGAGGGGAAGTATTGCCTCTTGGAGGCGCCCAGCGGGGGTGGTATATATTTGTCCCAGGTCACTGGGTGGGGGCTCGAGCCGGTTTGCATTGTGTTATTGGAATGGATCCCCTAGATATTGAACCCGGCCCTTGTTGCTGCCAACTCTGACGGGCAGAAGGGTTACACTTGAACACAATAACAGTGAAATAATTTATAATGCTGATATTTAAATTCCCATCATTAGGCTTCATAATTAACATCATGTTGAGAATAACAGAACTTATTCACACATCTCTGAGCTATTCACACATCTCTGTATGCATCCGATGAAGTGAGCTGTAGCTCACGAAAGCTTATGCTCAAATAAATTTGATAGTCTCTAAGATGCCACAAGTCCTCCTTTTCTTTTTGCGGATACAGACTAACACAGCTGCTACTCTGAAATCTGAGCTATTGCTTATTCATTTAAAAAACATGTAAATTGAGACTAGGCCAGATTCTAGCCACCCCTTAAGAAATGGTACTTACCTTCTACATATACTCATCTGCATCTTATACGGATTTGTGGCTAATCTGCATTATCAACTTTTGTTATCTGTATGTCCAGCTTGCCTGTGTTATATTTTTTCTGAACTGTTAGCTTTATCTTTGCTCTTAGGAGTACTGTGTTACCTAGATATTAGAGCACGACACTGGAACTCAGGGCTCCTCTATTTAAAACCATTTTGAACATGTTCTTTCAAATGAAATTTTGACAAAAACTGGATCAAATATTTGTGAAATCTTTTGCACAAAAATGTTTTTGACCAGATCGAGTTCTGTTCTGTTAGCTCAGTTAGCTTCTCTGTACCTCGGGGGATAATAACATTTATCTCATTCCCAGGAAGTGGTGAAGCTTGCTTAATGAATGGTTGGAAATCCAGGTCCAAAATGTGCTGAATAAATTCAGTCTGTATCTCCATTCTCTACATATCCTCCATGCAAATTCATTAGTCTCTGAATACATGAGCTAATGAGAATTCTCCACACTTGAAGGTTGAAATTAAAATGCTGCAATTACCAAAATATCTTCCATTAGGTGGAATTATTTATGAGAACTTGTCACTTGAAAGGCTCTCAATATGTTTTACTGATTCAGAAATTAAAGGGTCTTGTGATGTTCTGCTAGCAGAATTGGATCCGGGGTCTGTTTTCCTTCCATACCCATAGGACAAGTTGACTAGAAAAACAGGTGGAATCAAAACCTGAAAGTTCTGGATTAGCGTCTTTATTATTCCAAGTAAAACTTGGGGTTCAGACACAATCCATGCAAACCAATTCTTGTCATGGTATCTGAAAGGTCAACATTTCACTATGGTTCCTCAAATCATAGAGGAGCATTAAGTTCTGTGGTTGAAAGATAATCAAAAGCAGCCTGAACCACAGTTGTCAAATTAATTTGATCACTGTAAGTCTGCTTTGGCATATAAAAACCCTGATCCAGCAAAGTCCTTAAGTGCATGCCTTGATTCATAGATGTCAAAGCCAGAAGGGACCATTGTGATCATCTAGCCTGACCTCCTGTATAACACCAGCCATAGAAGTTCCCCAAAGTAATTATTTTTTAACTAGATCATATCTCTAAAAAAGGAAAAATCCAATCTTGATTTTAAAAATAGCCAATGATGGAGAATCCACCAGGACTCTCGTAAATTGTTCCAGTGGTTAATACCTTTACTGTTCAAAATCTACAATTTATTTCCAGTCTGAATTTGTCTATCTCAGGGGTGGGCAAACTTTTTTGGCCCGAGGGCTGTGCCTCCCCAAAGAATCTGGCCCCCACCCCCTCCCACTTCCCGCCCCCCTTAGAACTCCTGACCCATCCAACCACCCCTGCTCCTTGACCCCTGACCGCCCCCTTCCAGGACCTCCTGCCACTTACCACCACCCACCGCCACCCAGGACCCCACCCCCATCCAACTCCCCCTGCTCCCCGTCCCCTGACTGCCCCCCCCCGCAGAACCTCCGCCCCATCCAACCACCAGCTGCTCCCTGTCCCGTGACTGCCCCTTATTCAATCCCCCTACTCCCCACCCCCTTACCATGTTGGAGCCAGCCACCCCGCTGCGCTGCCCGACAGGAGTGGCGGGCCAGAGCGCTGCCCACACGACAGCGTGGCTGAGGGGGAGGGAGGACGGGGGGGACGGACGGGGGGAGGGGCCGGGGGCTAGCCTCCCCAACCGGGAGCTCAGGGGCCGGGCAGGACAGTCCCACGGGCCAGATGTGCCCCACAGGCCATAGTTTGCCCACCTCTGCTCTAGCTTCAACTTCCAGCTGTTAGATTTTTGTCCTTTGTCTGTTAGATTGAAGAACCTATTATTAAGCATATTTTCCAATCCTCTAACCATTCTCATAGCTTTTCAATGACTAGCTGTGAACAGATTTCTCCTGTATTCATCTGCTCTATTCCTAACATTTTAAATCTCTGCTCATACAGAAATTTTTTGTCTAAGCCTCTAATTGCTTTTGTTGCCCTTCTCAGGACCTTTTCTATTTCTGCTACATTGTTTTGTGTGTGTATATACTGGGCCAGATCCTCAGCTTGTGTAAATCAGCAGAGCTCAATTGACATCCTTTATTTTTTGTTTTGAAGACTGTGGCACTCTCACTTTCTGTATCTTGCTTTGAGCTTGAGGTTCAAATGACTCCAAATGTCCAATGTGAAATTCTGATCAAATCACCAAATTTTGTCTGTTTTTCACCCAAAATCAGAAAGTCACCTGAAACTCTTCCCTGATTCATAAAAGGTTCTCAGACATCAGCCAGCCAGCCTCTTCCAGGGTGAAATTTTGGCTCCATTGAAATCAATGAGAGCTTTTCCATTGACCTCAGTGGGCCCAAGATTTCACCCCCAGGTGAATTTGTCCTGGTTTTGGGTAGAGGGAGGGCTGAACCCAAAAGTCCAGGTCAGTAGATGCCCAGAAGTTTGGAAGTTTCGGTATCCAAAGCCAAACCTGGATCCAATTTGGATGGCTGGTGTCTATCACTCGTGTTGTGGTTCATTACTGATTTCCCCTCTTGTGACAGGAGGGGTAAATGGTGAGTCTGCAGTGTTTTTATGATACATTGGCATTAGATTACATGTCTCTTGTGTTAGATAAAGCACTGACAGTTCCTAGTAGCATCAATATCTTCTTAGGCTTAGAAATCATTGCTCAGTTTAAGGGCAGAAGGGGCCACTCTGAGTGTTGTTTCTTTTTGCAATTTATTAGCCTTTTTAAAAAGAGGTACATTTTAGATAAATGAAAAAGAAAACAGTCAGTTTTTCATTCCGGTCTTGTTCTTGGGAAGAAAAACAGTGAAATTAATTACATTTTGATATTTTTACAGAGAGAATGAAGTTTGATGAAATGATCAGGCAGGAAAATGAGAAGAAGAAAGGTTGACTGGAAAACCAATTTGCACTTTATTGAGACAGATGTGTACAAAGGTATTTGCCTGGCCGGTTCACTTGGATTGCCTTTGATAGAGTTTAAACAGATATCTCACTAATCTCAGCTGTTCAGTCTGAATTCTTTGCCTCTTCATGTTCAGAAAAGTGACTCCAGTTCTCTAATAACCCAGCGTACAATGAACTCTTCTTAAAAATGCTCTGATAAGAAATGTCACTCATTTCTGGTCATTGAAATAGTGCAGAAGATACCAGACGCATGAGATAGTCAAAGTACAGATACAGAAATGCAGCTCTGAATTATTCATGGGATTACAGCAGTTGCTATTTAGTTACTTAGGCCTGGTCTACACTACAGAGTTAGGTCAACACAAGGCAGCTAATGTCATCCTAACTCTGTTAGCATCTCCATTAAAATGTGGCTCCCACTGATATAACTCACCCACTATGCAGTCTTAATTACTCCACCTCCACGAGAAATGTAGCACTTTGTGTCAGTGCAGATGCTAAGTTACTTATGTCGACTTTAGAGGCCTCCAGGAGATGTCCCACAATGCCCTACTGTGACTGCTCTGGTCACGGTTTTGAATTCCGCTACCCAGTGGCCAGGTACACAGCTACACGCCCATCCCCTTTTAAATTCCATATCCTGTTTTCTCAGTGTAGAGAGCTCACTGAGCAACTGCCCAGCTGACCACGCCAGCTCCACGCTGCAAACACGCTCCTGCCTGGAGTACGCAGGAGTGGCATTAAAGTCCCTGCATGCATAAACACTAGTACCATTCAGTGGATGTGTAGTATCTCGTGGCATTCCTGTGCCCTCATGTCATGGGGGATGAATTCATAGATTCATGGAGTTTAAAGCCAGAAGAGATCTTTACATCATCTAGTCTCACTCCAGTGTGTCACAGGCCATTAGATTTCACCCAGTTACCTCTGTATTAAGTCCAACAACTTGTTTTTGGCTAACATATATCTTCCAGAAAGTTATCCAGTCTTGATTTGAAGACATCAAGATATTATCAAGGTTTGAGAAATTAGTCCTTGTGATGCACCAAGTATATGTATTACAAGTTAGGACTGTCCCGTGTTACTTCGTATTTAATCAGGTCATGATCACGATTCCCTAGGCAACCACCAACTTCTAGTACAGTGATTAATTAAGCTTTATGTCATAGTGACGTCCAAAATAGAATTACCTCGTTTTTGTTTAATACCTTTTGTGTTAGAAAATCATCATCTATAATTTTTAGAAACTAATGACTTTTTACTACTGGCTGCCCGGGGTCTCCAGCCTATGTTGCTCAAATGGAGATCCCCATAACAACATAATTTTTCTTTCCACATTCTACAGACAGGTGCTTAGGGAGTAAATCTTCCTGGTTTTGGTTTTGATTTGGTGGTCTGTAACAGATCTCTCCCAGTACACTCTCCTGGGCTTTGTTAACTAGCTCATTGATTCATATGCATTAAAGATCTCATGGTTCTGAGTTATCAATAACTAAAGCAGGTAAAGGTGTCTTTAATGTAAAATGCCCTCCTCCCCACCACTTTTACTCACCCTGTCTTTCTATATAGGTTATAACTTGGTATTTTAACATTCCAGTCATTCAGTAATGCCAGTTATATCAAATTTCTTCTCATCAATGACAATTTCAAATTCATCTTGCTAGTTGCACAGTCTGCTAGCATTGGAATAGAAGCAAATGGAAACTTTCTTCTCTTCACATTCTTTTCCGCATTGGTTCAATTTGTTTGTGACTGGATTGAAGGTTGTACTGCATTTGCCTCTTGAGGGTCCTCCCCTTGCGTTGTTAGTTTAATGCCCTTCTGGCTTCTCTAGCTAGTCTCCAATTGAGAAGATTAGTGCCCCTCCCCTTGTGAGATGTAAACAGTCCCATTCATAAGCCCCATCTTCCATTGGAATATGGGTCCTTGTTCCACAAAACCGATCCTTTCAGCTTCACATCAGTTGTGCAGGCAATGTCACCTCCAGTATTTTCTGCCTTCTCTTCCTCATGGAACTAGAAGGGGAAGAAGACCCATTTGGACTTTCCTCTTCTTCAGCTCCCTTCCAAGATCCCTGATGTCTTCTGTAGTCTGTGTAGTTCCACATGATGCCATTAATTGGTTCTAATGTGTATCATCTCCAGTAGAGACTTGTCAGATGACTTCACAGTCCCACCCAATCTTACTATTATCTTTTATTTTTGTTCCAGAAAGACAGCACCTCTTTGTATCCCTTACTAAATTGTCTGTCCATTCTTCTTGGTGTAGAGTGATTGCTTGCCTTCTAAGATAGTTGAAGAACCTCTTTTGGTAGCTACTTGCTTTGCACCATAATGACACCTATGACACCCTGTAGCTTTCAGTTTCATTCCTCCAAACCCAGTTGTAGTTGACTTGCTGGATATCTGATAATGATTTGATTAAATGATTTGGGTTTAATGCCTCCTGGCTCTCTTTCCCCTCTTGGTCACAAATCACCCTTCCGCTGTTCAGTTTCTACTCTCTCTAGTTCCTGTATCACTGATACTTCCTCTTGTGGCATCTGTGGCAACAGTTTCTGAATCTGGTTGTCCAAGACCTCTTCATTTTCTCAGATGCTACACAGTGATGAAATTTGGGTTTCCATGCCCCGTACTCTCTCCAATATGGCCACCAGCTTGCATTTCATACACCAGAAGTCTCTTCTGTCTTCCAGCAGAAAGGAAAACTTGGCACATCCATGATAGTTCACAGCAAGTTTTCTCTCATTGTCCGTATCTGCTGCCTGGTGTGCAGCCATACCTAAATGGAAGGAATCACACCCCTTCTTGGAAACACCCTCCATTTGGTGCTTCTGTTCCCCTCTTAAAGGGTTCACCTGACAACTGGTTTATTTACTTAGTCTCACTGTTTAGCTCCACCCTCTCACTGACAGGGAGGTATTCACCACTCGGGGACTTCAAACGTTGGGTCTGATCTGAAACCCAAGTATCCTAGCCATGTGGAGACATGAACAAACAGTCCTCTCTCACCTGGCCTGTTCAGGGGTCCAAAACCCCAGCCAACCAGTCCTCCTGAAGACAAACAGCCCAAACCCACCACTCACTGAGGCCCCGACGTCCAAGTATGGCACCTGCAGCTATACCCTCTGAAACTCCCTTGAGTGACACTCCAGTACACCTGAAGAACCTGAGGAGCTGGATAGCAGCAGATCCTATTGCCACACTCCCACTCCTTCTCCAGCCGCCCAGCCAAGCCGTGTTTCACAGAACTAGACTAGGGCATGTGGAGAATGCAGACCCTCTCCAGAGATGGCTGTACTTCAGGGGTACCGTGTCAGTAATGGGCTAATCCTGCAATCCCTATCTAGGCAATAGTCCTGCTGATGTCAACAGGAGTTTTGCCTGAGAAGTTCAGGTTTGGGCGCATAGTTTGTAAAGCGCTTTGGAAGATGAGGAGAAGTCCTGATCTCAGGCAGTGCTTTGCAACTGCATCTTCATCGACTTTAATGGGAGATGCAAAGGTTCATCACCATTCAGCATCAAGCCTACGCTGACAAAGGTTTTAAGGACACTTTTGCAAGTTCTTTTGTAACCGTAGCTACGGCACAATTCCTAATTTTCCAAAATATTGTTGGTCATCTTTGCCAAGCTGCATTTGGTGCCCACGGAGGCTGTGTTGTCAAATCCAAACCCTCCTCTTTATGTAAATGAGGAAGCTAACATGCTATCACTGGCCAATAGTAAAAAATAGAATGGGCAATCCACAGTATAGCCTGCGGCTGTGGTTCTTTCATTGGCTGTTATCAGCTCTGTGTTGATTTGCACCTGTAGTTTGCAGAAATTGGCACTGAATGTCTCTCATTTCCCTCAGTAATGGATCTGACAAACACTAAAATTACAGTGAAGCCATCCAGAAACATCCAAATAGGACAAGCTTTTTACAAATGGTCTTAATGAAGGGGGGATCAGGGAAATGGTCACCATCAATTGTTTGGCATGCAGTCTGATACATAATAACAAAAACCATAAATATCGTTTGTGAGCTAGTTGTTGTGGGGCAACAAAGACAACAAACAAAGGCATTTCCATTTTGTATTTGCATGCCCTGAAACTAGTTGTTAGTTGGAGAAAATAAATTAATTAAAAAAAAAAAGCCTAAATAGACAATTTTGGGCTATGAATATTTATGACAATATTGGACTTGCAAATCTGAAGTAATTTAAATGTCATAAATAGTGTAAAGTCTTCCTTTAGAAGATAAATCAGAGAAATGATTCTTGATTACCCATCATAAAACTGGGAAATTAACATCTTTGGTCTTCAGAAAGTTCCCCAGAACAATAACACTTTTGTCTTATCACCCTTTAAGCCAAATATTTTAAGAAGATGACAATTAGTTTTAATTAAAAAATAAACTGGTTGCTTATTTATTAGCTAAGTAATTAGCTGGGAAAGCCTGGCTGCATACTTGATAGTGCTAGGTCACCTCTTCTCCACAAGGGTTCTGACTCCAAAATTTTCCTGTTTTGGGGAAGCCATTGTTTTAGTTAGAGATGAGCCCTTGTATTAAAGCTTGTATTTAAAAAGTATGTTATTTTTATTTATATATTATATAACACAACAACAAGGGCCTTCTGTAAACTGCAGCCATCTGCAGTCTGTGCAGAATCCCATGTAACGACTTGGACCCCCCTTTCGGGGTGCCACTGAATGTGCTGGGGTCCCCCTGAACGCACATGTCCCAGAAGCCTGAGTTTCCCTTACTCTGTGTTGCTGTGACAAGCTCTCAAGCCCCTTTCCAGCGCGCACACACAGAGACACACCCAGCTGTAGAATCACACAGAGCCTGCGATCAGCTCCCTGTGGGAGGACTTAGCTGGGGGATTGCTCAGCACTCACGTGCTCACCTCCTTTGGGGGGTGTAAACCCAAAAATAATATTGTATTGTGCTGTAGAGAGAGATCTGCACATCACAAGCTCATAAAAATCTCCCCCTCCCTCATTGTGGAGGGAGATATGCAGAGCGCTTTGCCCCGCTTCACAGATATGAATTGCACAAACTGGGTTTTGAAATAAACAAAAAATAGGGTTATTAACTACAAAAGGTAAATTTTAAGTGGTTATAAGGGATAGCAAACAGAACAAAGCAGATTACTGAGCAAATAAAACAAAACATGCAACCTAAGCTTAATTCAGTAAAGAAACAGGTTACAAATCATACACACTCTCCTTACAGTGTGTATGATAACACCCATTTTTTCATGTTCTGTGTGTATATAAATCTCCTCACTATATTTTCCACTGAATGCATCCAGTGAAGTGAGCTATAGCTCACGAAGCTTATGCTCAAATAAATTTGTTAGTCTCTAAGGTGCCACAAGTCCTCCTTTTCTTTTTGCAAATACAGACGAACATGGCTGCTACTCTGAAACCAAAGGTTACAAATAGTAATTTCTCACCCTGAATGTTGTTTTAGTCAGGTTGCAGAGTTTCTGCAGCTTAGAGTTCCAGTTATTTCTCTTCGCAGGCTAGACCCCTGTCTCAGCCTGGACTCAGCCCTTGCCATTCCCCAGCTTAGTTCCTTTGTCTCTTCAGGTGCTTTCAGCAGTCTTCCTTCTTGGGCGGGGAGGCAATGGAGAAGAGCCATGTTTGACTCATTTCCCAGCCTTAATTAGGACTTACATAAGGCGGGAATCCTTTGTTTCCAGTGGAAAAATACCAGCAGTGTCCAAGGTGGTACTCCGTACCAGGTTGACATCACATGACCCTGCAGTGTCAAAGCAACATCCCAGGAAGCTTCTCAGGGAGATTAGTATCTTCAAAGTTCTATTGTCCTTCTTAAATGCCCCATTCAGGCTGATTGCTTACTGTCTGGTGGGTGTTCCACCAAGTACACACCCTCTTGTAATTGTTACATAATCAATATTCCTAACTTCAGTTACAGAAAAGATACATGTATGCAAATAGGATAATCATATTCAGTAAATCATAACCTTTCCAATGATACCTTACATGACCCATCTTGCATAAAATATATTTTAGTTATGCCATATTAATTTCATAACAATATTTCTATGAAGAATATGCAGTGTAGTGTCACACCTCACTTTGCGAAATAAAGGATGATTTATGTTCTCTACAGCTGCTTCCCAGGCCCTTACACAGCACTGATAGCTATTCCACGCAAGCATGAGCTGCAGTGTTTGGCTTCTGATTCTAAAATTGCCTAAATTGTGGCGTGTTTGGCATCAGAGGATGAGTTCTGCTCCATCTCTAGTTTAAACAGATTAAAAATTAAAATTAATTTAGGAAAAACAAGTTACCTTTTCTCTCACAAGAGCCCATTTCTACACCATTGAAGTCTGTTGAGCTTTTGTCATTGAATTCAGTGGAGTATTGGACCATAGGAAGTGACAGATTGTATCAGACGGTGGTCCATCCAGTCTAGTACCCCATCTCAAACAATGGCTATGATTAGAGTAAGGTGCAAAAAGTCTTCAGAGTAAGATGCAAATTCTGCAGTGAAAAATTAACCTGCCTATAGGAGAAGTTTCTTCCTAATGCCAGGGAGTTAATAGCTGGATTATGCCCTTCAGCAAGAGGGCTTATATCTCATATAAATGTTTTATCCTATAATGTGGATACAAATGTCTGATCTTTTTTTAAATCCTACCGGTCAGCCTCCATGATATCTTGTGGCAATGAGTTCCATGGGTTAATTATGCATTATGTTTTTTTTAAAAAAGCACTTCCTTTTGGAAAATGAGAGCAGGATCATGACTGCAGAATAAAACCTATTTTATTATTGTTTACTATTATTTTATATTTATTATTATTATTTGCAGTTAATTGATGATACCTTATACAGCTACTGGTGTATGTTTTGCATTGGATTTATTTTCCTAACTTAAAGCATGATGAATCTCCTTCAGACCTCAGAAGGATTCCAGTGTTGTTGTTTTCCTCTCCCACTCTTTCTACCTACCTGTTAAGCCATCATATCTGTAGCTCTGACTCCCACTGGAACGGATCTGTTCAGTGCAGGAGGTTATTAACCAGTTAACACTGCCTCATCATCATCATGATGAGAAGCAGAAATATTTTCCAGTGCCCTGGGTTGGCTGTCTAGTTTATATTCTTCTCAGTTTGGGCCAAGTTTAAGACTGCTGAGTCTGAAACACACACGCACGCATGTGCACACTCCGATTGCTCCCCCAGTTCAGTCAGCAAGTTCTTCCAATCATAGGGCCATATTATTCTGTACCATTTGTGGGCTTTCCTGCAGGGTGACTTGTGGAATTTCTTGTTCATTATTT